>NW_022681453.1:127262538-127862538 GCF_009764315.1 Trachypithecus francoisi | reverse complement strand
TATGGTGGTAAGGTGTGGAGGGATGGGAGCATTCTATAATATTCCAATTAAATCTCAGTGTTTTAGTGGTCCTCTCTTTTGGGGCTATGACCGTCACCTGTGTTTCTCTCCTTTCATCCCTGCTCCCTTCTTTAGCTATGACATTCCCAATTTATTGCCTGTAATTCGTGACACCTTTTAACATTATTTTAAACCCCTTTAGGTGAGACAGAAAAGCCAGAGGCTACTGGAGTGGGAGGAATGCTGTATTGATAGGAACCTCACAGGTTATCACAGATAAGACCAAGAAAGATTTCATCATGACTCTGGCAATGTTTTTTCCCTTCGAGTAAACCTTTGTTACAAAGAAAGCTCTGGGCATATTTCTGTATTTCACAATGATTACTCTTCCCTCCCCCTGTCAGAGTCATGAGGGTGTCTTTCTCAGTCTTCTCTTTGAGAACCTGATAAAGTTCCTTAAAAGAAAGCTCACAGAATTCAAGACCCCAAGACTACTGTCCCCAGGAGTTTCTCATTCTAATTCGAGTTCATACTTACTCTCCCGCAGTTCATCAAAACTACCATTTGAAAGTTCCTGCTAGTTTATGGACCCAGAGACTTCTGTTCCAGCTAAGTAGATCTCAGCTGTGTCTCTCTAGATGAACTTGCTTCTCCAGATTTGGGGGTAGCAGTTTGCCTTATAACCTCAGTTTTCTAATGGGTTAAAGAAAAATAATCGATTTTTCAGTTTGTACAGCTTTTTCTTGTAAACACAGTGTGACAATCTCCAAGCTCTTTACAAGTCAGATTTGAAACCGAAAGTATCCCTGTGAACCTTTTTGTCAACTTACCTAGCTTCATAAATAAGCTACTACTATATTTAATGGGATTTCATCAAATTAATAAATTCACTTTGAGAGAACTGACAGCTTTATGCTGCTGCATTGTAGTATCCAACAAGAGGAAATGCCTTTTTGTTCATCTATTTTTGTGACTTTCAGGACTGACTTAAAACTTTCCTCACAAATCTTGCACATTTCTTAAGTTTATTTCTAAATATGTCATTTTCTCCATTGGTGTCATTATTGGAATTTTGTCTACTATTATTTTCTCCAACTGGTTATTATTTGTGTAGATGAAGACTGTTGATTATTCAATGTTAATTTTATGTCCTGACTTATTCATTCTTTCATTGTTGGGCCAGTTTTACCTTTAAATTTCTGGGAGTTTTTATGTGTACTAGCATATCATCTACTTAATAGAGGTAGTTTTACTTGTCTTTAACAATTCTAATGCCTTCAGTTGATTAATCTTGTTTATGTGCATTGACTAATACCTCTACTACAAAGTTGAATAGTAATGGAGATATTTGGCCTTCTTGCCTGTTCCTGAATCTTAGTGAAAATGCCTCAAGTGTTTCCTCATTAAGACATTTTTAAGGCTAAGGTGTACGTATTTTAGGTAGTTAAGAAAATATCCACCAATTTTTATTCTCTAGAGTAACTTTCTTGTCAGAAATGAGTGTTGAATTTGTCAAAGTTTTTCTTCAGTATTTATAAAAATAAACACATTTTTCCCTCAGATCTATTAAGATAGCTTATTATATTGGTGGATTTAATAATGTGGAATACATCTTGTATTTTTGGGGTAAATCTTACTTGATCATGGTGTGTTATTTTCTTCCTTAGGTTTGGACACTGCTGGCCAACATTTTACTTAGCACTTTTGCATGGATATTCACTGGTCTTTAGTTTTCATTTGTTTGTACTTTTAGATATAATTATCAATATTCTACTTCTTTCTTTAAAAGAAGTAAGTAGGTTAGCTCATTTTCAATGCTCTGGAACAGTAGTCCCCAACAGTTTTGGCACCAGGGACCGATTTCGTGGAAGACAATTTTTCCACACTAGGGATTGGCAGTTGAGGGAGATGATTTCCAGATGAACCTGTTCCACCTCAGATCATCAGGCATTAGATTATCATGAGGAGAACAACCTATATCCCTCACATGTGGAGTTCACAGTAGGGTTTGCACTCCTATGAGAAGCGAATGCTGCTGATGATCTGACAGAAGGCGAAGTTCAGGCAATAATGCTCACTCGCCTGTCATTCACCTCCTGCTGTGTGGCCCAGTTCCTAACAGGCCATGCATGGGTCAACACTGGTTCATGGCTTGGAGGTTGGGGACCCCTACTCTGGAACAATATATGGAGCACTAGTAGTCTCTGTTCTTTAAAGGTTTGGTAAAAAAAATCCCTGTGAAACTGTCTCAGCCCAGTGCTTTTGGCGAGATAGTTCCTTGATAACATTATTTTGTTTAAAGAAATCATTCTATTCAAGCTTTTACTCTCTCTAATGGGATCAGTTTTGGTTATGTATATTGCTCTAGAAATTATCATTCCTTTCTAGATTTTTAAATTTATTTGCATAGAGGGCTACAAATTAACATCTTAATGAGTTTTTTTTTTTTAATTTAAATGGTTATTTCCTCCTTGTAATTTTTTTTTTTTCCAGATGGAGTCTCACTGTGTCACCTAGACTGGAGTGCAGTGGCATGATCCCATCTCACTGCAACCTCCACCTCCCAGGTTCAAGCAATTTTCCTATCTCAGTCTCCTGAGTAGCTGGGATTACAGACACCCATCACCATGCTCTACTGATTTTTGTATTTTTAGTAGAGACAGGGTTTCACCATGTTGGCCAGGTTGGTCTCAAACTCCTGACCTCAAGTGATCCACCTGCCTTAGCCTCCCAAAGTGCTGGGATTACAGGCATGAGCCACTGTGCTTGGCCCCTCATTGTAATTTCTTATTCTGTATATTTATATATGATTTTTCTCTACCATGAGAACTAGCAATTTGTTTTGTTCATTTTTTCTCAAGAGGCAGGATTTGGATATATTAATTAGTTCTACTGTTTTTCTATTCACCTATGAATTTTTGCATACCTTCCTGATTTTCCTGTTTATAAATTGTTTTGGTTTATTTTGTTGCTTTTTCTACCTCGTTTGTGAGTTGGAAATATAACTTACTTATTTTCATTCTTCTATTCTTAAGTGTTTAGTGCTATGAATTCCTCTGGTTGCTACTGTAAATGTGTTCAAACGAATTATGCTATGAAGTGTTTTCATTTTTATTATTTTTTTGAACATTCTATAATTTTGGATTATATTTTCTCTTTTACCCAAGAGTTGCTAAATAGGTGTTTCTTTTTAAAGTTCCAGGTGGAAGGATCTTCCTTTTTTTTACCTTATTAGTAATTTCTAATTTGTTTTTGTGATCATGGATTATTGCTTTAATATGTCTACTTTATAGAAGCTACTGATAGGCCAGGCGTGGTGGCTCAAGCCTGTAATCCCAGCACTTTGGGAGGCCGAGACGGGTGGATCACGAGGTCAGAAGATCGAGACCATCCTGGCTAACACGGTGAAACCCTGTCTCTACTTAAAAATACCAAAAAAAAAACTAGCTGGGCAAGGTAGTGGGCGCCTGTAGTCCCAGCTACTCGGGAGGCTGAGGCAGGAGAACAGCGTAAACCTGGGAGGCGGAGCTTGCAGTCAGCTGAGATCCAGCCACTGCACTCCAGCCCGGGTGACAGAGCAAGACTCCGTCTCAAAAAAAAAAAAAAAAAAAAAAAAAAGAAGCTACTGATGTTTTCTTTGTGGCTTAATATTTAATATTGTAGGGTTTAATAAGCACTTGAGAAAATGCTGTTCTCTCTTATCAGTGCACAAATTTTGATATATAGCCATCAGACCAAACTTACTGACTGTGTTGTTTAGGTCTTTTATATCCATACTGATAGGACAGTACTTGATGTGCCTTATGTTGATAATAGTTGTTAGTCTTCTATTATTAGTGTTTTAATCTCTGTCTCATTGCATCTCTATAGCTTTTGCTTTATAAAAGTGATTGCTATATTATTTGGTTATAAGAAATACAAATTATAAGAAATTTATAACATATATTCTTGTGAATTTTGGCTTTTAGCATGTAAATATTCTCTTCTTTGTTACATATACTGCTTTCTTGTCTTGAGTTCTGATATCATAGTTGCTACTATAGATTTCTTATTGTTTCCATTTGCCTGGTACATTTATCCATCCTTTTATTAGTTCTGAATCATTTTGTCTTAATGTGATTTTCATATACAGCAATTGCTTTGTGAGCCAAATTGAAAATATTTTTCTTTTAGTAGGGGAGTTCAGCCTGTTTACATTTATTGACATGACTGGTATGTTTGCTTTCAATTTTGATATAATATATACACAATTATTTGTGTCATACAATGTTTACTTTGTTTCTCTATGAGATGTGTGTTCTTTGCTCCTTTATATTTACTTTCAGTATTTATGAAGATATTTATTTTTGTTTTGGTGATTACCTTTGTACTTTGTACTATCTGTTACAGTACCTATTCACCTCTATTTCCACATGTAATTTTTTACTATCTGATTTATTAGGTTTTAATAGTCTCCTTTAACTCTTCTATCTATTACCTGTACAACAGAGATTCTCAACTGGGGTGATTTTGCCCCATAGGAAGCATTTGGCAATGGAGATATTTTTGGTAGTCACACTGAGGGGATATTACTAGCATCTAGTGGGTAAAGGTTGGAGATGCTCCTAAATATCTTATAATAAACAGGACAACTCTCAAAACAAGGAATTATCTGACATAAAATGTTAAAGCTGAGATCAAAAGACCCTTCTACATAGAAATTTTTTCTCTTTCCCTCTCTTTTTCTCCCATTTTTGTAATAATTAAATATTTTCACAATATATAGTATTTGTACATTATTCCTCCTTTGTCCTCATTTTTTGTTTGTAATACACCATAATTATACATACACACACACACACACACACACACATAGACACTCAGTTTTTGCTGATATTTTTTCAGTCATCTCTTGGTTGGATGAAACTCATCCTTTAGTACTAGGTTGTCTAGTAAGTTAGTCACAAGCTACATGTGACATGGAGAACTGGAAATATGGCTAGAACAAATTAGATGTGGCATAAGTGTAAAATACACTGAATTCAAAAATTTAGTACAAGGAAAAAATGTAAAATATCTAATTTTTTATATTGATCATATATCAGAATTGCAATATTATATGTATATTGGGTTAAATGATATATATTATTGAAATTAATTTTACCTCTTTTTACTTTTTGACAAGTGGTTAAGACATCAAATATTTTTTGGAAACTATCCGATTGTTTCATTGTGTGTTAAATACAGGGAAGACTGTAGAAAGCTAGGGAAAGATTTCTCCATTATTGGACTCCTAAGACAAAAGGTTGACATAGTTGGGTTTTTGAATCATTTTCAAGTTGCCTGTTTTATATAACATGTTGTGCATGCTTACTATTAAGCTGTTGTCATTCAGCTCCAAACCTTCCCTTCTTTGTTTTGTGATACTAGGGCTGAAGACTCTGCAGTTACATTTCTGCTGGATCAAATGCTTTCCTGTTAGGCTCTGCCAGTAGGCAGTGCTAGCGGGAGATAGGAAAACTGGAGGAGGAAGATGGGACTTGACCTTTCGTGGTTTGCTCTCTGTTCTGCCTTTGCTTCCTATTCCTGTCAGTTGGTTTCAGCAGCAGTTAAAAAAAAAAAAAAAAAAAAAAGCCTGTTGACTCTAATTTCTTCCTTCCTTCCTTCCTTCCTTCCTTCCCTCGTTCTCTTTCTTTCTTTCTTTTCCTTTCTTTCTCTTCCTTCCTTTCTCTTTCTCTTCCTTTACTTTCCTTCTTTCCTTCTTTCCTTCCCCTTCCCCTTCCCCTTCTCCTTCCTTCCTTCCTTCCTTCCTTCCTTCCTTCCTTCCTCCCTCCCTCCCTCCCTTCCTTCCTTCTTTCCTTCTTCCTTCCTCCCTCCCTCCCTCCTTCTTCCTTCCTTCCTTCCTTCCTTCCTTCCTCCCTCCCTCCCTCCCTTCCTTCCTTCTTTCCTTCTTCCTTCCTCCCTCCCTCCTCCTTCCTTCCTTCCTCCTTCTTTCTTTTCTTTCTTCCTCTCACTCTGTCACCCAGGCTGGAGTGCAGTGGCACGATCTTGACTTACTGTAACCTTTGCCTCCCGGGTTCAAGCAATTCTCCTGCCTCAGCTTCCCAAGTAGCTGGGTTTACAGGCACCCACCACCATGCCCAGCTAATTTTTTGTATTTTTGAAAGAGACGGGGTTTCACCATGTTGGCAAGGCTGGTCTCAAACTTTCTGAGCTCAAGTGATCCACCAGCCTTGGCCTCCCAAAGTGCTGGGATTGCAAGCGTGAGCCACCGTGTCAAGCCCTAGTATGCAGCTTTTCTGGAATCAGCCCTAATGCAGACTCTCAGAGATAACAGCATCTACTGCCCTGTGCGTTCTCCTCACAGGTACAAGACCTGGTTCTCATGGTCCCTCCTTCTCTCAAGTTTTAGGAATTGCATCCAATTTTCCATTTACTGTTTTCTGGAAGAGATTCCAAACAGTGTTCATTCTTTTAGAGGGACAATTATTGCACAGTGCACTAAATAAGGCTACTTCTTTTTTTACTCTTTTTTAAATTACTTTTTTTTTTTTTTTTTTTTTTGAGACAGAGGCTCACACTGTTGCCCAGGCTGGAGTGCAGTGGCGCCATTTGGGCTCACTGCAACCTTTGTGTCCTGGGTTGAAGCAATTCTCCTGCCTCAGCCTCCTGAGTGGGTGGGATTACATGCCTGTGCCACCAAGCTCGGCTAATTTTTTTTGTGTGTGTGTTTTTAGTAGAGATGGGGTTTTGCCATATTGGCTAGGCTGGTCTTGAACTCCTGGCCTCAAGTGATCTGCCCACCTCAGTTTCCCAAAGTGCTTGAGCCACCATGCCTGGCCTAGATAAGGTTACTTCTCTGCTGCACACTTCCCAGTAAATTTTTTTAAATGAAATTTATTTTATGTATATGATTTATGTTTATATTTATGGTTTATGTTATGTTTTACATTTATGAAAGGAATTTATTTTCATGTCAGATGTCTTCAGAAAGTGTTTTGCCAATTTCTAGTCCCATTTGTAATGTAATCTATCTCAAACTGGTAGAATTTTAAAAGAATAATGCTCAGATTATGTTTATATGAGGAGTACACATTTATAAGAAAGAATTTGGAAAACATAAGATTGAAAACAAATATTAAAATTACCCCAAATCTTATTCCTTACATATAAGCACTATTAAGTTTTGGTGTATTTTTTTTATATTCTTAAGACTGTTTTTAATCTCACTTTTTAAAAAATTGTCAAAATGATGTATGTTGTTTGTAATAAAAAATCTTAACAGTTTAAAAGTTAAAACTAAAAGGCGATTTGCCTCCTTTTCTCCTCTCCCTAATTCCTATTCATGACTACTATTTTTGCTTTTAAAATTAGCATTACAATGTGTTTTTTGTGCTGTTATAAATTTTAGTATAAATACCTAATACTACATTATATGAATATACACTAATTTATTACACACTGTCAGAGGTTTAGGTTCCCTATTATAAGTTTACAATTAACTTCTTTGTACAAAAATATTTTTTCTGAAATTAAGTGTTTTTTTTCCCAGAAGTAGAATCACTAAGTTAAAGCTATTTTATATTTTTGAGTCTCTTGCCATCTAATTTAAAATAGCTTTTGAGAAAAGTTATTTCAATTTTTACTTCCAAGAACAACGGAATTTCTGATATTGAAACTTTGACTGTCATGACTGATGACAAGAGATTTTTCAACCAGAGGACTTTCTATGTTTCTGTAAAGTCACTTTGCAGAACACCTTTTGCGTTACACTTACTTGACTATATGTCCTCTACAGAATGACTCCTGGTAAAAGATATTTTTATCTTTAAAAAATGTGTCCATTCTATCCCAGAAAACAGCACCCACCAATTTTACACCCTTGGGATATCCTATTGGATAACAGGTCGGTGGCTGCCATGCCTCATGTGCATAATAATCCCAGGGATGGGGAGAGTGTCACTATGCAGAATGGGCTCTTACTCCTTAGGCTGAGTGAGTGAGTCTGGGGTTGGGGTCCTGGAATGTGTATTGTTAACAGGGGATTCTGATGCAGTGAATGATCTCTCAGCAGTCAAAGAGAATCTTTACTCTTTAGATTAAATTACTGATTCTTGATGTTTGGTGATTAACAGTGGTTGATTGCAAAAAAAAAAAAAAGCCATATAGTAAAAATGAATGTGGGAAATACTGACTTAAACATATTAAACAGGGTTAAATGTATTTCTCAGGATTTTTAATATGCTGATGCTCTCTAACTTTTCAATATGCTATTGCTCTCTGGCTTTCCAAGGAGGGCTTATTTTTTTGCAGCCAAATTTATATAACTAAGAGAATTCATTTCATTGTTTATTGTTTATTCATTTATTTATTTTTTTGAGTCAGGGTCTCACTCTGTCACCCACGCTAGAGTGCAGTGGCACGATCTCGGCTCATTGCCATCTCTGCCTCCTGGGTTCAGGTGATTCTCCTGCCTCAGCCTCCTGAGTAGCTAGGCTTACAGGTGCATGTCATCATGGCTGGCCAATTTTTGTTATTTTCAGTAGAGACACGGTTTGCCATGTTGGCCAGGCTGGTCTCGAACTCCTGACCTCAAGTGATCCTTCTACCTTGGCCTTCCAAAGTGCTGGGATTATAGGCGTGAGCCACTGCACCTGGCCTGTTTATTTTCTTTAGTTTGTTTTGTTTGGGCGTGCACCAACTGTTAACATCTGATGTTCCTAGTAACAAAGTTTGAAAATCCTGGATTAAGTGATCTATTACAGTATTTCCCATCATTCCCTTAGTACTTTAAAAAATTTAATGAACTTCCCTAGGCACATGGCTTTTATTATATGGTTTAGGCAAAGTAAAATTTTCATATTTTGTAAATCTAAATTTTCAGGGCTAGATTGACTTCCTAGCAAACATGCTTTTTTTCTTTATATTCAAATGCCTTTTTTGTTCATTCTCTTAATAAAAAACGTACCAAAGAAACCTGTTTTGAAGCTCTCCATTTCCTATTAGTGCCTATTAACTAAAGTAAGATGTGATCTAGAAGAACTTCATATAATAGAAATAAAGCCCACGTGACCACAAATTTAACACTCATCCATCAACAACTGCTTTAGAAGTAGCAGGGTCTTTATTGTTCAGAATTTCTAATGTTGGGGTTTATTCAAAGTGTTATAAAAAAGGTCTTTTGAAACACTCCTGTGGCAAATTATTTTGGCTGAATTACAAATCCTCAAAAGTGGGGCTTTATTATAATGGAAACAGAGTTAGAATAAACTCTAACAACATTTGTAGGCAGCACTGTGTAATGAGGGTTGAGTGCATTGCTATATTATGACTAGAGGCATATCTGTTCACTATCTCAGTAAAGCACTCCTAGCTTTTATACACAGTGTTATTGGTCAAGTGTTCTGTAAGCTTCCCTGTTTCTTTTTATCCAATTGTTTCACACATCTTCTGCATATGAAGCACCGCAATTTCAGGTGACCCTGTCAGGTTTAAATTATAAGCCCTGGATCATTCTCCTGTTAGAAATGTTCTACATATTCATTTGTAGAAGTAAATAACAGCTTCAACTTAACATGTCAACAACTCTGTAGAACATTCTAGCTAACTTCGATGAGCTTTAATCTTGTTAATAGCACACCCCCTGAAGTTTGGTTGGTCAATAATCAGGAAGGAAAATACAGGGTAACTCACTAATTTTGTACTGGTGTTTTGTAATTTGCAAAGCAGGAAATATACCTGAACAAATTAGAGAAACCTTGAAACGCTCCTGTGAGGCAGATATTGTTATAACTTCTTCCCCACAAAGGTGGAGAAGCTGAGACTCAACTAAATTAAGTAACTCACCCAAAATTTCTTCCTCAGGAATGATGCAGCTAGGACTCAGAGCCAGGTAGTTTGATGTGAAAATCTGTATTTTTTTCTATCACATAAGTTTCATTTCTCCAAGTCACCTTCCACTTAGACTATATAAACTCCAAGATAATTTGATTGTTTACATTCACTCTTTAAAGATCACCAAGGAACCTACCAACTTTCCAGTTACAAATATTTTCCATGTAACTTTCATGAAAGCAGTACAGTGTTGAGAACTGAGTGAATTACAGATAATTGAGCTTCAGTAAATTCTGTGTTTACTCATTAGTCTTGTGACATTGAGAATGTTACCTCCTTGAGCTAGTTTCTATTTATGAAAATGAGAACTGACTATAGCATGTAGTTTATGGGATTATTATAACATATTTATGGAATATGCCCAACACAATACTGAGGGTACCCAGTAACTAACTTTAACCTTATTTGCAAAATTTCACAATGTTTAATTTCACCTGAGCCAGAAAAACAGTAAAGGGTAAGAAATCCCCCCACTCTTTGTGTTCTGGAAAATGACTTAATAAGACTTACAGAGGCCAGGCATGGTGGCTCACGCCTATAATCCCAGCACTTTGGGAGGCTGAGGTGGGTGGATCATTTGAGGTCAGGAATTCGAGACCAGCCTGGCCAACATGGTGAAACCTCGTCTCTACTAAAAATACAAAAGTGAGCTGGGTGTGGTGATGTGTGCCTGTAATCCCAGCTACATGGGAGGCTGAGGCACAAGAATTGCTTGAACCAGGGAGGTGGAGGTTGCAGTAAGCCGAGATTGTACCACGGCACTCCAGCCTGGGTGACAGAGCGAGACTCTGTTTAAAATAATAATAATAATATAAAAAGACTTACAGATGCCTCCTTTGTTTACTTATAACAAGGCCTGACATAGGTCCTCAAAATTTATTTTTTTAGCCTCATAAATGATTAGCTAAACTGCTTGTCCCATTGATCAACTGGAACAAAATTCTTGGTATTCAAACTTTGGTTAAGCTTCTTTCCTTCCTCCAGGACCCTGAACTTTGGCCCACCCTCAGCCTGGGCTAGAATACAATGCCCCTTTAGAATAAGCTGATCTCGAGGTCAGACATTCTCTCATATACTATCTGATCGCACCATCTTTTATTCTACTTTCCCACACCTGGCTCTTCCTAGCTTTGTTTATTCCTCTCTGAAAAAGAAAAAAAATCTTTTTTTTTTTTTTTTTTATGCCTAACTTTTGAGATGCTTGCAGATCTCATGGTCAGAGCATTCTTCCTGTTACAATAGTCCTCCTCCCCCTATTGCAATAGTTTCCTTACAGTAATCTCCCCTTACAATAATCTTTTTGAATAAAGTCTCTTCTTACTAAGTCCAGATTTGTTTTGTTTGACAAATGTATAGAAGGATATTCTATGAAAGAGATCTGCAACCACTAGCATGTTATCAAGAAGATTCCACTTTGGGAGGCTGAGACGGGCGGATCACGAGGTCAGGAGATCGAGACCATCCTGGCTAACACAGTGAAACCCCCGTCTCTACTAAAAAACACAAAAAACTAGCCGGGCGAGGTGGTGGGCGCCTGTAGTCCCAGCTACTCGGGAGGCTGAGGCAGGAGAATGGCGTAAACCCGGGAGGTGGAGCTTGCAGTGAGCTGAGATCCGGCCACTGCACTCTAGCCTGGGCGACAGAGCGAGACTCTGTCTCAAAAAAATTAAAAAAAAACAAAAAGATTCATAGAGTGAATGATTTTCTTTTGGTGACTGCTTATGACATTGTCCTATAGCTCATCAGTGGTCAGAGGGAGGGAGATCAGGGTAAGGTCTAGAAAAGTTGCAGGACGGTGGAAAATAGAACTGTTGTGACCAGCAAAATAATAGTCTCCTCTTTCTATTTAAAATAAGCTATAGTATATCCATCTGTCTTAGTCCACTTTGTGTTGCTATAACAGAATACCCGAGACTGGGTAATCCATAATGAACAGAAATTTAGTGGCTCATGGTTCTGGGAGGTCCATGATTGAAGGGTCTGCTTTTGGCAAGGGTCTTCTTGCTGCATCAGCCCATGGATGAAGGGTGAAAAAAGGATGAGAAAGAGCAAGAGATTGAACCCGCAGCCTCAAGCTATTTTATAATTGGCATTAATCCATTCATGAGTGTGGAGCTCTCATGACTTAAATAGTTTCCATTAGGCCTCACCTCTCACTGATGTTGCACTTGGGGATTAAGTTTCCAACACACACTGTTTTGGGGACACATTCAAGCCAAAGCACTATTCTATATGCTTCTCTGTATATAGAACATATAAAATAATGTTAGACAAGAATATTAAAAGAATGGAAACTCGTGATAATTTTTTTTCTTACAGCAAATGTTAAAATGGTATGAAGAGTATGGTCTCATGGTGATAAAAAAAAATGTTTGTATACACAGAGGAAAGACTAGGAGGTTCTGTACCTATTAACAGTGACTGATCCTAGAAGAGCGAAATTTAGGGTAAGATTTTTCATTTTTTTCCCCCAAAATGTCTGGATTGTTTTTAAAAAATAGTTGTTCTTTATTTTTGTATTTCAAAGGAAATATATTGTCTTAGTCTGTTTGAGCTGTTTAACAAAATTCTGTAGACTGGGTGGCTTAAACAACAGAAATTTATTTTCTCACAGGTGTAGAAGTTAGACAGTCCAAGATCAAGGTTCTGGCAGGGCTCAATTTCTGATGAGGGCTTTCTTCCTGACTTGTCAATGGCTGCCTTTTCTGTGTGTTTTCACAGAATACTTCCTTGGTATACACACAAGGAGAGAGGAAGAGGGCGAGTTCTCTGGTTTCTCTTCTTATGAGGACACTAATCCTATCAAATCAGGACTCCACACTTATGACATCATTTAAACTTAATTTTCTTACTCCAAATATGACCACACTGGAGTTAGGGTCTCAACAAATGAATTTTATGGTGGGCATATACATTCATTTCATAGCACATATACTTACTATAACAGAGACAACCATTGTTCTAGTCTTTCTTTCTATGATCACACAAACATATATGGGGAGAGGATAATACTTGTACACATATACATGCATGCACATAGCCACATAGACTTTCTTTTTGTTTTAATGAGATCATACACTCCATGTTGTTCAGTATTTTGCTTTTTCCACTTCACTACATGTCCTAGACAACTTTACAAGTCACTTCATACAGATCTATTTTATTATTTATAAATGAGTACCGTCATTTGTTGAAAGCATTTAGTTTTTCACTGTTTTTGCCTGTGTTATCTTTAAAATTTTTAAAGCAAACAAAAAAATCAGTTAGTATAGTAAGAGCCTAATTGCGAACAAAGAAAACATTCACATTTTAAAAAGCTAGAAGGAAATAAATCAAAATGTAAAGAGTAGTTATTTCTGAATGTGGGAATATAGATAATTTTATTTTTTTTAACAAAATAATTTGCTTTATTTTCTACCTTACACTTTGTAAGGCTGCTGAACATTACTTTTCCCCAGTCTCCATGTAGAGTCTTGCTTCAGTTCTGCTCTGTATCTCTGCCACAGAGGACAAAACTTGAGCTACTCTGGAAGTTACTCTGTTTAGCTATAAATAATAGCCAAAATTACATTTAATTGCCTCATCATCATAATTTTCACTTTATTTACATAAAGCAGTAGCTTCCTTTTGGAGAAATTGTGTGTTGAGGAGAATGTGTATGGGATTTGTGTTTGATAGACTTTTGTTTTAAACTAGTTGAACTGTATGTGACTTGAAAAAGTTGCTTTTACTTCTCTTAACAGCTCTCTCAGCTGCTCAACAGAGAGTTGTGAGAATTAGAGATCAAAGGATTGAAACCCTTTTTTTGTATTCATGGACAAAAATGCTGACACAACTATTTATTTCTCACTTATATATACCAATGACAAGTGGAATTTATAATCTGTGTAATGTCCTTCCAGCCCTTCTTTTAATGTGTGTGAAATACATGAGAAATATATTGGAATTCTCTTTCTGCAACTGGTTCACACAATGTTTGAGCCAGCGCTATGTCATTTCTCCTTTAGCTGGTTTTTATTCTGTGCACACTTGCCTTCTTTCTGTTACGCATTTTATTTTACTTTATTTTATTTTTTGAGACGGAGTCTCGCTCTGTCGCCCAGGCTGGAGTGCAGTGGCCGGATCTCAGCTCACTGCAAGCTCCGCCTCCCAGGTTTACGCCGTTCTCCTGCCTCAGCCTCCCGAGTAGCTGGGACTACAGGCGCCCACCACCTCGCCCGGCTAGTTTTTTGTATTTTTTAGTAGAGACGGGGTTTCACCGTGTTCGCCAGGATGGTCTCGATCTCCTGACCTCGTGATCCGCCCGTCTCGGCCTCCCAAAGTGCTGGGATTACAGGCTTGAGCCACCGCGCCCGGCCCTGTTACGCATTTTAAAAGTTATTTTGAAGACAGGGATATTGCTCACTCCAGACTGTTTGTTAAGAGAAGGTCAGGGCAGCTTTTGGTGGGTTTGGTGAATTCCTCTGGCATCACTGAGTGTCCCTGCAGTGCCCTTTTTGTTCTGCACAGTGGAAGCAGTGGGGACCCCGTTCCAGGCTCCAGCCAGGTCTGTCCCCAGAGTCTAACTCTGGGTTAGGCCTACAGAAGCGGGGAAAGAGGCGGGGTATATAGGAGGAAGAGATTGCTTCCTGAGAGCTTTTCCCAGAGCATAAGAAACTGAGCTAGTGGTGGACTTTTCCCAAGTCCACTACCACCAAAAGCCTGGTACACAGGATGCTCTCCAATTCTTTAGTGTGGTCTGAGAGACAAACCACCTTCCTTCTGCTCTTAAAGAAGAAAAAGTAAAGCATAGACATTGTAGGCTATTAATATAAGCCAAAATGTTAAAATAAAAACCCTAGAACGTCTTCTATATTTGCTCCCCTCCCCACCACTAGGTCAATGTGCACAGCTAGATCTATACTGTATATCTAGATTTATATCTATATCTTTAATCCTGGATACAGCGTTTTACACATGCATACACACACACACACATATTTCTATATATAACTATATATTATATATACACACACACATTCTTAACTCTATCTGGTTGTATGTATACAGTTAATATTTTTTTGGTCCAAAGTATAAGATAGTGTAACTGATGCTAGGGTGGCTGAAGCACTTTTGGCTTCCATTCCTTTAACAGTAATTCCATACATTTAAACCTCCTTCCCTCTCCCTGCCCAGTATGTACCCTAGCAGGTTGGCCTTGGAAAGTCACATTAATATCTTTTCCTTGAGACTTGCCAATAGTTTCACTGGTGACAAAGTTTTGTCTAGACCATAGTTAGTACAGGAAGACTCTCGTCCTTGCCTGGATATTATCTTTGTCATTTCCTTTCCTTACTTCCTCCACTCCTTGAGAGACTAGTAAATAAAAGGGAAATTAAAAAATAAAAGAAATATTTGAGTATTGGTTCAGAAAGTTTTTCATCCTAGCCTGTTGACTTTGTGTCTAATCAAACAATCTGGGGTTCAAGTTGAGAGATGCAGTCCTTGTCACAGTGTTTACTGAGTTCAACCCCTCCCCACAGTCCACTGTAGCCAGGCATTGTAATAATTACATTTTAAAAATATTTCTAAAAACAAGTTACTTATGCCACAATTTAATGCTTATATCCTTTTGTTCTCTGAGGATACACAGAGCAGTTATTTGTGCTCATAGTTCTTCTGATTAAGCTAATAACTGGAAAATAATCACATCCAAATGGGCTTCAGGATCTTAAGTGGTACTTGTGCTTGAGAACTAACAGATAGTTCTCCTTTGGAAGCAGGTAGTTGGAAAGAACACAGCACAGAAAGCTTTAGGATGAATTTTCCTGGCAGCCATTCTGTATCGTCCAAGATGAGCTGCAGAGGAGGACTGGCAGGGAGTGCTTTAGTCCCACAGCTTGGAACAAACACAGAAACACAGAAAGGATTCTGGAACTCTGCCAAATTGTTTGACCTCAGGGAAACTTGCTGGGCCTTATTAAAAATACATAGTTAAGTTCTGACTTGTGCCTAGTTCCCATTTGACCCTTTACCGAGATCTGTCTTTCCCAACCAGCCTTCAATCCCTGAGGAGAGAGTTAATGGCAGCAAGGAGTAGGGTGATTTGGTCTTCCCTTCAACCTGTTGCTACCCAACGCAAGGACAATTGGTCTTCCACCCTCTTCACAGTTCATTCAGTCATTGTCCCTGTCTCCCAGGTGAGTGGAAGTGAGCAGCAGTGATGAAAACAAAGCCACACCTTTGTAATGATTTTTGCATCTAAATTGGACTTCTTCATAAAGAAGTGACGATGGGTGTGGCATGCTTAATAAGCCACATAATGTTCCTCCCATATATTGTGTTTTACAGACCTCTTAATCCTTAATTAAAACAATGTTAAAGTTATTATTGCTACTTGTTTCTATGTTTTATAGGCTCAATGAGGGAAGAACTTTGTTTTATGCGCTGCTATATCCCCAGCACCTAGAACAGTTCTTGGCACCCAGTAGACCCTCAATAAATATTTGTAGAATGTTTGTAGAATGACAACAGTTATTGTCACTTCATAGCTTTCAAAGATCTTAATCATAATAAAGAGACTTTAATATTATGTGTAGTAAGTGGTAGGTTCTTTTTGAGACACAGTCTTGCTCTGTTGCCCAGGCTGGAGTGCAGTGGTGTGATCTCGGCTCACTGCAACCTCCGCCTCCTGAGTTCAAGTGATTTTCCTTCCTCTGCCTCCCGAGTAGCTGGGACTACAGGCGTGTGCTACCACGCCCAGCTAATTTTTGTATTTTTAGTAGAGACGAGGTTTCACCATGTTGGCCAGGATGGTCTCAATTTCTTGACCTCGTGATCCACCTGCCTCGGCCTCCCAAAGTGCTGGGATTATAGGCATGAACTCCCACACCGGCCGGTAGGTTCTTTTTAAAATCATTAACAAAGATCCTTAGTTCAGATTCTTTAAAAGTAAGAAACATGCCTCTTGTGTTACTTATGCACTACCCCGAAGTGCCCGGAAAAGGAGCACTCCATAGGTCTAGTGAAAGCTGGTGACTACAAATGCCTTTCTAATGACACTTGGCTGAGAAGCCATTCAAACTCAGAACCCTCTCCTGAGATGGCTAGTAAGAGCAACAATGGTTCATGTGGAACCAGGGAACACAAACTTTGGTTTAACCATTTTCTTGTACTGTTATCAAATGAAATGATCTCTAGTTACCTGCAGTGCAGTCAAAGAACCACACACATGAAAACCAGTATAGAAACGTCCCATTGTGACTGCCTCTATTTGTTGCTGTGCACATTTCCTGCTTTGTACCAGAAAAGGCTTTGAATGTCTGTCTGTGTCATTGTGGCACTTTTGACAAGATGCAGATTAGGAACGGGGAACTGACATAGGAAGAAAGATGCCAAACAGGAACGGGGATAGGAATTATTATTGTCTTAGGAAAAATCATGAAAAAAGTGTTGGTTGTATGTAAACTGTAGCATGAAAAGTTAAAGAATGGAATTAAACTAATAAAATTCATCTAAAAATGGAATGAATGAAAAAGTGAGTAAAGGGACAAATAAATGGTTAATCTAAAACCCATGTATTTGGTACAGTTTCTAGATCTCAGGAATCATGTTCCTCTTCTTATTTCGGTTTTGGCATCACATGTAAACCACTTGTTTTAAAATGCTGTATGCAATGATTTTCTTCCTATATTAATATGCATATTATAATATTACTATAGGAAGAAGAGCCCATGTTTCATAAATTTCACTGAAAAAGTACTAAGGAAAATGTGATTTGTAAAAATTGCTTTCCCTAATCATTCATTTATTTATCTTTTGTGTTCAATTACTTATTTATCTTATTGCCATAAAGGATGTGAGGCTCTGGAAATACACTGAGGAAGAAAGTGCAATCTTTGGAGATGCAATGGAAAATTTTCCACAAAGAGTATTGTTAAAATAATACCTTCATTATGAGAGATTTGGGAATTTTGTTTTGTTTTGTTTTGTTTTGTTTTGAGACGTAGTCTTGCTCTGTCACTCAGGCTGGAGTGCAGTGGCATGATCTCAGGATTTGGGAATTCTGATGTCAAAGTCCAGTTAATTTCTTGAAAGGCAAAACTGTGTTGTCTACTTTACCAATATCAGTAAACCTGGTGTATTCAAATACCGAGTCCTGAAAGCCAAATGGATTCTGGTCCTTTTAAGGTGTTTCTGATAAGTCGGTATGTCCAAGAGCACCTAGTTCAGAGTAAATACCTATTTACTCCTCTTTTTCCTTCAATAGCTTCTTGACTTATCTAAATATGATCTGTGGTTTTCTTCAGAAATTACCATTTCCCACCATCAAAAACTGAAAACTTCTGAGAGCAAATTTAATCTACTTTTGAGGAATAACAGAAGGATTCCTTAAAGAGTCTCAGATTTTATGTTTTTTTCCTTAGTGCAATGCTTTTAATTTCTAATGTGTTTTGTTGTTGGTGGTGTTTTTTGTTTGTTTTGAGACGGAGCTCACTCTGTCACCAAGGTTGGAGTGGCAGTGGCCCGATCTTGGCTCACTGTAACATTTGCTGCCCTGGTTCAAGCAATTCTCCTGCCTCAGCCTCCCGAGTAGCTGGGATTACAGGCTCCTGCCACCATGCCCGACTAAATTCTGTATTTTTAGTAGAGATGGGGTTTCACCCTCTTGGCCAGGCTTGTCTTGAACTCCTAACCTTGTTATCCACCCCCCCACTCCCACCGCGGCCTGCCAAAGTGCTGAGATTACAGGTGTGAGCCACCGTGCCGGGCCTAATGTGTGTTTTTAATAAAAAGAAAAGTTGAACCTAGAAGGGAATCCATCATAACATGCATTAGTCATAGGAAAAGGTAAAAACATCCAGAAGAGGAAAAATTATATCACAAAGCAAGGAAAAAAAAAACCAACACCCAATGCACACTGAATTTAGAACACTTCAACACTCTGTTGCATGCAAATACCTTACTCCTTATTCCACATTACTAAAAATACTTGTAGTTGCCCAACTGAGAAGGATTTGTTTAGCACAAATTTCTGGAGATAGCTAATTTCAATAACATTTAAAAATATACATTCTTAAATATATACATTTATACATATTCATTTAAGATTACTCTTTTTCCTCTAGGAATGACTTACATTGTAAACTACATTTCTGAGTAGCTTGTGTTTCTGTATAATGAAGTACCACTGGAGAGAACAGTCACTTGTGGCAGGTAGCAAAGAAATTTCAATAAAGTAAACTCTTAGGATTATCAAAATTATACATTTGGGGCTGTTAGCATGGCCTAGAAAAAGATGAGGACAGGCTCATCTCATTAAAAGAGAAGAAATAGTGGAATTAGCTTGAATCTAATTACAAGCCACACTATCTAATGTAAAAACATGACTGTTTTTTCACTCCCATTCATTTTGGCTAGTAATTAGTTTTGGCCTCTAAAATGCCACCCTTTAATCATCCAAACACAGATGTGATTTGCCGTGCAATTTAATCTTGCTTTAATGAAGAACTAATGGACGCATCGCAAATTACTTTCCCTGTTGGAGAAAAATTCTATTTCCTGCTTTTCAAAAGATCAAGAGTATCTTGTGATAATAGCCCAAGCGGCCCTGGCAGCCTCACCGCACAGAGCAAACAAGCTCTTTTACTCAACTCCCAATTCAATGGAGAAAAAGAGGCTACAATTAGCAACAAAGCAGGGGAAACGCAGCATTACAGCCGAATCACTTTCTGTAGCTCAACCCCCAGTAACCACTGGCTTGTTAGAGCCAGGTCTAAAGTGTCAGGCAGGAACAATGCGCTGTGATAAATTACTCTCTTCAAACAGCTGCACTGCTAATTTTCAATTATACACACAAATGGCTCTCAGATTGGAAGAAAATGGAGTGCATGGGGAGAACAGTAGTAGATTTCTATGTTTGTTTGGTAGTGAGTGTGGAGGCGGGAGAATGACATCCTGAAAAGAAAGCCGTAGTGAGGAGTCAGTGTTTGAACTTCAGAAGATGAACCATCCCAAATCTTTCGGAGACCTGTGGTTTCCTCGCTTAGCACTGGGTTCTAAAAGGACTGAAATTATGAGTTACTTTCCTTCGTGGGTTTGTTTTTTTGGTTTGTTTGTTTTGACCTGTCACCCACTTTACACTGAAAATTCCCGACTGACCTCACTGCTCTGTCTTGGTAAGCCCATTTGGATTCACGAAGGCTCCATTCCCCTTGGTACACTTGCCATCTGTGTACCAAACCCCTACAACCCTTCCAGCTCCTTCCTTCCTTAGTTCCTCAGCAACCTGACTGTGCTTAAACTTTCTACTCTTTCACTCTCCTTCATACCATCAACTGCTAGTCCTCATCGCCAGAGTTCAATGCTTTCTGCGTAGACTCTGAAGAGACACCTCCTCCAGCCAAATACAAAACATTCACCCTTATAGACTGAGAGAAAAATTTTAGAAATCTCAGTTGTTTTTTTCTGAACTAGATTTTCCCTAAAGAGATATTAAAATTTGGTCATCTTTTCTGTCAAATAAGAAAGCGTGTCATGAAATATTCCTTAACACTTAATGCAGAGGTAAACAATAAATCAATATACATTATTATTCTTTTTTCCTTACCTATATGTTATCCATGTATCCTAAGTGGCAGCTTATTTAGGGGTTGATTTTTAAATTAGAGTTTGGGGAGATACATGCTGCTGGACCATCTGTGATTCTTTCAGGAAGGATTCATGGATGGCCCCAGGCTAAAATCCACTCCACCCCAGACTGTTAGCACCTTTGTGGAACACATGTTTCCTCACTCCCTTATTTTTCAATTGTGGCTATTTCCCCCAAAACCAAAGGGAAGAGTTTGCTTTTTCATAAAAAGACACTTGTTAAAGATCTGAAGGGCGGCATGAATTGATTTTCTTGTAGAAAACACGAAGCCAATTCTTGTTGAATCTATTTCTGTCCTATTCCAAGCAGGAGATAACAGCCACAAGTGTGTGACACAGAATTGTTCCTTTAGCTCACTCTCTTGGAAATCAGTTTGTGACCAGAGTAGCTGCTCTTTTGTCTCTCAGCAGGGATGGTGTTGATGTTACTACATTTTTCATCTTGAAGACGCCACAAATCTTTTGCCTCCATCAGCGTTTGTTCATTGTGTTCATGGACAAGGAGGCACTCATCTTTTGGGGAGCAGTCTTGATAGACAGTTCCCCCCTCCTTTTTTTTTTTTTTTTTTTAACCATGCTGATTCAAGCCAGGAGCCTTTTTTGACATCAACAGCGGGGAAGAAGACAATAAGTGGGCCTCATCTGCTTAAGGGCCACACATTAAGTACGACACAATCATTTGGCCAGATGAGGATAATGGCCATTAAAATGTTCTGATTTCTAACCATTTTCTAGAAAAGTGAGTGTAATGTAAATTAATGTTCAAAAAAGGGGCTTCTAGAAGGGAATTTGTTTTAAAAAGAGCAATCATTTTAGAAGGATGGAGTGGGGAAACCTCTTTTAGAGCAGTTCTCACCGAGGAAAAACTGTGAGCATTATATATTTGAATTAGAAATACTACCATTTAGAAAAGACTATGTAGAAAATTTAAAATGCCAGTCCATTAAAAGTTACTTTTCTTCATGCAGTGGGGGAAGGCTACTGGGAGGTGGGGGATGGTTGTGATACCGAGTGGAAATGCAGTACTTTTTTTTTTTTTTATGCTGAAGTGGGATTTTACTCCTTCTACTTTATAATCGTTACAGAAATTTAAACCTCAAACCATTTCAGCCCAAGCTTATACTAAGCTTGTTAGTGGTTTCTGATGCTGTGGACGATAATGCTGCAGCATTACCATAAATCAGCAGAATTAACTATGATCTTCAGAAGCATGCTTGAAAGTGGGTGACAGAAGTCTGCAATTTGGTGCTCTGAATATTATGATAACATTCTATATTAAATGTTCATAATCTACTTAAAGCTGAGCTTCAAGTACATTTTGTATTTGTGCTTTGCCCAATATTAAAAGCCAGTAACAATTATTACAACCCATGTGAGCTTTCATTATTTGCAAATGCAAAATATAAAAATATATGTTCATGCATGTACCAAGTGACCTTTTTATTAATTTTTTAAAAAGTGCTCATTTTTTATTGAAATATGGTTATTGCTTTGTCCACTTAAGAATTGGCCTTAAATTGTATTTTTATTACATTGTCATCCACAAAACAAATGATCGCAGATGATCTATAGATGCAAATGCAATTCCAATACTATATTGCAAACTTGTAAAATATGTATTATTTGCTCTGCCTTTTCCATCTGATGTCAGTTTTCATATAATCTTATGACTCAAAAGACAAGGATCTTTACTGGACATTAAGTCCCAGAAAGTAATACTCTACTTTTAAATGCGCAATAATTAAGGCACATAGCATGTTTTTTGCACCTCACTCCCCAAAAGACATATTCTCTGACTTGGTCCCAGAATAACCTAATTATGAGCAAATCAAGGTTTATTTATTTTTTATTGCCTTTGTTATTCTATGCTAACTTGCATACATACCAGAGCACATTGATGAATGCTGTAGAGGTACAAACAAAATATCTAGGCAAGTCATTCTTCGCAAATAGATAGGAAATGAATTTTTTTTACAATGTTGAAAAAAAATCCAATTGTTCACTGCTTGAACTGAAAGCATCAGTTGGCCGTTTAAGCTTACTCCTAAGTGGCACCTACAAAAAAGGTTGCCTATCGCAAGCAATTGGCTAATTTAGCAGGTAAGCGAGTTAGACACACTGAAGATTTTTTAATATATAACTTATTGGGCTAAAATGAAGATCAAATAAATGATGCAAAATGTAAATGCATCTTTTTTTCCCGCTGATTTTGTGCAAATGTAAGGGGGAAGATAGAATTTTGATAGTACTTTTCATTCACAATGGTTATATAGAAAAGCTCATCTAAACCAGACCCTAAATGGGATTAAATATGATCTATTTTAAGTGGGTAATCTTATAAAAACCTCATAAATTTCTAGCACTCAAATGCTCTCAAAGAAGCTCTGCCTCTCAGATCTAGACTAGGGGTGCAGAAGGAAGCTGAGTCCTTGAGATTCCTCAGTGTACAGTGTTTTCTCAAGCTCCCCCTCGCTTCCTTCAATAGCAATGAATGATTGCCAGCAGCCCTCCCTTTTAGTGTCCCTCTGCCCATATTTCACCTGTAAAAGGAACATGAAGAGAAAAGATCTATGAAAGCACTTTGAAAAAACTGCTATATGCATGCAAGATATACAACAGAAAAACCTATTAGCAATAATAATCACAATTTATTAGGTACCTCCTAAGTGATGCAATATGTAAATGATTTGCACATCATATTTTTAATCCATACAAATGATAAAGTAGGCAATTTAAACCTTAGGTAGATGAGGAAAGCGAGTCTCTAGAGAAGTTAAATAACTTACCACTATTTAGGATTTGAATTCAATTGTCTGATTCTAAAGCCCATAATTTAAATCACTGGACTACTCTGGCTCTAATTACTTAAATATGTCTATTATATATTATTATTTTTAAATAATGCTCCAAATTATATGGCCAGTGTGTTATATTATCATGTATGAAAAATCAGGATTTTTAATCAGTTTTCTTCCTCTCCAAAGGAACAAGATTTGGAAAACATCTATCTCTCATCATATGATTCGGAAAAGGAGGAAAGATGTAGAGGACTGGAGTTCTCTGGATCACTCAATCAGGGGTATAAATGACTTTACCATAATGGTGTAATGCTTGAATTTGCTACTTTAGGTAGCCTCAAAAAGAGTGGTTTTTTTTTTTTTTTTTTTTTCATTTTTGGCATGATATGTATTAGTGATGTTCTCATCAAAAGCAGCACAATTTTAAAAATGAATTTGGCAAAGCTCCAAAACTAAATGGGCATGTAGGATGTATATGGGCACCTTGGCATTGTTACTTATAATAGCTAAGAAAATTTAGGAAGAGAACATGTTTGGAGATTTGCCTTACCAGGAGCAAAGAATATTATGAAGATGTGCTAGTGAAGATACGCTAAAATGCAAAGGGATATTCATGCAGGAATAAACAAAACAATCAGTGGAGCAGAATACAAAGTCTACAACAAGTTCAGTGTACACAGCAGAATGTAGTTATGATAAAAACACATTTTAAATCAGTGTAGTACTATTGATTGCCCATTTGGGAAAAAAAATGCAATTACATCTTTACAGTTCACAAAAAAGTACAGAAGGATTAATGATTTAATGTAACAAATAAACAAAAAAACCGTGCTAATAACTTAACACCAGAAAAATCATGAATAAAATACAAGAGAATTTTTTTTGTGATCTATAACTAGGGAAGACATTTCTAAGCAAAACATAAAACTGCCAAGTCATAAATGAAAGAATTGACAAGTTTACATATAAATAAAAATATTTTCTATAAAGGTCCATTTCTAAAAAGTTAAAATACAGAACAGAGGCTGGAAGAACATATCTGCAATTCATACAATATTCAAAGGAGTAATAACCACAATATGTAAGTTCTCCCACAAATCCAACAATAAAAAGAAAAAAAATTTCAATAGAAAATTGAGCAAAGGATATGGAGAGGCAATTCATTCTTGGAAGATGAAATCAAACTAGGCAGTAAACATAAATTCATAATCTCACTAGCACTCAGGGAAATGCAAATAAGAGCAAGTTACCATTTTCTGTCCATCAAGCTAGCAGAAATTTAAAAGCCTGCTCATGTCTAGTATCCATGAAGATGTGGAGAAAAGGTTACGCGTACACGGTGGTGAAATGTAGATTGACATGATACCCATCAAAAAAATGTTTCTAATACTAGTACTTATTTATTTATTTATTTATTTAATTTTTTAACCTTTGTTTTAGGTTTGGGGGTACATGTGAAGGTTTGTTACATAGGTAAACACTTGTCATGGGGGTTTGTTTTACATGTTGTTTAATCATTCTCCCTGCTCAGGTAGACTCCAGTGTCTGTGTTTTCCTTCTTTGTGCTCATAAGTTCTCATTTAACTTCCATTCATAAGTGAGAACATGCAGTACCCATCAAAGTTAAAAATGTACAAACTACCTGGCCCAGTAATTCATTTCTAAAAACAGTTCTATAGAAATACTTTGCATGTGAATCCAAAGATAGAGTCACGCATCACTTAGGGATGCAGATACATTCTGAGAAATGCATTGCTAGGTGATTTGGCATCATGCAAACATCACAGAATACATGTACACAAACCCAGATATATAGCCTGCCACATATCTAGGCCATATGTGGTATATATGACTATTTCTCCTAGACTACAAACTGGTACAGTGTATTACCGTACTGAGATTGCAGAAATTTCTAACACAATGGTAAGTATTTGTGTATCTAAACATGGAAAAGGCATGGTAAACATACAGTATTATACTCATAATTGCATATGTAGTCTGTTCACTGAAATGTTATGCAGTACATGACTGTATATGTATAATGGTGCTCATTATAACATTTCTTATGATAACAGAATTGGAAACCTAAGAGTTCCTCAATATTAGGATGATAAATATGATACATCACACTATGCAGTCATTAATAAGAATGAGATAGATCTATAAATGGAAAGAGGGTCACTGATTAGTGAAAAACAGGCAAATCTCAGAATAATACATGTAGTGTGATTCTATTCATGAAAGTCTCTCTATATATGTATACGTGTAGAATGTGGAAGAGCAAAATTGAGATTGGCAGGTTGCTGTGTGTGCGTGTATATGGGTGTGTGTGTGTGAGAGAGAGAGTTTTTACTTTTCTGTTTCTCCTAAATTAAGGTATAATTGACAAACTAAAATCTTATATATTTACAATGTACAACAACATGCTTTGCTATATGTAGTATACACTGTGAAATAAAACAAAGTAATATGTTCATCACCTCACATACTTATTTTTTGTGATGAGAACATTTAAAGTCTATTCTCTGAGAAATTTTCAAGCCTACAATACATTATTATTAACTATAGTCACCATATTATATAATAGATCCTCAAAGCTTATCATCCTAACTGAAAATTTGTATCCTTTGACCAGCATGTACCCCTCTCCCTTCTCTCCTCCTTCCCTGCCCCTAGAAACCACCATTCTACTCTCTGCTTCTATGCATTCAGTGAAGTTTTTACTCTTTATACTTTTGTATTGTTTATTTTATTTTTTTTTAACAGTAGTCTCGTTTTTTCTTTTGCAGTGAAAATAGCAGTGACAAGAAGCCCACTGCCTGATTCACATAAGCAAGGCATGCTGCAGGGAAGACGGGGTTCCTATTAGTATTTCCTTTCATGTGCTTACATATGAGTTATAGTTGCTAATCCTTTCCCACAGTTTAGCACCTAGTTAAAAGAAAGGGCTTCAGGCTCTTCCTCTTTCCCTAAGCGGCCTAAGGTAATCTGTGAAAATGGTTCGCTATTCACTTGACCCCGAGAACCCCACGAAATCATGCAAATCAAGAGGTTCCAATCTTCGTGTTCACGTTAAGAACACTTAGAAAACTGTGCAGGCCATCAAGGGTATGCATATTCGAAAAGCCACGAAGTATCTGAAAGATGTCACTTTACAGAAACAGTGCGTACCATTCCAACGTTACAATGGTGGAGTTGGCAGGTGTGCCCGGGCCAAGCAGTGGGGCTGGACACAAAGTCGGTGGCCCAAAAAGAGTGCTGAATTTTTGCTGCACATGCTTAAAAATGCAGAGAGTAATGCTGAACTGAAGGGTTTAGATGTAGATTCTCTGGTCATCAAGCATATCCAAGTGAACAAAGCACCTAAGATGCGCGGACGGACCTACAGAGCTCATGGTCGGATTAACCCATACCTAAGCTCTCCCTGCCACATTGAGATGATCCTTACTGAAAAGGAACAGATTGTTCCTAAACCAGAAGAGGAGGTTGCCCAGCAGAAAAAGATATCCCAGAAGAAACTGAAGAAACAAAAACTTATGGCATGGGAGTAAATTCAGCATTAAAATAAATGTAATTAAAAGGAGGAAAAAAGAAAAAAAAAAAAGAAAGGGCTTTGGAATCAGGTAAGTGTAGATTAAAGGTCTAATAGCAAATTGCTGAACCTTTGGAAGCCTCGGTTTTTCCATCTGGAAAGTGGATTTTTATCTTACAGGACTGTTGCGAGGATTGATGAGCTAACATTCCTAAATCAGGGAGTTTGAAGTCTGGCCCAGGGTAAGAAGTGGATGAATGGTGGCTTTTATTTTGTAACTTTACAAGAACTCTGCAGCACAGTAAGACGTATTTTAGCACTAACTTTTTTTACAGATGGAGAAGTTCAGGCTCAGAGAGGTTAAATGGCTTCTATGAGATCAGACAGGAATTGGACTAGAGTTTGGATCTAATCACCATTTTTCTGACTTCTGGTTCTTTTTCTTAGAAGCCGAATAAATTGAAGGTCACATAACTTTTTCATCAAACGTTGCCAGTTTTTATCTACATTTTGGAGACTATATACTTTCACCTGTGAAATGAAAAAAAAAAACCAAAAAAACAAAAAACCCACCTAATTTGCAGTGGAAATTGGCATTGAGGGAACAAATACAACAATAAAACCTCCACTAGTTCTACATAGCTTCCTATCAAGTGCCTGGCCTCTAATGTAGAAATATCTGTCATTACCAGGACCCTAAGGCAGTGAAAGAGACAGATTCCTACTCCATTCTGATTCAAAAGATCTCTCTCCTCCTAACCTCCCTTCTCACCCCAAGAAGGTTGCCCCATTCTGGAATCTCAGCTTTTCCTTTCAGTTAACAGAATCCTCTGGCCTCCCGCTTGTTTCTGTGTCACCCTGGTACAGCACCTTTTCCTCAGCACCTCTCTCATAGCTTTTCTGTCCTCATTCACCCTTGTTGCTTTTCCCATATTTAGGACTCTCCTAATAACTCAGCCCCAAGGACAGATAATGTGTGGCAATTTATAAAAAAAGAACAGGTAGAGCTTTTAGATACTGCTAGAGATATACAAAAAAATATTAAAATATGCCAGGCGTTATGGTGCATGCCTGTAGTCCCAGCTACTCGGGAGGCTGAAGAGGGAGGATTTCTTGAGCCCAGGAGTTCTGAGCTGCAGTGTGCTATGCTGATCCTGTGCTATGCACTAAGTTAGGCATCGATATGGTGACATTCCTGGAGGCGGAACCATCACATTGCCTAAGGAGGGATGAAATGGCTCAGGTCAGGAGAGTAGGTAAAAACTTTCATACTGATCAGTAGTGGGATTGCACCTGTGAATAGCCACTGTACTTTGGGAAACATAGCAAGACCCCATCCCTAGAAAATAAATAAATATTAATATATAAAACTTAAGAAATCAGTGCTAGGACTGGAGGTTGGTGGATAGCTTAGAGTTTGACCAGGCAGGGCGGAGAGGACCTGGAAAGCGTATATGCCTTTGGAATGATTCAGGCACTCAGAAGAAGTCTACCTAGATGGGCCACAATGTTCAGAGAGAATGGAGACATAAACAGGTAATAGTCTGATCAGACAGCAACATTAGGTGATACAGCAGGAGGTAGGTTCTCAAAGACAAACAGAGGTTCCCAGACTAGGAATTACGTGGAGATTCAGGTGGAAGCATGAGGCAAAAGAGGAAGCAGGTGACTGGCCCTGATCTCTAGGCTGACTGACATTCAGGAACAAGCCTCCAGGGCCTCAGATAATTGGGGCAAACCAAGCAGGATGTGGAGTCAAGCGTACAGTACAACACATGGAGTCAGGACCAGCTCAGGGGTTCTAAGTAGAGGCCTGGTCATAGAAACAAGATAGAAGGGCAGTTGCTAGAAAGTGAGTCCAAGGTCAGAGCATTAAGTACTTAAGATAATGAACTAGGACTTTAAAATTGCTCCTACCTAGACCAACCTTAGGATGAGTTCTAAAACAGGCTGAGCCCTGATTTTTGCCAGGAAGCATTTAAGGAATCCTGTTTCTGTAGTTGGTAGCCAGCTGGGGTATTATACTGAGTGATAAGATCATATAGAAAACATTTTTTAAAGTAATTGAAAGACATCTAACTTATTAAAAATGTTTGCTGTTTTTTCTCCCAGATTTGTTTATTAGAATTTTTATTGGTGAAATTTAATTTTACATTGAGAACATTTAGAGAAGCAGTAACATTCCTTCTGTTTTTTGGTTTGCTTTGTTTTTCAGTAATTATTTTCCAACTATCCCTTTACTATGAAACTATCCTTTCTGTTAAGATCATTTGCTTAAAAGTTATGCTTATGCAGATAGAGGGGAAAATTGCACATTGGTTAATAATAGTTACAAATTATCATTAGCACTATGCAGTTTTAATGAATCATTATCTATTTTAAGTTAATATTTCTGCGATGTGGATCTGACAATCCTATTTTTATAAAATAATCTGACTAATCAGGATGTTCTAATCAGGGCAGAAAATAAAATGCAGAAATTTGGGGTCTTCAGACCTTCCCTTGGCCATGGGACTAAAACTGTGTCTCTAATAAAAGCATTTTGAAAGACCCAGACATCGTTTGAGGTTTCTTTTGGCTGGCCACCAAAAGACCTCAAGGACTTGCTTCCCTTATGGAGACAGTTTTCTTCAAGACTGTGGTCCAGGGAGCCAGCAGGGCAATGCACATGTTTTACAAGGGATTTTGATTTCCATTAAGTCTCCTGCACACTTTTGAGCAAAGGACGGGAGAGGGTATTTTCCATGACGAGATCCATTGAGTTTTTGTGCCAGCTGAAGACTATGAATTAATACTTTTCTGATATTCTTAAAATTAAAACCCCATGAACTAACCATTTTAGGGTATTAAGCTTTGCTTCAAAATGCATTCTCCACAGATGAATCAAAGGGCCTAATGCATTTGCTATTTGGGAATAATAAGGCATGAAATGGGGTCTAGGACTTATATATTTACATAAGAAGAAAGAGCTGGAAAACTTAAGGAAAAACAACAACAGAGGAAGGTGCTACTGTGAGACTTGCTCTGAAAACACAGACATGCCAACTGCTCCTCTTCAAACCACGGCCCAGTCTATGGCAATTGACAAGCACATTTGAAAACCTCAATCCTTTTTTCCCTTGGGTTTCCTAGAACTTCTAGATTTTGACATTCTCCTTGTCTTTGCTGTGTACCCGTGGGAGAAACAAAGAGTGAGAAGAAACAAGGGAAAGGAGAAACATTTGTGTTTTCCAAGTTTTCAGTGTTGATCAGGTATGACCATTGCTATAAGGAAATAGACATTGAGGATTACTACAGCATGAGGGAGCAGGGAAAGGGTTGAAAAACTGTTGGCTACTATGATAACTACCTGCATATGGGATCATTTGTACCCCAAACCTTAGCATCAAGCAATATACCCACATAACAAACCTGCAGATGTACTCCCTGAATCTAAAATAAAACTTGAATTTAAAAAATAAATAAAATGGAAAAGAAAAAGTCAGTATATAGAAACTTTAGAAATAGCAGTCATCTAGTTTTAACTTAAAATTGAGCAGTTTAGATTTTGCCCTGTCTCACACGTTCGTGTGAAGAGACCACCAAACAGGCTTTGTGTAAGCAACATGGCTGTTTATTTCACCTGGGTGCAGGCGGGCTGAGTCCGAAAAGAGAGTCAGCAAGGGGTGGTGGATTATCATTAGTTGTTATAGGTTTTGGGATAGTGGGTCTCACAAAGTACATTCTCAAGGGTGGGGAGAATTACAAATAATCTTCTTAAGGGTGGGGGAGATTACAAAGTACATTGATCAGTTAGGGTGGGGCAGAAACAAATCACAATGGTGGAATGTCACCAGTTAAGGCTGTTTTCACTTCTTTTTTGGATCTTCAGTTGCTTCAGGCCATCTGGATGGATACGTGCAGGTCACAGGGGATATGATGGCTTAGCTTGGGCTCAGAGGCCTGACATGCCCTATGTGAGGAAAAAGTTGCCTAAGTCACGTATAAATGTGCGCAGTTTCTTGCATTCTCCTGTACCACCTGTGGCCCTCATGCCATTTCACTGAAGAATCATGGAATCACACAGCTTTGTAGCTGTGAGCTGAACATCTTAAGATAACTAGGATTTAATATTTTTACACAAAAACATCATTATTGATAGAATCACTTTTATTTGACTTACATCAAAACAAAGTCAGGACTAGAGTCATGCTGTCTGCAGTCCTTGAGTGAACAGAGGCTGTGTCAACATAGGGTCAGCTGCATATGATGGCACACCCAAAGTTATAAAGACATAAACAAGATTAAAAGTTTATTTCTTTTTCAAGTGAAATTATTCTGGAGATAATGAGTCCAGGGTTGATCTGGTGGCTCCATGGTCATTGGGGATTCCAACTCCTTTGTTCTTGCTTCTTTGCCATTTTAAGCTTACCTCATTTCTGAAAATGGCAGTTCTAGCACCAGTCATGTTTGCATTCCAACCAGCGGGAATAAAGAGAAGATGTGTAAGACTGAAGGCAAAAGAGATTCCCAGAAGCTGCCGCAGATCTCTTCCAGCTGCATTTCGAAAGCCATTACTTAAGTGTATGTTGTCGCCTAGCTGCAAGAAAGGCTGGGATTGTATTCTGTATTCTGGGCAGTAATGTGTCCAGCTGAGCACTGGAGTTTTATTAATAAGGAGGAAGGTGAGAATGAATGTCAAAGTAGACAGTTATCAGTCTCTGTCTACATGTCAACTATACTAATATCCATTCTTTACCTTGGTTACTTATTTCTTCACTTTGAACCTTACTAATTTTCTCCTAAATGGAAGTACAGAGCCCTGATACATCAGTTACATTATGTGAAGTCTATAACAATAATAATTAATTGGAAACACAAGAGATAAAAACAGAGATGGTTTCTAACTAAGGAACGAAAAAAGAAAGGGAAAAGGGCCTTTCCATTTTCTCTCTCCCTCTTCTTCACTCTCTAATTCCCCACCACACACACACCTTTATATACATTCTGGCTGTTTTTCACTATTTCTTGGCTAGGGCACCTCACTGTACAGCAGAAAATATGTCACACAATCCAGAGAAGAAAAGAAAGACAGTTACTTGGCTTTTTTGCTCTTTATGAGAGGCCATTTTACAGAAAGGACAACTGGTTTGTTTAGGGAATTAGTGAAGAGGAAGATAGTAGGATATAAAAGGCATCAGCTGAAAGGAAGAAGCAAAATCTTTTTATCACTCTTAAATGAGGAAAGTCAAAAGCCTTCTGAGCTTTTTTGATTAATTTCAAACCCTGCCTTTCATTGGATATTTTTTGCCCTCAATTTTTGGCCATCTGAGACATAAATTATTTTACTGAGATAACCTCTAGAAGTGGTGGGTTTCACCTGTAACACCAACAAAAACAATGCATCAGAAGATTCATTTGTTGTCTAATTCATTTTCAGGGTATACTGAGTTGCCTTACTCAAGGGACTTATCTGGTAACATTTGAGGACAATGTAGGATGGAGACTTTATTGTGTTGGACTTGACAGTAGGATAATATGAGTGAGGTACAACATTATAATATATTAACTTATTAATTAGTTGGATGATGCTAGTACAACGTGGTAGAAAATGACGTACACCAAGAACAGTGGTTCTTTGAGTGTGTAATAATCCATTGAGGAGCTTGTTAAACACATCTGTTCCTAATCCAATCTCTAAAACTCTGATTTAGTACACCTAGGATAGATCCTAGGAATCTAAATTTCTGACAAGCATCCTAGGACGAGGCTTTGAGAGATACTGACCTAGAAATTCAGGTAGCATGAAGACCTTGATACGAGACTCAATGCTACAAGGGTTGGATTTGAGCCGTCTTCACCACTTACTAACTGTGTGATCTTGGACAAGCTATGTAACCTCTGAGCTCACTTTCTTTATTTTTAAAATGAGTGAAAATATAACTAGGATTGTTTTTCAGATTAACTGAAAGAACATATGTGAACACATATAGCACATTGCTTAACACTTGATAAACATGTAAAAAATTCCTCCATCATGTTAGGATCTGAAGGGCTCTAGAGACTATTTATCCAAAAGTTCCGTGGCAAGCAGGCACCTGAAATTTCTACTAAAGCAGCAGGCCTTTTGGTTAAACTATTGTCTTCAGAAAACACCTCTTGCTACCCAGATAAGCCACTTTGAATTACTAATCCTTACCTAGCGCTTTCTGTGGTGTGTTCTGTGGAACAGGGGTCCTGTACGACCTTAAGAGGTGATAGTTTACAAAAAGGATTCATGGTCAAATATTAAACAAAATCAACAAAGTTCCCTTAGTGTAAGACTTCTCTGAGCCTTTAATATGTTAATGCACATTTGAGTCTATAAGAGGGAGGTTTTGTATAAACCCTTTCCAATTATTTTGTTTGTTTTTTTGAGACAGTCTTGCTCTGTCACCCAGGCTGGAGTGCAGTGGCATGATCTCAGCTCACTGCAGCCTCCAGCTCTGGGCTCAAGCGATTCTCCTGCCTCAGCCTCCCAAGTAGCTGGGGTTATAGGCATGCGCCACCATGCCCGGCTAATTTTTGTATTTTTAGTAGAGACAGGATTTTGCCATGTTGTCCAGGCTGGTCTCAAACTCATGGCCTCAAGTGATTCACTGCCTTGGCTTTCCAAAGTGCTGGGACTATAGGCATGATCCAGTGTACCAGCCACATTTTCCAAATTTAATTGAGAAATATGTTTTCATGTAGTATCTCAGGAGGTTTCTGTCTACAGAACACACTGGGAACACAATTACCTATTTCTACATGTGAAAGTTTTAGATTTGCTAGCAGACAGCAGTAAGCTAATGCAGAGAATAGAATGTGGGTTTGTGAGGAAGGAATAGAAAACTTTGTGGGACATTGGATTCAGCCTAGGGAGGAAAGTCCAGGTGAGAAACTCACATCAGCCAAGGATGTCTGAAGGGTGCCAGGGATCCTGGAGGCTGAAGCCCTAAAATGGAGTAAAGAAGACTTGAAAGTCAAAATGCGTTAGTTATAATTTAATATAGTAGTGCTTGTCTGGGAAAACAAGTTCTATGCTTCCTTTCTCTATTCTTATATTTACCTTCACAGCTTCTGACCTGCCTAATTGAGGTTACCTAGGTACTTACAAGGAAAGTTCATTCTTCCCACCACTTTCCCCTGAAAAAGAAATTTAAATTGAGTGTTTAACATATGTCAAGCATTGGGCTTGGAGCTAAGGACTGAAAGACATGCATAAGATGTTGTTTATGCCGGGCGTGGTGGCTCAAGCCTGTAATCCCAGCACTTTGGGAGGCCGAGACGGGCGGATCACGAGGTCAGGAGATCGAGACCATCCTGGCTAACATGGTGAAACCCCGTCTCTACTAAAAAATACAAAAAACTAGCCGGACGAGGTGGTGGGCGCCTGTAGTCCCAGCTACTCGGGAGGCTGAGGCAGGAGAATGGCGTAAACCCGGGAGGTGGAGCTTGCAGTGAGCTGAGATCCGGCCACTGCACCACTCCAGCCTGGGAGACAGAGCGAGACTCTGTCTCAAAAAAAAAAAAAAAAAAAAAAAAAAAAGATGTTGTTTATGTCCTGGAAGATCAACAGTGCAGTCAGAAGGAAATATAGGTGAAACGATGCATACAACCATGTGGTAATGTTAATTAAGTTATGCATACCACTTAATAGTGAATGAGGGACAGTGCTTCTACGATTAGAGATGTCAGGAAAATTTCACATACAAAGTTATGGTTTGATATGGTTTGGCTGTGTTACCACCCAAATCTCAACTTGAATTCCCACATGTTGTGGGAGGGACCCGGTGGGAGGTAATTGAATCATGAGGGCAGGTTTTTCCCATGCTGTTCTCGTGGTGGTGAATAAGTCTCATGAAATCTGATGTTTTAAAAATGGGAGTTTCCCTGAACAAGCTCTCTCTTTGCCTGCTGCTATCCATGTAAGACGTGACTTGCTCCTCCTTGCCTTCTGCCATAATTATGAGGCCTCCCCAGCCACGTGGAACTGTAAGTCCATTAAACACTTTTTCCTGTACAAATTACCCAGTCTCGGGTATGTCCTTATCAGCAGTGTAAAAATGGACTAATATATGGTTGAACCAATCCTTGAGGAAATAAGGCTTGACTGCAATGCAAAGATTTAGAAACATGCAGGAGAATAGAGTCCTAGAGTACAGAACCTCAGCTAGAAGCAGGGAGCACATATATTATTTGATGGGAGCATGTTGTCATTTTATGAGGCGAAGCTCTAAGGGTAAATTCTCAAAACAATGACATTAAATTCTCCCTGTAATTGAGAAACATTTTCCATCCATGACACAGTGACATTAATGAAGAAGTCAGCACTTAATATAGTATCCATAGGGGAATCTAATGTGCTTGTGGTCACCCTGATGGATTCCCTCTCAGGTGAGTCTTCTAGGGAACTCACATAGTCACTGCTGAGTCTTGAGTTCATTGCCTGTGCCCCTTGCTTAGGCTGGTTCTTGAATCGGAATGCCCATCTATTTGCATTTGAAACCAGTCATCCTTCAAGGAGAAGTATGAATCTCACGGACACTCAGTGTGAAACTTTCTCTGTAGTCCAAAGTGTCATCTTTTCTCTGTTTATGGGCTAAAGACAACATAGACACACCATTCAACTCATGCACTGGAGTTGCATCTTATGTGGGAATTATCCCAGAACATTTCTTAAATTGTTGTGTGAATGGATATGGTCAGATCACTTTGAAGTTCGAAAACCAAGAACTAGTTACTTGGGTTTTTTCCTACTTTTTTTTCTGTCTCTCTTTCCTGAAGCAGGGGCAATGAAGGTTTCAATTTACCTATAGATTGACAAACAGAGAAAATGGGAATTAAATGAAATATGAGGCCAAGGGGCCTGTCCAGCCTCTCTGGATTCTGCTTTTATTCCTGGTTCATTGGTTAGTTTAGGAAGAGAATAATCTACATCAGTTAGAAGTATGAATCGACTTTCCTAGGCAAAAATGGCTACTCAATGGACTTTCAAAGACAAAGTAGCTACTCAGTTTGAAGGCAACCAGATAGAGAAGCCATCTCTGCTTCAGAACAAGCGTCCCTGGTAAACAACTACTTCTTATGTGCAAGGCTCTATATATTCGAATATATTTAAAAAGAAAAAAGTAGAATTAGATGAAATAAAGCTATTTTCCCCAAAACTCAGGAAATAGGAGTTTAAAAGTGTGTGTACATAAAACAGAGATGAGTCTCCAGGCCTATTAATTATATTAAGTTCTGACAGGAAAAAAAAAAAAAAAAGCTATGCTGTTAGAGAAATAATGTTAAGAGCTACTAATGTGTATGCCTCCAGTGACAAAATATAAAAGAGAAAAGCAGAGCACTTATTCCTTCCAACTGCTATGGCTTTAGGCAAAACTTTGGCCACAAGGTCTGCTGCCTTCTAGCTGATTTTCTTATTTAAACAATTGCACTAAATTCTGGGTAAATTAATTTTCCCTCAAAGTGAAAAGTTCTTTTAATAATTCCTTGAGTGTTCACATCATTGTCATTAATGGGCTTTGTTCTGTTCACTGTAGGATAACTTCTTTATATACTTGTCTTTTCAAAAGCTTTCTTCCAATGAATAGACATCATAGTAAGTCACTTGAAAAATCTCCCGTAAATATGGATTTTTTTTCAACATTATCAGCCATTGTCTCATAATTTCTTTAAAAAAAATAATTCTGACTTAGAATTACAGAAACCCTAGTCATGAATACCAGGTCAAATTCTATACTTGTAGCTTGCAAAAGCAGTTTGATAATAAATACAAAGCTTATTATAGTTAAAAACATTAATATGTTAGCATTTTAAAGAATTTATTTTTAAGCACATTTTATTCTCTGTACTTCGAAGTTTAATGATACAAAATAAAAAATATAAAGAGCTAAAAGTTCAAGGAAATGGTACCTCTGGAGACCATATTCCTGAAAAACCTTTGTTTTTTTTTTTCAATTATCAAGTAAAGGATGCAGAGAATAGTGTTTAAATGTGTGACTCCAATGAGTTACACACGTGGAAGAGTCAATCTCTTTGTTCTTCCACTTACTAGATGTGTGACTTTGTTTTTCTAATCTATAAATTGGGGATAACAGCAACTACATAAAGGACTTTTATGAAAATGAAATGAGGTAGCCCATCTAAAGTGCCTAGAACAGTGTCTTAAACCTATCAAGATGGCTATATTATTATTATTGTTTTTCTATTATTGTGGCACTATATGGAACTTAAAACCAGGCAACCTAGCAATTCCAGGAATGACAATTTGGAAATTTTCTTTTTTGTGGGGCCCAAAGGAACAATTTTCAGGGATAATAGTTCTTATATTTGGGTGGACCAGGTATGAACACAGCTTTTCCAGAAGAGAGATGTGATTGGATATTATTTTATGTCTTCCAAGAGTCTGGCCAGCCATGCAGGGCAGGTCACCAAATCATCAAGTGAATTAAGAATAAATCGAGAGATAGACAGGCGTGGGCACAGTGGCTCACACCTATAATCCCAGTACTTTGGGAGGCCAAGGTGGGCAGATCACTTGAGGTCAGGAGTTCAAGACCAGCCTGGCCAACATAGTGAAACCTCGTCTCTACTAAAAATATAAAAATTAGCCGGGCGTGGTGGCATGCACCTGTAATCCCACCTACTTGGGAGGCTGAGGCACAAGAATCGCTTGAACCTGGGAGGCGGAGGTTGCAGTGATCCAAGATCACACCACTGGACTCAAGCCTGGGTGACACAGTGAGACTCTGTTTTTAAAAAAAAGAGGCTGAGCGCAGTGGCTCACACCTGTAATCCCAGCACTTTGGGAGGCCACGGCGGGCAGATCATGAAGTCAGGAGATTGAGACTATCCTGGCTAACACCATGAAACCCTGTCTCTACTCAAAGCACAAAAAATTAGCCAGGCGTGGTGGCAGGTGCCTGTAGTCCCAGCTACTCAGGAGGCTGAGGCAGGAGAATGGTGTCTACCCAGGAGGGAGAGCTTGCAGTGAGCCGAGATCACGCCACCGCACTCCAGCCTGGGTGACAGAGCAAGATTCCATCTCAAAAATAAATAAATAAATAAAAATAAAATAAATTTTACAGTCTACTAATCAGGTGTGTCAAAACATGTTTTCTATGGGCCAAAGTGCTGGGATTACAGGCCTGAGCCACCGTGTCTGGTCAGATAGTGTTATGTTCTTAGAAGAGGCACCAGAGAGTTCATTCACTCTCTCTTCTCTGTATGAGGACATAGTGAAAAGGCCATCTGCAAAGCAGGAAGAGAGAACTCACCAAAACCTGAATCAACCTACACCTTGATCTTAGACTTCCCAGCCTCAAGAATTATGAGAAAATAAGTTTGTGTTGCTTAAGCAGTCTAGTATTTTGTTAGGGCAACCTAAGCAGACCAATATACTCACCAAGGATTTTGGAAACTTGGCATCAAGAGTTGAGGGGAGAACTCATTCTCCAATTCATTTTAAACATCTAGCACGATTGCTTTCTTCCCCCGCCCTTTTACTTTCTCTAGTCTGGACAATCTCTCTTTAGCCTCTGGAATGACAATCTCTCTTTAGACTCTGGAATGAGATGGTATGTCTCCTCTCCTCTCCTCTCCTCTCCTCTCCACTCCTCTCCTCTCCTCTTTTTTCCAACTTACTTACTCATTTGCAGTAGTTTTCTTCTTCTTCTCCTCCTCCTCCTCCTCCTCCTCTTCCTCCTCCTCCTCCTCCTCCTCCTCCTCCTCCTCCTCCTTCTTCTTCTTCTCTTCTTCTTCTTCTTCTTCTTCTTCTCCTTCTTCTCCTCCTTCTCCTCCTCCTCCTCCTTCTTCCTCCTCCTCCTCTTCTTCCTCCTCCTCCTCTTCTTCCTCCTCCTCCTCCTCGTCTTCCTCCTCCTCCTCTCTCCTCCTCCTCCTCCTCCTTCTTCTTTCTTCTTTCTTCTTTTCTTCTTCTTTCTTCTTTTCTTCTTCTTTCTTCTTTCTTCTTTCTTCTTCTTCTTCTTCTTCTTCTTCTTCTTCTTCTTCTTCTTCTTTTCTTAGAAAGTGTCTTGCTTATTGCCTTGGTTGGTCTCAAACTCCTGGTTCCTGGGTTCAAGTGATCCTCCTGCCTTGGCCTCTCAAATGCTAGGATTATAGACATGAGCCACTGCACTGGCCTAATTACTTTTTAATGGATAAATTATATGTCCTGAATCCTTAAGATTAGATTTTTGAAATTCTTTAACCTCAGATTTTACAGATAAAAAGCTTTGTGTTTCATTATGAAGCCATCGGAGAAATGTGACTCCCTACATATTTGATGATATTAAGGAATTATTTAATATTTAAGTGTGGTAAGAATATTGTGATCATATTTAAAAGATGAGCCTCTTCCAATTAATACATCGTGTACAACAAAAAGATTGATGTAGAAAGAGGGAGTCCAAAAATCCTTTGTCTTTTGGAGAAATATGCTAAATATTTGTGGGTGAAATGATATGATGTCTGGGATTTGCTTTCAAAACTTCAAGACAGAAGGGGAGTGTTAGGTAGGTATAGATAAATGAGGATTGGCTTTGAGTTAATGGTTAAATGGGGTGCTACATATATAGGAACTAATTATATTAGTTTCTCTGCTTTTGTATTTGTTTGAGAATTTTCTTTATAAATATGTTCTAAAAAATGAGTTCTAAGAACCTGTTATGGCAATCAGAAAACAAGAACTGACTGTCTTTGTATTCTGCATTCTTTTAGGTATTTTCCTCCTTTCCTGAAATAATGTGTAGTCCTGACCAAGTGAGAAGAACCATAAGGTAAAATCAGATTCTTGAAAGGAGGAAATCTTGTTACTATCTCAAATTTTCATCCTGTTGCACAAACCAACTACCCAATCTAGGGTTTGCATATGGATACATTTAATGAATAAAAATATGAATCACTGATATTTTCTTAATATCTTTTGGTTATTTATTCACCATGTTAGAGGTGCTAGTGATGTGAAAAGTTAGGAACTGCTAAAATATTTTATAAGCTGGAGGAAGGTTTTTTTTTTTTTTATCAACCAGTTTATTTTAAGTCAACAGATTTGGGGTTAAGGGTGGATTTATTAATCTGTTCTTACACTGCTATAAAGAACTACCTGAGACTGGGTAATTTATGAAAAAAAGAGGTTTAATTGACTTACAGTTCCGTAGGCTGTACAGGAAGCATGGCTGGGAGGCTTCAGGAAACTTATAATCATGGTGGAAGGTGAAGAGGAAGGAAGTACATGTTCACATGGTGACAGGATCTAGAGAGAGGGAGAAGAGGGAAGTGCTACACACTTTTAAACAACCAGGTCTCGTGAGAACTCACTCACTATTATGAGAACAGTGAGGGGGAAGTCCACCCCCATGATTCAATCACCTCTCATCAGGCCCCACGTTCAATGCATGGGGATTACAATTCAAGATAAGATTTGCGTGGGCACACAGAGCCAAACCATACTAGTTGGGTAAAGATTTCACTATATGAGGTATTCTGTACAGTTTAGCTAATGGAAAATGTTTACCAAATTATCTCCTCCATTGCTAAGAGTTTGTGGTAGTTGATCTAACTATACTCTGGAAAATATAAGGAGACCCTGTAAGAGAATGAAGGTTGAGAGCGTGAAGCATAGAATCAAAATAAAGTATTAGCCATGTTCAGGCTGACACTGAAAATGGCAAAGGCAGCTAATGTGCAGAATGTAGAAGATTCAGCAGTGTGGCTGATTTCTGCCTGATTTGTCCTTTCATGGGAGAAATTTTATTCATGAAACCTTTATTGAGTACCTATGCAGGGCGAGGCACTAAACATGAGAAATCAAATGATACATAGACCCCAACTTGGAGCTCAGTATTGTAGGAAGCTGGGGGTACAGCTTGGACTACCTCAGATTTTTATTCTCTCCTACCCTCACTCTTGTAGCATATATTCATAGCTATTAAGATCAGGGGTAAAAAAAATCCTGTAAAACTTTATTTATATTTAGTATGAACCATTTAGATACACATAGATTTAGTCTCCTTAATGACAAAGAATAGTGATAATGAACCACGATGGGATAAAATAATTAAGTGCATTACTTATCTTTGATAACTTTGAAATTCAGAGCTAGGTGTGGGGAAGAAGGTGTTTTCCTTCTTAATTCATTTATTCTGCCACTCATTTCTTCTTTTCTTTATCCCTGTCTACCTGCTAGAGTCACAGTGAGAATTATTTTAATTTCTAAAAGGCACTTCTGTGGGAGAGAAAAAATAGTTACAGTGGAAATAAATGTTGGAACCGGCAGCATGCCCTCTCTGAAGGACACTGAAGTAGCTAATAGTTCCCCTAAGAGATTACCAGTGGAGTGGTCCTACATGAAAGAAAGGTGGCATGAAAGATCATTACTTCAGTTATTATTAATGGATTGCTATTCCCACAAAGATCATCTGGGGAATGGTTCTGATTGGTTGGCTGGTACCATCAAAGGTAGTTTGTTTAGCTGTGTGACTAATGCCACTGTTTTCAAGGTCTGTTCATGGTACTTCAATTAGATGGAGGCTGTGGTAGTTAGAGAAGGCTTCTTGAACTCTTTGCTGAGTTTCAGGAAAGGAAAACTTTTCCATTAACTGTGAAGTTGAAAGAAAAATTCTATAATGTATTTCTTAACCAGATTAGAAACCAGAACCCTGGTAGGCTTTTGTTTAGCTATTTTGCTGAGAGTGTTCTGCTAAGGCCATGCAAAGAATGAATAATTCACATTGAAAACCTTAGCATTTTGCTTAAAAGCCTTATTTTCATTTTTGGAAAAAGTGACAGCAAGAATTAGTACCGGCACTTCTGTTTCAATAATGGTGGTGATGTTTAAATGACAACAAATACATAATTGGACTTACATGCACATTTATGGACACAAAAATGTCATTACCTATTTTGGTGGAACATTTTACACTTACTCTATATACAAGAAAAATCAGCTTAAGTTGTTTTTATCTATAAGCGATGAATCAATGTGAGAAACCCTTGTGGCATTCATACTTTGAGAAAAATATACACTTTTTTCATTCCCTGATTTTGAAAGGATGATATTGTTTATTTTAAATAAGACCCTCAATGAGCCCTCCTAGAATAAATGGTAACCCATTTTCATAACATTCCTAAAGGTCTTTTGAAGATCAATACTTCGACTCCTCCCTAATTAGAGGATAGAGACAAACTCTTGCATAATAATTCTTTGCTCAGTTGATTGAGCTGAAATTTTGTGAATATTAGAGGGTGTGAGATTTAATATTTTATGATGAGAACAGGGAAAAGGAATTAGGAAGTTTAATGTTGTAGGAATAATGGAGGCACCGGCTGATACTATCTTGGGTACTAACTGTTTTACCCATGGAAAGCAAAGGACAGATAAAAATAATATAAAACAATGAAGTGAAAAGAACTACTCTTCTCCCAACTACTGCATAGATTTCCATTTTTAAAGTAAGAATAAATTTAGTTATAAATGGTTATGGGCTCAAAGACTTGCTGTGAAATTCTGGTTTACTCAACCCTAATGATAGGACTGAGTCTTTCCATGCCACCTCTGAGTTTCTGAGACGGATAAGCATTACAAATACTCCTATCACTTTTGATCTGCCAGTCTCCTGGCATTATTGTGTATATTCTATTTGCTAACTTGAATTAAGTTTCTTTTAAAAATATGGTGACTTAAAAGGATGTTTTCCCAGATGTTGGATAAAGATAATAGGTATTGCTAACCTTAGAGGTTATACATGCATGATATTTCAGAGTGACCATTAAACACTGCTGTTTCTCCTAGAGACAATTTTAGTTCATCTATTAGTTGGGACGTATGATTAAACTCTGTAAGTAAAATATATAAAACGACTAGCAATAGAAATGCTAAGGTGAACTATCCTGTCTTTAGCATCTGTATAGCATGAATCCATTTTTTCCCCTCTTGCAGTGGCTCAGTAAGAATGTGGTGGCTGCTGCCATTTGTTACCATTTGTTACCATTTGCCATTTCTCTGTTTCTTTTTCAGCCTCAGGTTATTCTCCATCCTCGTTTGTTGACCAGGTTGCTTCATAACTCACAAGCCCTCAGTGGTTCCCACAACTCACATTTCTCCAAAAGCTGGTTCAGTACAATTTGTGATAATCTTGGGTTTTGACCATGAATGCGAGCTGTCTCAAGTGCAGTCTACAGTAGACCACTGGCATTTTTTGTCTCTGATATTCTGGCTTACTATTCCTCTCCAAGTGTACCCCTACTTGGTCATTTAGTGCCTGCCTGCACTAAATGTATTTCTTTCTTTTTTTTTTTTTTAAGTCAAATCTAACCAGAAGAAAGAAAATGTTAAACTCACACTATTGTCTAAATCAAATATATTGTTTCAAGGGTTGTATCTCTCAGCCACATCTACATATACTAGCTGACATAAGTTTTAGATAAAATTATTCTTTTGGGTAGAATTTTAGATCTCAAAAAGCATAGTGGAAAAGTTTCTCGGGTGAGGGAATGAAGGTGCAATGAGTCAAGGGGTCTTGTCTAGCATCTTGGAAAATACTCTCAGTCTCTTACTTTGCTTACTTATAAGATTAGTTCTGGTGAAGTCTAACTCCGCTTCTCCAAACCATCTCTCTCTCTCCACCTTTATAGTGAAGATCAGGGAAACCTCCACTAAGAAGCTTTTCTTGATTAGTCTCACTATGCTTGAGCTAGCCTGTTTAAATTCTGGCCTACTGTTATCAGGCTGTTTAAGACCTCTGACGGACTGGGCACTCCCACTTTTATAGGCCCTACCCCACATCATATCACATCAAAATGCACCAATATTCCATATTAATTATGTATAGATTTTTTACTGTAAAAATAATTTGAAAGAATTTTTATCCTTTTATATCCAAAATTATTTGGTTATGTATAACTCAAGATTGATTATAATTTCTTGGTAATTGTTTTGCATCCTCAGAAATTTTTGTGATGTGAAAATATACCTTACATTTTTTAATGTAATGAATTTTTATGAATATTAAATGTCATAGGTAATAAGACATGAATGGAGCAGTTTATGGAAATTTAATTAAATACATTCATTTATTTTAAAAGTTTTTTTCTATTTTGTACTAATTTTTGTTCAGATCTCAAACATAAATTCATGGAAAAATGTAAATTCATGAAAAGCTCATAGACATGTATTTTAGTGACTTCTATGTGTCAGGCATTGTTCTGGCTGCTAGAATTAGAGTTGAAAAGACAAAGTGCCTGCCTTAAAGAGTGCAAGACATGAAGATATTTGAGTAAATAATACCAAAGCAGTGTGATAAGAATGCTAATAAAAATAGAATTAGGAGCACATAGATGTCTGTGACCAACCAAGTCCTCAGAAGAGATGACTTTTGAACATAGAGATAACTGACTTCAGTCACTGCTAGATTGAAGAGTCTTTAGATCATGATATTTCAAGGAGGATTGTCTCATGGATTATTTTCACATTCTATTTCTTAACTAACACAATTTTGGGTTCTTGAGTTCTTACTATAGAAATCTGAAACATTTACCACAATGAGTCTGACATAATTTCCAACTCATGAGGCCACCCTTTGTTTTCAGGTGCCTCCCCTTCTATTACGGTGATAGAATATGAACAGCAGAATGATTCAGTTGCATGTGATCTTCACAGAGAGCCTTCGAGGTCAGAGTTATCATAATCCTGTTTTATAGGTGAGGAAATAAAAACTAAAAGATGGTAAGTTGTTTGCCTAAAATTAGGCAGTTAGTCAAGTGGCAGAGCTGGGATTCGGTTGCCCATCTGTTTGGCCTCACAGGCTGTAAGCCTCACCACTCTATAGATTGGGACACTGAATAGCACTTTGCCAAATGCATTCCTGTGGCTCTAGGTAACTGTATGTGTTCATTTTCTCATTAATTTTCTTTTCTGATGAGGAAGTATAAAAGGAGGGGGAAAAAAACCCAACCTTCTCTATGCCTAAGAAAAGGTAAAAACTTATATCAGGAAAAGGTAACTCAGAAAAGGAAAAATATTGAGCATAAAATCATCCCCCCAATACTTCCAGCCTTTCCCTTAGCTTCTTTCATAAGGTGATAAGCATTTCCATCCCCACTCCACATTTTTGCCTACCTTAGCAAAAAATATTTTGCTTTTTCCATAATTTTTGGTGAGGGAAGATTCATCAGAATAAAAAGAACTATGGTATTTATTATACGTGAATGAATTTTAGAATGGTAGTTAAACAGAACAATAGAAGTATTCATATTATAATAACCATTTCTAATGATCCAATTATAAGATTTTGTTAGAAGTTGATAGTAGAACTCACACAAACACTGAGTGAAAGGTACTAATAGCAAAAATTCTTCAGAGCCATGAAGATTAGTCTTTGCTGTAAGTTAGGATAATATTCTGTTAGAAGAATTCTGACTTTAGTATTGTGTAAACTGTTTTCTTAATACATATCTACCCTCTGCCTAGGTGATAGTCACGAAATAAGGCATAGATAATGCATTTAGTAACACTGAGCTGAATCATGCAAAACATAATTTGTGTGCAATTTCAGGAGTATAAAATAAAAGTTGTTTTAAATATCATAAAAAGCAACCATAAAAATAAAGCATTCTAATCAGAGGGAAGAAATTCAAAAGCTTGTGTCAAAAAGGAAAACAATTTACTTGTGCTGGTACTCTTAATAAGTGCCCCAAAGCGTTCCAGTGCTGTTACATTCTCTAATGATATTACTGTATGTGGCACATCTCATCTAATCTGTTAGTAAAATCCTAAAGTCACTTATGTCAGTCTCTAATGCAAGCCAAATGAGTCTTTCCAGTAATAAGAAGCTTCGCAGAATTAGTTTTCGTTTTGCAGAAAATTGCCATTGGGGCTGGCACTTTTATCTAAAAATTTCACTCGTGCATAAGCAAAAAACTCATATATTATTTGGTTACATTCCATCAGTATGAGAAATAACATTGTGAGAATTCTATGCATGCTAATGATATATAGAAATCCACCTGCTTTCAGATAAAATGAGTTTAATTTTCTGTTGCCCACTGCCTGGTTGGCCTTTCATAAATTACTTATGCACAGCTATTATTAAAATAGAGGGAAAGCAAATTAGAAAGTCCTCCTATCTCTCCACTGGATTTAGCCAAGGCAGGGCTGTGACAGCTAGAGTCAGCGTTTTTGAAAAAATTCTGCTCTCTTGAAAAATTTTGCATCTCTATACAATTCTATACCACTGTTGTAAACGTTCTGACCTGCCTTCTTACCAAATTAACCTAAATCCTTTCTATTTTTCAACATTAATGGAATCCTCTAGAGTCCTGCTGATATATATTAAAATATATTTATTGGTTAATTTGAATTCCAGCATTTTGTACCTCATTTCCAGACTCCTGTTATATCTGAACAGCCTCGAGCTTTAGCATTTAAAACTTATAAATTAAGATACATATAGTACCTCTTACAATTATCAGATCAAAACAACTTGACTTTTATTGGAGTATAGAATGGCAAATTTAACTTTCTGATAAAATAGAAAATGAAGGTTGTCTGCATGAAAGAGTTAATGGGATTTCAAAGGGTGTTTTCTAGCTGATGGTGACGAGAGTCTTTATTGGTCAATGAATACTTTATCTCTTGGTTTAAGAACAGGTGAAAAGTTTTTATTTCCAGAGGGTTTTGGAAATCACTTAAGATTCTCAATTAAGTGGAATTCCCAATCACTTAAACTTAATTCCTGTTAATTATTTCACTTTGTTCAACTATGATCAAAAGTTTCTTAGGATGTATCAGGTGACTATGTCTTCGAAGGCTGAATAAATATCATTGAGGAAGCTCTCCACTTTCAGTGCCATGGTGTTAAAAAAGCTATCAAAATACTATGTTGAAAATAAATCCTAATTATAATTCTGACTGAAAAAGATAATGACAGCTTCCAAAGCATTTCATAAAATTTCAGTATAAAGAGGTCACTTTTTAAGACAATTGCATCCTGTGCCAGGTAGGATACCTATGGTACTCAAAGACCATTTTAAACTAATTCCAAAAAATAAACTAAGCTTATTTTCTGTTAAGGTTCTTCTTCATAGTGTTCTGATATAAGCTTTGTCCATAACTCAATGGAGTTTTAAAAAGAGCAACTTGGTAGTATAAGTTATTGATATGAATAAAGTTACAAATGAGTATTTGTGGTGTATGTGTGGGTAAGAGTGGACAGGTCTTGGGAAAGCATAGTGGGATGGGGAAGGGAGACACATACCTCTTTTTCTCATCTCTGCTCTGAATCCAAACTAGCAATTTCCCTTTATTTTTGGGGAGAAATCTTTCAAACAAAGGTAACAAATGTGCTTACAGTGTTTTAAAACTGACACTCAAAAATAATATCAAGCAAATAAAACCTAGCAACACAACTCAAAAGGCCTATAAATAAATGATTCTGAAAATGATGCTTCTATAAGATAGAGTAAAATATCATTTTCAGATGTATCCATAGCCATTTTCAAATACTGTCATCTCTCCTTCTGGTAAAGTTTAATGACAAAACGTTTGTTCCTTAACAACACCGAATGAAAAATACTATTTATGTGTCCATCATTATAAATTCTAAAATTTTCAGTGTGTAATTATATAGTCTTAGGATGCTTTTAAATCTCTTCTGAAATTTGCAAGTTGAAATTCACCAGCAATTGAGCTTTGTAAAATGTTCCCAAAAGGCAGACTACAGAGTTTGAGCTCAGTCAGCTGTTTGGACCATGATATGTTAATCCTCTGTTTATAAGATACTTAACTAACTGAAACTTCCTAAATGTATTGTTTTGACCTTGGCAATGGTGATTTGAGCTATTAAGAAATCCCATGGAAGACTAATAATCAAAGTGTCATTATTCCCCAGAAGTCTGCATATAGTCTAGCTCTTGCATGTAGAGTGAGACATCCATTCCTTGAGCTAATTTAAGGTATCAGTGTGATTGACATTGTGTATTCACAACTTCCTGTAAGTTCTAAGAGTTCTGGATTAGGAAGAAACAAATCTAAACTAAAACTAGAAAATAAATCAAATTATCAGGATACTTCAGGCAAAAAGACAAAATAAAGTTTTGCAAATAAATTAATCACATGCTATTCCTGAAAAACTTTAGTTTGATTTTTTTTTTTTCCAGACGGTTTACTTGTTTTTTTTTTTTTTTGAGATGGAGTCTCACTCTCTTGCTCAGGCCAGAGTGCAGTGGCGCGATCTCAGCTCACTGAAAGCTCCGCCTCCCAGGTTCACGCCATTCTCCTGTCTTAGCCTCCCGAGTTGCTGGGACTACAGGCACCCACCACCATGCCCGGCTAACTTTTTGTATTTTTAGTAAAGACGAGGTTTCACCGTGTTAGCCAGGGTGGTCTCGATCTGCTGACCTTGTGATCCGCCAGCCTCAAACTCCCAAAGGGCTGGGATTACAGGCGTGAGCCACCGTGCCCGGCCTCAGACGGTTTACTTTTAATTAATTCCTCATTTTATTGATCAATTGTGTCTTTGTGAATTGCCTCAGAGGCAGCATGCATGTATTTGTAAAAAGTTATAAACTCTTGAATCCAACAGACCTAGATTTGAAATTTGGCAATGGCATTACCTAGCTACTCTATGTTGGCTAGATATGTAACTTCACTTGAGCATCAATTTATTCATTTAGAAAGATGAGATGACAATACTCATAGTTTGTTGGGAAGATTGAGTAAAACATGCATAAAAATAATTGACTTAATATATATAGATACCTAATAAACATTAGGTGCACTTAATCAACTGAAGGTATGTAAGACTACTTTTTTGTGTGTGCACATATTTTTTCTAAAATTGTTGGTATGATTTCCACATATAACTGTTTAGTCAACTAGAGGGATGTAAAACCATTTTTTGTTGTTGTACTTTAGATCTTATGTGTTTTTTAGTATATTGGCATGATCTCCATACGTAATTCTTCAATATGTACATCCATGAGTAATGTAGAGATGGGCTTGTTTCTCAAAAGATAACTGGGACTTTGAACATATGACACATTTTAATACCTTCTAAACAAAAAAAAATCTTGACATGTTCAATGTAGAATATTTAAGAAATATAGAACAACATATATTAAAATATTTAAATCTTGCTTTTCGTATTTCAGAGGCATTTAAATGTGCTGTTTTCTCAGCTTTTTTTTCTATTCAGATATTCAAAGTTGATGTCATATTGTATTTTCTACGATTTAATATATATTTCACTATAATAGTGCTTCACCATGACTTAACTATTTTAAAATACTATTTATATTTTATTGTATTTAAATTATTATACTGCTATTTTACATAATATTTTTATTATTGAAGCATAATTTTTAATGGCTGCAAAATAGCCAATTGAGTGACCTTACAATAATTTATCAAACCATTTACTATTTTTAGATGCTTAGGTTGTTTTTAATTTAAGGCTACCATATAGATTAATTAATGAAAGTTTTTATCTGTATTTCTTTTTATCTTCTTAGATTAGTGGTCAACAAATACAAATATTTTTAAAGGTATTTATGATTCAATGACAAACTCTAGAAGAGTTGTAGCACTGTATACTCTCACAAGCAAACTGTGAGAATATTATTCTCAAATCCTTCTTTTGTAACTTGAGCACATTATTTCTCAAAACTTTTGTAAATTTAATCATTGAACATTTTAATTTCTACCAAAAGTGTATGAGTACCAGCTTCATGTAAGCCTCATTAGCACTGAACATTATAAATGAAATAAGCTATTTTATTTGTTTTGACTAAATTTGTTTTAAAAAATGAAAGATACATTTGTTTTTACTAGGACTTTTTTTATTACTAGTGAGTTTGAACTTTTTTCTCCTACATTTATTGGAATTAAAATGTCTTTTATGGTAAATCATCTTATCCTTTTTTCCCTTTATCTATTGGTGTGTTTATCTTTTTGTTATTAATTTATGAGGACTATTTACACATTAAAATACAAACCCTTTATTATTTTACACTTATTGTTGGCCTTTTGATGTTTTAAACTTTTGGCATTTTTATCTTTCAATTTTATTTATTTATTTGTTAATGAAGTTTTATTGGAACAAAGTCATACTTGCTTATTTACTTATTATCTATGGTTGCTTTTAAATAACAAGGGCAGAGCTGAATAGTCACAACAGAGAGTATATGGCCTGCAAAGCCTAAATTATTTATTATCTGGTCCTTTATAGAAAAGTTTGCCTACTTTTGACTGTGCCATTACTTAACAATTATGGTGTGATTGGCCTGACTTCTGTCCTCCTCCATCAACACACACCCACTCAGAAAATTTTTGTTTTTATAGTGAAAACAAGTCCTTTTTTATTTTTAATATTGTAAATTTTAGCACTTTTATAAATGTTACCTCCAAATATTTGACTCCTAGGCAGCAGAAAATTATTGCTTAAAATTAATTCTGGCCAGGTGCAGTGACTCACACCTGTAATCCCAGCACTTTGGGAGACTGAGGCGGGCGGATCACGAGGTCTAGAGATCAAGACCATCTTGGCCAAGATGGTGAAACCTCATCTCTACTAAAAATACAAAAAATTAGCTGGGCGTGGTGGTGCGCACCTGTAGTCCCAGCTACTCGGGAGGCTGAGGCAGGGGAATCGCTTGAAACCGGGAGGCAGAGATTGCAGTAAGCCAAGAGCTGAGATTGTGCCCCTGCACTCCAGCCTGGCGACAGAATGAGACTCCGTCAAAAAAAAAAAATTAATTCTAAATTTTATAGTTTCAGTGTTTACATTTACACAAACCATCCGAAATTTATTTTGGAATTTAGGAAGAGGTAGGCTGTTAGTTTTGTTTTTACACACAGTTGGGCACTTTTCCAACCCCTCGTATTAGATGTCTCATTGATTTATGATGCTTTCCGACTTAGATTTTGACTATTTTGATCTATTTATCTGTAGGTATTATCCCCCTATATTATTGTGCTCTTTTATATAATACAAATCTCAGTTATTTTTATTAGTATTTTGGTAATAATACTAGTGAATAATAAACATGATGATGACAAGTATTTCATTCAAGTCAACGACTCATTTGCTAGGTAATCTTAGGTAAGTTATTCCGTTTGAGGTAAGTAAAATGGAAAGAATCTGTGAGATGGGGAGAATATTATCTAGTGAATATTATCATTGAATTCTCATTAATGGTTCCACCTTAACTCTTTAGTGACAGATAATGATAGTCTTACTTATCACACTTAACAGAAGTTGGTTTAGATAAGGTCCTGTCTAAACCAATTTGGGCCAATAAAACTTGAGAAGAGTCTTGCTTAGGCCTGGGAAAGAAGCTTCTTGTTTCTAATAAGGTTGGCAGGAGTAGTTTTTCTCTCTCTTTCTCTCTCTCTGACACACGTATGCACACACACACACCCTGCACTCAAACATGAACAAGGAATCCTGTTGCCCTGGCTACTGTTGGCAACCATCTTGAGATAATGAGGCAAGTCAGCCCAGGGACCAAAGACCAAAACTGACTCAAAGAGAAGAGAGAAGCTAAGAAAATAACATGAAGTGGAGCCTAGTACTCTGATATCCCTTTGTCTGAAGCCCACATTACCTCTGGCTGGTTACTGTTACTTGCAATTGAAAACATCGTGACTGATACATATTAAGTCTTCCAAGTCTAGTGTGATAAACAAATAAAAGCATGATTCTAGAGTGCTATATAGACTATCACCAGGAACATGGCAATTGTTATTAATAAGATTTCTTTAGGTACAAAAATGATGCTGCCATTATGCATGAGTTAGTTGATCTCACATCTCAGTTAGTCACAAGTGTTTGAGCATGCAGCTTCAATATATTTATTTATTAGAAACATTGCTCTACAAATACATACATATAAAATATAGTATATAATATACGTAATGTATATTATATATGCTGTAAAATATACAAAATCACAAAAGAAATAAGGGATAAAAATGAAGTAGTTATTTAAAACATAATTTTATTGTTTATTTATTTATTACAGAAAACTCCTTTTCTCCCACTAACATTATCATTATCATCATTAAATTTATTTATTTTATAAAAATGTCTACTGGGTAATACCCAATGCCAAATATTTATCATCTCAGTAAAAGTCAACAAATTTAGAACAGTTGTTTTTAAAAAAGCCACGACTCATCTTTAAGCTCACTCTTCTTTTTTTTTTTTTTTTTTTTTTGAGGCGGAGTCTCGCTCTGTCGCCCGGACTGGAGTGCAGTGGCCAGATCTCAGCTCACTGCAAGCTCCGCCTCCCGGGTTTACGCCATTCTCAAACACTCTTCTAAGTACTTTTTGGAGAGACTACTAGCAAGCATCTGTAACATACTAGAATTTTTTTTTTTTTTTTTTTTTTGAGATGGAGTCTTGCTCTGTTGCCCAGGCTGGAGTGCAATGGCGCAATCTCGGCTCACTGCAACCTCCGCCTCCCAATATACCAGGATTTTTGTAGTCACTTCCAATCTAACTCTAGATGTTGTAAAGATTCTATTCTTTAAAGTAATATCTATATGTACATTTATCCACATAGACTGCAGTAGACCACAATATGCTAAAAGCTTGTAGATAAAAGCTTTCCTGTCAACCCTTTGCCTTGCTATAATTATACACGTCCTTCAGGCAAACTGATAAACGTTTTATGAAAGGCTGAACAATTTTGGATGCCAGTGTCAACCATTTATTAAATATTAATATAATTTGTTTCTAAGACAAAAATAAAAATAAATATAAATTCATAATTTCTTCTCACCTGTCAATGAATTGTCTTATGCTCTCTTGGCTTGTGAGCACCCACAGTGGAATCCATTAATTAGATATAAATTGTGACTTGCCACAAAAAATTAACAAAGCCTATATACGCATCTATTTTTTTTCAGAAACTTCCATCATGAGATAATATGTCAAAACAATTGAAAAACAAATTCTAAGCAATAAACTATTCCAGTTGATAAACTGTTATGAATGCAGTGGGTCTCGTTATTTCAGCCACAGTATTGATTACAAACCTTGCAATAATAGTCAAAAGCATGGAACAAGAGTAGTCAGTGCTAGCACGGAAACTGAGGAAAAGCAATGTTAAACCAATGATCACTTCTGCTAGTTAGGGGATAGAACTAGAAATCTATCACGGTGTAACAAAACCACATACAGTATTATCTTAAATACTTTCCACATCAGCAGAAAGCCAATAATATTTATTTGTAGAGTTCAGCTGGTTTGAAAATTAAGGTAAAAATACCATTATATTTGGGTACTTTGAATTCTTGGCAAGTGAGTTATATTTTTAAAGGTAAACTTTTGCTTCCTAAGGACTAAGCTGTGACAACCCTTTAATATGTATTTCAATAATTCTGATTGAAAATTTTTCAAGTATGAGTGTCAATCTTTTGTTTACTAACAATGCAGACATTTTCAAGAGTCTTCAGTAGGTAACTATAAAGGGCTCCTCTGAGGTATATAAGACCATCTACCATATCCTTAAATGTCTCTGCATACCTGCCTTTTTTGAGTTCTTGCTTTATTTTTTGTGGTATTTCTCCATTTTCTTTTTCTTCTATGTTGTCATTTCTTATTAAAATACCGAAGTCTGTTTGTAGGAAATATCCTTCTACATCGCTTCTCTCCCTTCCTAATCTGCTGCTTCTAATCATTTTTGACCTTGGAACAAATTAGAAATGTCCATTAGGAAGTAGATGGATTTTGATTACTGATATAAAGTCTCTCCTATGAGAAAAGTGTGTAAATTTTACTGTCTGGGTATTATAATATACATTTCAACAACTTAACTTGTCTTTTTGGCTTTGAGATTGGTGAGGAGGCTAGAGACTCAAGCTTCAGAATGGGCAAACTGTTATTCAGGCATGCAGTGCTTCCTGTTTTTGCTTTTGACTTCTTGTCAGTGTATCCCTTTAAATCTGTCACATGCCTATGTTGATTGTGAAGTCTTAACTCATGCAGGATAATTATAACACATTTCCTGTCTTCCCAGTTTCTCAATTTTTTTTCTTAGAATATGTTATTTTGAAAAATATGAAAACATCCTAAGAGATACCAGGAAGGAGTCCCACACTGAAACCCAAATGATACATTATCAAATTTTTATAATTCCTTCAGTCTAAAACCAAATTTACAGAATACTGATTGACTAAGAATTGTTTGTTTTACTTCTAGAAACTCAAAACGACTGCCTAAATTTTTGGCTGAAATAAACTAAGAGGTGAATGAATGAAATAGTAAATAAATAAAATCAAATGTATTTATTGTTTGTCCCAAAGTAACTTTCAAATTACTTGAATATTTGCTAAAATTAGAGTTGATAGTGTTCACTCGATATTTAAAGCATCTTTTACAATATATTTCTTTTCTTTTTTTTTTTTTTGCAATTTAGAAATTACGAAGACTTTTTCTTTGCAATACCACTACTACTTTTTGTTTGCTTAGTATTTCAGAATGTCCAAAGCATTTTCTCCATAACTTATTTAATTCTCAGAACAATGCCAAGAGGCAAATGCGGCAGTTATTATAACTATTTTACAGGTAAGAAAACTAAGCCACCTTAAGACTGGTTAAGAGACTGATCAGGTCACATAGATGGCTTATGATTGGCAGGACTGAATGGGAATGCTAAATCTAGCCCAGGGCTTTTTGCCCTTCAGCATGCTGCCTTGGGATACAGTTCACAGAACTCCTGATATGAAAATGAATGCTTAATAAAAAGCTATTGAAGTGATTGACTGATTGATAAAGGAGTAAATCTTCATGTATTAAGTAAGTAGGGATTGCAAAGTGTTTCATAATAGGCCTTGGGAGGACCTGGCTTACACCTATAAATTTTCATCCTCAGCCACTCGTAGGTCCCATTTCTACTGTCTATGAAATGGACCCAGGGATGCTCCTTTTTGGCAGTGGCAGTAGCAGTCACAGCTGTATGTAAATGAACTCTTCATTTAACTAAGATTGAGGAGGGACTATAAAAAGAGTGACAAAGGGAATCATCTTCCTACTGAGTAAGATGAAAAAATGTTCAAGATTCAGGGCAGGCCTTTGGCTTCCTATCTATGTGGAAAAAGAACACTGGAACAGACAAGGAATTCTACCTTGCCGCTTTGGATTTTGGGAGATACCATTACATTGGTATATCACATATCAATACATATAACATTTAAAAATAAGCAGTCCCTTGTCCCCAGAAGTGAATTTCCTTTTTTATTTAGCATGGAACATATTCTCGAAACTTAGTAAGGGCATGCTACAATATTAAGAACTCTATAATTAATGTTGGCCAGGATTTGAATTTAAATCCTTTACTTTTCAGGGTCTAATTAAAGTCAGACATTATTGTGAGTGGAATAAGACATTTTCCTCACCAACCACATATTAATGGTTTCATGTGTAAGGCTTTTATGTTAAAAGTTTAAAATATATTTGAAATAATGTGTTTCCCTTTGAAGTCAGCAAGAGTGAAAAGTTATCTTGTCTTAACATAAAAGGAAATCACCTTTGATAAAAATGGTCTTATTAGGGCAAATATTATCGCTTCACAATTCTGAGTAGCTCTAAAATACACTGCGAGATTGTAAATATAATTATAGACACTATGTAAAGATAACTACCATAGTCTAAATTATTAATTCACTTCGATCACAGTTTTAGCTGTTAAATAGAACGCTTGGGGAATGATGTTAATATCTGCAGATAGCTTAACAGCAAAACTGTTGGCGTGACATAATTGTGTATTCGAGTGCTTAATTTCAGGTTTTACTTGAACTGTGAAAGGTAGTTTAATATATATCATAGAAAATAAGCTATAATAAAATTAGCTATTGATGTTTACTATGTGCTCTAGAAAGAAAATACTGTTCATTTTCAGTCAGTTATTTATTCCAGAATTATAAGTTATATGTATTAATAGAATTAATGCTTTAAATGCCTATAACATCTTTCACCCTAATAATTGAAGTGCTTTTACATCTATGACTTCATTGTCTCTTGACATCACTATATGTGCTTCATCAATGCTGTATGTAGAAACTTGACAAAAATATTTAAAAAGAATAAAAGTGTATGTGCTCCATTGTATTTCAAACCTACAAATAAATGCTCATTGAAAATGGCATTATAAAGCTGAACTGAAAATAAAAATGCATAATCTCTGAAATCTATAAACTGCAAACATTTTAAAAAAGCAAAACTCCAAAACTACTGTTTCATAAAAGAATAATCTTCAAATTTCATGAAGAGGAAAACGTTAGTTAGATTATTTAAAATCCAACTAGTATTGAATAAAATCATCAGGCATAAATAAAACAGCCAAAAATGCTTTAAAATGAGCTTTCAATTTTTGTGTAAAATAAAAGTGTGTTTTCATGCTCATACAAGCTTATAATCTTCTTCTGCCCCACTTCTTCCCTGATCTTAGGAAGAAAGGAGTTCTTTTACTTTTTTTCTCTGTTTTGTCAAAATAGAAATCATAGATCTCAGGAGAAAGGGGGCAAGGAAGTAAATCAAAGGACAAAGCTGAAGACCAAGTGGACTGAAAAGAAGATAGAATACATTTTCCCAAACACTGGTGTTCTCTGGAGTTGGCTTATCAACATCTTGTGTAATAGTCATATAATTGTCCCTCATTTCTATCTCCTCCTAAAACTAGAGAAATGGCCTCTTAATTTTAGAAAGTATATAACTATCACAAAGCCCTCAGATTAAGGTCCAGGACACAGAATGGAATATATGAGCACGCAGAAATGTATACCTTTAGATTGAACTTGGATGATTTACCTTTTGACTGTCACCACCAGCAAATCCTGATCTCTTGAAACTTATAGTTTTCTTTCAGCAGCACGGGAGTTAAGTTTTCTTCTAACTTGCCCTGGGTTCTCTCAGGAACTGGGAAAGCAGTTCTCCCAAATCCCAAGTAAGTTATTCAAGACAATATAAGGCATAGCTAAATTCTTCTGTTGAAGAATTTAACATGACTCAAACCATAAGGAAATCTAAAGAAGGCTGCCAAACTATTTAACTGCTGCCCTCCACCACCAAAAAAGAGAGATAAAAATGTTAGATTTACAAAGCAAACTACAGTGTATGTGTATATATATCTATATATATGATATATATATTCCACATATATAGATATATATAGATATATATACACACAGACAATTTTTTTTAACCTACCACTTTGTCTTATTTGCATGAGCACAAATCGCTTTCAACTTAATGCCAGAGAAAAAGGCAACATTCCCGGTGATGACTTGCTGAAAAGCTCACTGTATTTGTTTGATAATGGATTTTGGTTCATTGTCATGTACTTCACTCTTCATCAGCAGGAGCACTTCAGGGTAAAGAAACAGGCTTTTACCACACTGGAACAAAAGCTATATAAGGAAAAAAAAATCCCGAGCAGATGGAATATTATTTGCATTTGCACAAATAGTGCTTTTTAGCACAATTCATATTACCCCATTGTGAGCTAAAGTAAGCCAGATGTGTCTACAGCATGCTGCAGACGCAGAATCGGCTTTTTGTTTGTCAGACTCAGAGGTCCCAACCTTATGATATCTTTGTACTTGTATATCCATTAGTTTTATTTCAGTTACTTAGCAGAAGGGAAAAGAAAAAAATGGCACTATGCAGTTAAGAGGACCATTGCATGGAGGGCTAAATTAACTATTTTTTATTTTCATGAATGAGGATCAAATAGGTTTCAGGTGTCTCAACATCTATCTGGAGATGTAGATGATGATATAAAATTAAAATGCAGAATGTAAGTGTAATAAAATTCATTTCTCCATGATTGTATTAAATAATCTTTGACATATATATTTTTCTTAAGTATCTCTCATGCAGAGTAGATCAACATATGATTTGACATGATTAAATAGAATTTTAGGTCTAAAGAAATCTTTGACACTACATTAACTTTCTCATTCTACAAATCAGGAAACTGAGGCTCAGGAACTAATGTGACTTGTGAAGGATGGCGTAGTCAAGAGTGGAGCCTGGTCTCCTGACCTTGAATCCAATCCTGTACCCATATATCAGTATTTTCTGTAACATTTTACTTGTGCTTCAAGATCAAACAGGTTTGATAATTCAGGCTTCAAAAAAATTTAACGATTTTTTCTCAGCCAGAAAATAATAAGCCACACAATCCCAATTTACTTTGCCTATACCTCCTTTTTCCACAATACATACCAAAGGCCACTTGTTTTGTAGAACGTCCTATTGAGGACAGCAGTGAAGTACTATGCCTCCTACAATGAAGAGACAATGAACAAAATTAAGAAAATCAAAGGAAAAAAAAAATGGATGACTTCAAATTCTGGTATAGATAAAATAAGGGCACTCAGTTGCATTTAAAACTGAGTGATATTTTTAAAGTTTGCTAGAAACTATTAACTAAACATTTATTTATTTATTTCATTTCTTTCTTATTTTTTGAGACGGAGTTTTGCTCTTGTTGCCCAGTCTGGAATGCAATGGCATGATCTCTGCTCACTGCAACCTCTGCCTCCTGAGTTCAAGCGATTCTCCTGCCTCAGCCTTCCGAGTAGCTGGGTTTACAGGCATGCACTACCACACCTGGCTAATTTTGTATTTTTAGTAGAGATGGGGTTTCTCCATGTTGGTCAGGCTGGTCTCAAGCTCCTGGCCTCAGGTGATCCACCCTCCTCGGCCTCTCACACTGCTGGGATTACAGGCATGATCCACCGCGCCTAGCCTTTTTAATTTCATTTCTCAAATAAGCCTCTGATTTATAGGTTATGTAGTATGCTTTGTATAAACCAGTGAGCTTTTCCTCCATATTGATAGTGAAATAGAGGCTGTGTCTGTGCTAGTGGTGGAACAGTGGCTGTTCTCTACTTGTGCTAACCCAGGGACTAGCCATTTGTATTTGTATTTGAGATGCCTCTTTCATTTGTCCACGCAATCATTCCATGATATGATCAAGCCTCTGCTAGAAATCAGGCACTGCACTGCACATTGAGAGACCAAAATAAATAAACAAACAAAAAAACCAAACAAAATGTAAACAAATAAACATATCAAGAAAAAATAGTTATGATAAAATGCTATTGCCATATATTCCACACCATATATTATCACAGCATACTTTATGATATCATAATATGCATGAGTGCCTATAACAGGATGCCATAGAAGCAGGAAGTATTACACAGACCAGGCAGTCAAGGAAAGCTTCCTGGAGAAAAATATATCCACGCTAAGGCCCGTAGGACAACCAGATGTCAGCTATTGTTAGGCACAGAGGGAAGGAGAGAAAGAAAAAGCACTGTAGATGCATTGTTGACATAGAAACTCAGCAAGAGGTGAGGGAAGACATGGCATGTTCTAGGGGTTCTGGTGCAAGAGTATCCATGTGTGAAAAGTAGAAGATATACGGCTGAAGAAGTAAGCAGACCCCAGAAGGTAAGGCTTTCATGAACCATGTTAAGGAGTTAACCACTGAAGAGTGGAATGGGAAGCCTGTGAAGGTGTTTGCTTTGTGCCATTTACACTTCAGGATGATAACTGCTTCCTGCAGAGTTATCAAAGGGGCAGTGGGCAGGGAGGCTGAAAGCATGCAGACAAGTCCAGGAAAAAGGTGGTGGTGAACTGAGCTAGCATAGCAGTGGTGGCAATGAAAAGAATCAGACAGATTCAAAGATTTTCAAGAAGGGAACATGGAAGAGTTGGGCGACTTGTGTGGCCCAAGAAGAGAGAAGACCCTAAATGGTACATGTGGTTGGGTCATTGGTAGGTTAATTAACTACTTAGTTATCTTTTGTTCATGTTTTTCTCTAATCACTTGACAGCAAAGAAGGAAAAATAACTTTTAATTTAGCAGTGCATTTAGCATATTTTAATTTAGCAAATGTGCATAATTTGCAAAAGTAGAGAGAAGAAAATGAAAGTAATCTCCCATTCCTCCATTCACAGACAGGTACTTTTAAAATGTTTTAATATACAAGTATTTCTAACTGTCCAAATTCTTGTTATCTGAATTCAGAAACTGATATGAGTTTGGATAGCACAAAATATTTGTATTTCCTTCCAGTCTTTAAATGTAGACATTTCACAAAATTGGCTGCAAGTCAAATGTGTGATTGTGCTCTGATTTTCTGTTTAACATTATATTTATACATTTCCCTATGTCATAATATAATCTTTAAAAACATGATTGTACTGACTGGATAATCATCCCCCGTACTGTAATTTGTAAACCATTTCCCGATTGAAGAACATTTAGGTTATTTTTTTTTTTGCTATAATAAATACTGTAGCAATGAACATGTTTTTATGCAGCATTAGCGTTTGTTTCCTTAGAATAAATTCCTAGAAGTGGAATTGCTAAATCAAATTATTCACATCTGTAAGTCTCTTAATAGACGATGCCAAATTGACCTGATATTTTATATGAATATTTCGAGTGTTCCCTGTGTTGCCAGAAAACTACGAGTGTTCCCAGAAAACAGAAACGTTTCAAAGATGCCCTTAAATCAGGGATACATACCAGTTATTGAAAAAAGAGAAAATGTGACTGTTTGTTTTTTTAGTCATTTCAAATAGAGTCGTAGGTGTACCTGTCATAATAAACAATTGCCTAATATCTCTTCACACCAACTGAGCATATAGCACCTATCACAGCCCAATAGAGTGGGGATGGTGAAAGAGACCTAGTGAGGAGCTCATCAATTTGTGACACAGTCAGTGGAGAACAAATAAGACAATATATAATCAAGCATTCTGACTTCATATCTACTCAGGTATTAATTCAGCACACATTTCCTGAGTGACCATCAGGTGCCAGATACTTTGTTAGAGAACTGAGATACAAAGATGAATGGCACAGAACCTGCATTCAAGAAGTCTGGTAAGTAGAAACAGACTCATAAACCAATAATATCTACCATTAGTCTAGTGTTTTCTATGTGCTACTCAGTATATTATTAAAAGATTCACAATTATCTTCTTTATTCTCAAAACAACCTTGTGAAGGAGGTATTTTTCTCAACCTCACTTTCCCCAAGCAGAACCCCACATCCTTGCCTTTTTTCTTCTTTTTTTTACATAGGAGAAAACCATGACTTAGGTAATTTGCCCAAGGCCACATGACCAGTGAATTGTGGAGTGGAAATCCAACTCAGATCTGTACAAAATCTGAAGTCTGTTTTCTTGTCCCAGTGCTATAGAATAAGAATATTACAAGAAGTGTAAAAAGAATATTACTGTACAAAGCCCCAGGGACCTGGGACAAAAGTCGAAATTCTACTAGAGGATGAAAAACTGAAGATTCAAAAAACCTCATGGAGATATTATGATTGCGTGTTATCATCTCAGATGAATATATATTCATAAGATAGGCAAAGGAAAAAGACCACTCCAGGTTGATTGATTATCATGAACAAAGGCTTATTCTTTAAATGCTGATATTTTAGACTATAGAGAGTCCATTTTCCACCATCTTTTACTTCTCACTTTATGGGCTGTCTGTGAACAATCTCATCCATTCTGGAGACTATAAACACTGATATAGATATATTACTTTCAAGCCTATGTCTTTATTGTGACCCTCCTACAGATCAGCAGAATTGTATTCTTTTTTTATTTTTTAATTTTTCTTTTTTTTAATCCTCCAGAGCATCCCTGCAAAATGAACTGTGTTCTTAACAACCCACTTCTCAGGTATGTTGACTTATTTCTGTAATCCCAGTTCTTCGGGATGCTGAAGAGGGAGAATCACTAGAGGCCAGGAGTTTGAGACCAGCCTGGGCAACACAGTGAGACCCCATCTATGCAAAGAAAACCCCCAAGAATTAGCCAGGCATGATGCTGTGTGCCTGTAATCCCAGTTATTTGGTGGGCTAAGACAGGAGTATCACTTAAGCCCCAAAATTTGAGGCTGCAGTGAGCTATGATCAAGGCACTACACTCTCACCTGGGCGACAGAAGAGACCTTTTCTCTGAAAAACAAACAAATAAACAATAACCCCCAACTGGATGGTTCCGCTTGGATATTCAACAAGCACTTCAAATGAAACATGATTTGTTCCTTCCAGCCAGATTTTCTTCCTATACTTACTTAAGTTAACCTGATTTCAGAATCTTCTTAGATTTCTAACTATTCCTCAACATTTAAAATTCATTGATGAAATCACCAGGAATCTAGAATCACTAGACTCTCTCTTAAATACCTCTTGATTTTGTCTTTTCTTCTTGTCTTCACTGCCATGCCTTAGTTCAGGCTTTTATTACTTCTCACCTGGAATATTGATTTCTAATGATACCAAAGCAATGTAGCATAGAGACGGTAAAATGGAAAGAGCATAAACTTTGGAGTTGAACAAATATTTAGAACGTCATTTCCAACTTTTAACAACTAACTAAATTTTGGGGAGTTTTTTACTTGACTCATGGATTTTCCCTCTGTAAAATGGGAAATCATAATATCTACATTTCAAGGTTATTATAAAGATTTGGTATGATAATGTGCATAAAGTACCCAACACCATGCCTTGTATACAATAAGTGTTCAATAAGTGGCAAGTGCCTTTTCTTTTAAGTCAGGACTTTTTTTTAGTCACTGAATGAAAGAGATGCAGTTCGAATGAGCTTGAACAAAAGGAGGATAATATTGACACATGTAATTGAGAATTTCAAGACAGGGCTGAAGCAATGTCAGTAGAGTTCTGCCTCTTTTTTCCTTTCACCTCGATTTTTCTCATGTGTTGGCTTCAATGTAATGGCAAGATGGCTGCTGGAAACTTAAGTCTACCTTCTTGGAGAATGCTGTCTGAAAGGATTCAGGTATTAAACCTTAGAAGGGACACAGACTGGTCCTGCTTGAGTTATGTGCTTACCCATGAACTAATTACTGTGTCCCAGGAAATACAGCACAACATTAGCCCTGCCTTGTGTTTATGTGGGACGCTGTGACAAAGCAGAGGAGAAGTTCTTTCAGGAAATTAACGCTTTCAGACAAAAAACAAAAGAAAACAAGACAGAGAAACCCCATGCCTGACATACCTTTCCTACTCAACTCCTGGTCTTCAGCATTTCTGTCCAGGGTATACTCCACAATATAATCAGAGTTACCTTTATAAAATATAAACTATATCGTGTGACTCTCAAAACCTTAAAACCCTAACATTGCTCAGAGAACACGCGGTCAATTTCTTTTTTTTTTTTTTTTTTTTTTGAGACGGAGTCTCACTCAGTCGCCCGGGCTGGAGTGCAGTGGCCGGATCTCAGCTCACTGCAAGCTCCGCCTCCCGGGTTTACGCCATTCTCCTGCCTCAGCCTCCCGAGTAGCTGGGACTACAGGCGTCCGCCATCTCGCCCGGCTAGTTTTTTGTATTTTTTAGTAGAGACGGGGTTTCACCGTGTTAGCCAGGATGGTCTCGATCTCCTGACGTCGTGATCCGCCCGTCTCGGCCTCCCAAAGTGCTGGGATTACAGGCTTGAGCCACCGCGCCGGGCCCCTGGGGTCAACTTCTTTATAGAGGTCAAATATGCACATCTAGCTGACCCCAACCAACCCTCTATCCTTTCCTGCTGTGTTTAACCAATACCATCTATTCCTTTAATACACACTTTTCCCCTCTTATTGTTTACTCAGACTATCTTCCCAGCTTAGAGTGATCTTTTTCTCCATGTCAGTTTAACAGTGGCCAGTCTGTCTTCTAGGCTGCACTGGAATTCATTCTTTTTGTTTATCCGGAACTCCTCTTCCTTTAAGAACCGGTTTTATTCTCACTGCAACAATGTGTTTTTGGAAGCCTTGTCATCACAGCAGCGACTCAATTCTGGTGACATGACCCAGACCAGGCAAGTCATCACTTTTGCAGCCACAATGTTGGTCCAAGGATAAAGAAGTAACCAAATGTGCCAAATGGAGTCCTTCCTAGATTGAAGTTAGGCAAGAGTTACTCTTTCCTTCTGAGTCATTAATTCGGAATTACATTAGCCTAAAGCTGCCAGCAAACATGTTCTTCAACACAAGGAGAAAGCTCGCATACAGTAGGAGAAAATGAGGCCACCATGCTTCATGACTCAGGAGAATCAGAGAGATAGACTAAGGAGTCAAAGAGACTAGGAGAGTCTGTGTGTTCCAGGCCATGTTCTGACAGTGCCAAACCATAATCTCTGTTTTGTTTTTTCTCATAAACTACTTTGAATTGAACCTCTGTCACTTGAAAGAAATTGTCTTCCAGGTCCTGCTTAAATATTTCTTTCACTAGGATGCCTTTCTGGACTGTGTCCTTATAGACCTCTTTTATTATACTGATTACCGTCTGCTTTTTAGAAGGTATACATACGTATTTAATCATTCCACTAGGTTCATTCATTCAGTAATGCTGGCCAAATGTTACCATATTTCTGACTGTGCTAGGCGGAAAGCTTGACTCCTACCCTACTTAGCATAAAGACTGGTAAAGAGTCGAGTTTTGAAAAATATTTATTGAATTGAATTGTGAAAGGTCATTGAAAGACCTTTGTGTCTTCACATTGTGCCCAATGACATGTATTTCTCTCTCCGTTCTAAACTCCTCACTGATAACAGAATCACAAATGATTAAAATATTTCACTGAAAATGTAAATTTTGCAAAAAAAAATGTGAACTGGAGAACATGAGCTACATTCAAAGTGGAAAAAGGTTAGGTTTTCAAATCATAAACTCAAGCCATTTCTGTGTCTTACCTCTAAATAGCAGGTACAAATTGGTTTATTTGCATTTTCTTGGTTAATTACACATTTTGGAATGATCTTTCCATGTGGAAGTCATTGATAACAGGATCTAATTCCAGAGACCAAAGTGCCATTAGTTTCATTGAATTGAAGCATTTTCAGAGGTTGGAGTCAAAGCCTGGGAATTAGAAATTATGGGTCTTAATTACATCTTGGTCACAGATTGGTTGTTTTCTTGGAAGCACACAATCTCAAAAAATTCAAGTGCCTGTAAAATGAAGATGAGAATCTGTGCTGCCTTCAACTTCAGACCTTTATAGAGTTGAATGAAATATTACCTATAAACACCTTTGAAATCCTAGGATTGTGTGCATTAATTACTTTCCTGAGCCTTTAAATCCAGGGGCTATTTCAGCATTATGAACCAATAAGTAAATTGGACTGTGCTCTTATAGACCTTTTTTTATTATGCTGATTGCTGTCTCCTGTGATTAAGATCTCTTGATACAGTGATACACAATCTACTTGTTGGCAAAGAAGTCAAAGGAAAAGGGAAGAGAAGGAAGCTGACCTGAACTGGGTACCTAAGTTACACCAGTTGGGTGTCGGGCTTGGCTCTTTACCTACCTTTAATCCTTAGCAAATTTTTATGAGATAGAGATAACATTTTACCCATAATGAAACTAAACCTTAGCTACGTCACGTAATTTTCTTTAGGATCAAGCAAGGAACAACTGGATGATGGTCTGTGTGCTGGTCTTTTGTGTAATTAATTATTATGTAAAAAGGGCTATGCTTTTGGTTCTGGCAGACTCAGCTGTTTACTTACAACGTTTAATAAAAACTAGGCACCCATTATGGGTGTCTTATCAAAAGCAGTGCTATATATTTTATTGTTAATTATTGCCAACTATAAAAGGAACTTTAGGCTTTAAGGGTGTTTTTGCTTTATCAGAGTGGCTCATAAACTTAGAAAGTTAGCCCTTGAGTTTGTCTCTAGTTGGGACTAGGAATTCTATGGGCAGTCATTCTCAAGCTACAGATTCGGCATCATATTCACTTTAGAATCTTGCTGAAAAATCCAACCCTGAATCCATTTCATGTAGACTCTGAAGAGTGTGTGTGTGTGTGTGTATGTGTGTTTACAATCTCCTCTCTCAGGTAGGAAATTATGACCCAAAATGATATATTTCTCTGGGAAAAGACTAAAGCCAGTTCTGTGGAGGCAGACAAGTGTAGGAAGCCCAAGTTCTCTTTAATGTAACCTGGTTCCCTAAACTCACTCTCCAGTGGCAGATGTTTCTAAATCATCTTCAGAATTGACCTGTGATTCATAAAACCTGTTTGACAGAGTCATCACCTGGACCCAACATGTCCTCATTTCTCATTTTGGAGCAAGTCACGGCCAAAATAGTTAACAGAGGTGAAGAGGCAGCACTCTGGGTAAATATGTGAAGCAGCTAAAGTGAGAATCCTCTGGCAACAAGCCAAAAACCTTACCATGAAGGAGGCTGCACCCCATTCAACCAGCAGATAAGACAGGATAATACCTTCATGTTTCACTTGGCCAGTTCATAATGTACCACTCAAAAGCGAGTAAGTCTGTCAAGCTTGTGACTGCATTATCTGGTTTCCTTCACACTGCTCCTACCATGCCTCCATTGTGTGGGAAGTGCATTACTTGTTGGAGCAGTGAGGCTCAACCAATGTGGAGAGCAGGCCTGGGAGGATTATGGTGAAGGGCAGTGAGGCTCAGCTAATGTGGAGCATGGGGAGAGGTAGAGAGATGTCTAACAACACAAGCCCTGCTTTGCCTCACACAAGCAGACCCAGTTGAAAAGCCGGTTCAGATTTTGGTGGACAACTCTATCGGCAAAAGACAGCTAAAGTTTTTCCAAAGCTGTTTCTTTTGAGCTCAGAGGAAACAGTGTTAGGAGGTGAATACCACTCTCTTAATTTCATTTATTGAAAAAAAAAGGGGTGTGTGTGTGTGTGTGTGTGTGTGTGCATTCATCATTCCTTATGTTGGCATATAAACATGGAAGTCTTTTTTGGAAATAGCCATAGAGTGCTATGGAATAAAGGTATTTCATTGATATTCTTCTTGCACATAAGACACATAATTTAACCTGATAATCCTTTCCCATGGAAACTGGCAGTCATCAAACAATATAGCATTGGTTTCTGATGATAATTAGGGTGTGTGAGGGTCCACATCTTGATTTAAGAGTTTATCTACATGTAAAAGCAAATAGTCTATAGCACAGTTAAAACAATCAGTATATATTGACTATGAATTTGAAATAGTTTCATAAAAATCATTATTTGTTAACTGAAATAGATATGCTAATCACATTGATCATGAAAACTGGCCTTAGAAAACCACAGGGATCATTTAAAACATGCAGAATTTAACAAATTTAACTAGATCCACTCATAGATGATACCCTGCTTTTCTTCATCTCTCTGCCAAAGAAAAATTTAAATTCTTCAGTTGAGAATACCAAGTAAAAAGTGCATAGTAGCTTTTACTAGAGAATCTCACATGCACATTTTTTTTTTTAAGAGACAAGGTCTCTCTCTGTCACCCAGGCTGGAGTGCAATGGCACAATCATATTTCACTGTGGCCTCAAACTCCTGGACTCAAGGGATCCTCCCACCTCAGCCTCCCAAGAAGCTAGAACTACAGCTGTGTGCCACTATGACAAGCTCAATTTCTTATTTTTATTTATTTATTTATTTTTGTAGAGATAGGGTCGAGCCATGTTGCTCAGGCTGGTTTTGAACTCCTGGCCTCAAACTATCCTCCCACTTCGGCCTCCCAAAGTGCTGGGATTACAGATGTGAGCTACTATGCTTCACATGCATTTTAAAAAAGGAGCATTGAACAATAACAAAGACTATTAATAAAAATAGCTAACATCTACTGAGTAACTACTGTGTGCCCTACATAGTGGTGTTTTACATATGTTATTTCAGTTAATTATCTCAAAAACCCTATATACTGATGAGGAAAATAAAGCCTATAGATTTCAAGGTCATATGGCTAAACTAAATGTTGGATTTAGGAATGCAACCAAAGAGGACTGATGCCTGGAACTTGGCACTTAACCATTACTCGATCTTAAAGTCACTAACACGAACAGAATGCACAGACGTAGCAAAGGGAGTTAAATGGCTTGTCATATTGATAGATCTGGGGCAAGAGTTTCCAGATTGTCATTAAGAGTTACTCAGATTACATAAAATCAGCATTAAAACAAGCCGAGTAATCCTTCTTTTTTGCCAGCATGATATCAACAAAGAATTGACCAGGGAGATTAGATTTCTAGTTAATGTTTGTTAAAGCATGGCTGTTCCTATAAATATGTAATGCTGTTCCTATAAACAATGTAAGCACCACCTCACTGTCTAAAAGACCCCAGACATGCTCCATTACAACCTCCTTAAATTACTTTTAAATTAAGATTTGCTATTTAGAAATACACTTTCATTATTTGAAAAAAATATATATTCAATAAAAAAACACCTATCACCTCATCACCCAAAGACCACTGTTTACTTTTTGTTGTTCTTCCAGTTTGTTTGTATACTCTTCTAGTTTATTTCTGTGCCTATATATGCCTACTTTTAAAATAAAAACTAGATATGTCATAATATTATTTCATTTATTGTCTTTTATTATCAATATATGCATGATGTTATTAATATAGTACTTGCTTCCTCTACAACAAAGTATTTATTTGTTACAGAGTGCCATATGAATTTACAACCATTTCTTTCCACTTTTTTATTATAGGAACAGAGCTATAATGATAACTTCTTGTGTATATACATAATTACTTCTCAAGAATTTATTTCTAAAATTAAAACTATTGGATAGTGCAGTGATTAAGGACACTTAGATTCTGTAGCTATAACTCAGCTTCACACCTTAAGAACTGTGAGATTTTGGGAAAATCACTTAGCTTCTAAGTGCCTCCACTTGGTTTTCTACAAAATGAAGATATTAGTACCTACCTTATTGTGTGGTCATTATTTTGTTTTTTAGTATATGAAAAACACTTAGAGCAGTGACTGGCACACTGCAAATACAACGTAGATGTTTGTAAAATAAAAAAAGTACTGGAGCAAAGGATATGCATCTTTTAAAAGACTTTAATAACATATTACCAAATTACCTTCCAGAAAGATTCCACCAATCTGTATTCCTTACAGCAGCATGTAAGCGGAGTACTCATTTTCCTGCCCCCATGGAATAGTGGTTAAGAGTATGAGAGATCAGATCACCTTATTTCAAAATCTGGCTCAACCACCCAGTATCTGTGTTATCTTGGGAAAGCTATTTGAACATGCTAAGCTTCAGTTTTCTTTTTTTGTAAAATGGTGATGACAGTAAATATCTACCTCATAGGATTATTGTGAAACCAAACTGAGACAATATAAAGTGCTTTAAAAAGTGCCTAGTGTAGGCCAGGCTAGGCGGCTCATGTCTGTAATCCCAGCACTTTGGGAGGCCAAGGCAGCTGGATCACCTGAGGTCAAGAGTTCGAGACCAGCCTGGCCAACATGGTGAAACCCTGTCTCTACTAAAAGTACAAAAATTAGCCGGATGTGGTGGTGGGCACCTGTAATCCCAGCTACTTGGAAGGCTGAGGCAGGAGAATCTCTTGAACCTGGGGGACGGAGGTTGTAGTGAGCAGAGATTACACTACTGCATTCCAGCCTGGACAAAAGAGCAAAACTCCGCCTCAAAAAAAAAAAGCGGTGCCTAGTAGTAAGGGATCAATACATGCTGATATTCTATGTTTTTAAAAATGCCTAGTATAGAGTAAGGGATCAATAAATGCTGTTAGTCTATGTTTGCTGTCTCTTCATTTCAAAGATGAGGAAAATTAGGACCAGAAAATATGGCATCTATGGCTGAAATATTAAGGTAATAGATCAAAATGATGCAAGAAATCAAGTGGGAAAAAAGAAATATTTGGTTCTGGATGATAAATATTTTCTCTTTCTTGACTGGCTAATATGGATATCTTTTTAAAAATGTCAGGATGCCTTCCTGTGCCTAGCGTTCAGCATGTATTTATCGGAGACATGTACGGGGGAACTGAAAGGATGGTTACTAAACTTGTCACTGTGCGTTCAGAAAGGAGGGAATTTCATCTTGAAAGAAAGAATCAAGAAAATATGATTTTACAAGGAAAAATGATAGTCTGTGTATCAGAGTCCTTTGAATAAAATCAGTTTGCCAAGTATCAGATGTGGAACTAGTGATTGTGCTCAAACCAGTCAGCAAAAGTTGTATTAGCCGTTCTGTGCAAAACAACAACTACAACCATCTGACAATGAACATAATTCCACAGATAAAACTTACCAATGATACTTGAGTAGACAGATTGAAACTAGGTGGTGTTCTGTTCTTTTTGGGTGCGGCTGGCCAGCTTTCTATGCAAGTTAAGAGGCAGGACTGGATTCCCTAATCAGAGATGGTCTTGTAGAGTATAAGACTCATCACAGGAGACCTACAATTCCGATGGCTTGAAAGATAAAGGATCTAGCATCATTCACTTTGGGAGTTTAAGACAGATAATTTTGTTATTTTTCTCAAGTTTGGCCAAGATTCTTAGAAAGGAAAGTGTACAATGGTTTATTGCTACTGAGAATGGAACTGTAGGAAGCAAATTTCAAGCTGCAGTGTGAAAGATTTGTTAGAATGATTGAAAAAATTTTATTTGTAATATGCCCTGAGAAACACTGCAAATGATTAACAAGGAAAGCTATGCAAGATCTTCAGAAGCATATAAAATAGGACTGTTTTTGTGTTTGTTTCACATTATTTTTGTGGGTCTTAACTACAGGCAGGAGAATAGGCTAGGTAGATGCCCAAGGTTCCTTTCTATGATTTGACGATAAAAAAAACTTGATTCTATAAAGATTGCTCTGGTTTCTTTTCTATTGCAGCTACCCAAGGAATAGCTGTTGCCTTGACAACAAGAGACATTCTTAGGTTCCTCATATGCTAATAGGAAAATGGCCAATTTTCTTGTTCATTAAAGAAGACTGTTGGTTAATGTGTGCATCTCTCTCTCTTTCTCTTTCTTTCTTTTCCTCTTTCTCGGTCTCTCCCCTACCATTACTAGCTACCCTTCAATGAACCTTAGTGAGAGTCAGGGTTAAAAGAAAATAAGAAAGGGTAGAATAGTTTGTATCTTCAGAAATCCCACTGAAGCTTAAAGAAACTCACTCATAAAGGAGTTTGGAGTAAGATAATGATATGGGAATAATAAGAAATTGGCGTTGAGTGTGGAGAGAAGAAAAAAATTTGATAGCATAAAATTCTCAGCTTATGGTAGGACATGGTAGACACACTGACCGGATTCCAGGATGGAGTCAATGTAACTTCACAGATGTGTCAACATGTGATGGCATTTGTAAGACAGTTTTTCAAATAACTGCTTCCAACTATCTAGGTACATGAATACAGGCAGTTCATCTGCTTTTGAATATACTGACTAGATTGTACTTAGCTTGAGCTTTACATAGGATTTATGTGAATAAAACCATAGAATATGGCAGAAGAACAGCAATTACTTCCACATACAATTCACTAAAGTAACAAGCAACAATTAATTCCTCCAGGGCAAGAGCCATGGAATAATCCCTGTTTTCTCCTTTGCTACCTGAAATATAGCCAAATACAAGCTAAGAAACAGATTGACAGCTGATAAAAAGTGCTTTGAGTAAACTTACCCATATATTATGTGGAGAGCTATAGCTCATAGAATAAAAGCAAGCCACCTCTCTACAGTGTCTCTTAAAGCCTTAGCTATGAGAAAGCCAAGTGTCTTAGCCCAGTGGAGGGGTGCTTTTTCCATATAGCAGCATGGAAGTTCAAGCTGAAGCCTCATACCAGCCTTGTTTTTGTGCTGTGCTCACATGGATGATGTGTACAGTATCATGACAAACACACATTTCCTTGTATCTTTACCCTGCACTTTTCGATATAGTGGTTACATGGTGGGTATGTTTTTTGTTTGCTGTTTTCACTACTTCTTGTTGCTCCAAGGACTTTTTTTTTTTTTTTTGCATATTATTGTCGTTAGAAAGTATTTTCCTTTTAATTATAGGAGCAGTTCATGCTCATTGTAAAGAACATGAAAAAAGTTCAAGAAAGAGTAAGGAAGGAAACGAAAGATAGTGTAATTTCGAAGAGCAACACTGAAAGCAAAGAAAGCCATTGCCAATATTTATTTTACTAACAACTAGTGCAGCATACGGGGCATAGAATTCCTGCCCCTTTTTTCTTTATTTCCTGTGCTGAGGCCTGGTCTTTCCGTGGACCCCGGAGAATTAGCTGATGTTTACAAACATACAGGTACTCCTAGGTGTTAACAAATACTCTGATGCCTTAAAGAGTGTGGTTGTTAGGAACACTGGAGAATATATAAGCATTTGAAAAGTTAGGCAAAACCATGTTTACACTTTATAAGGTGATCGTAAAGAGGTTTTGAAAACTTTCCTACTTGTGGCACAATATTGCTGGCAGATTTGGGGGTTAGTTTTTTCACCCCAAATCCCCTGGTCCCTGACATTTCCCACACAATGAGAAGAGCATCCTGTTGGTTGGCCCCACTTTAAAATAGTCACAAAGTCTTGCTTTCTGCCTCTTTTCTCTTCTCCTATTTCACATTCTCCTTTCCTCTCATCTTTCCCATTTAAATTATTCAATTTATGCCCATTGTCTACAAGAAAATATTTTTGTGATCTGGTATCTTTCAGCTTTTCCTGTCTAATGTCATGTCATTCTCCCAGGCAAATGTTACCCCACAAAAGTCACTCTGTGACCAGCAGTGTTAAACTACTTGTATTTCTCCACTAATTACAAGTAGTTCCTTGGACTCCCCCAGCAAAGCTCAGGAGTTTCTACATTATTGTCTTTTTATTGTTATTCCTACCACCTGGAATGCACTTTCACCCAACTTTTTATGGGAACCTTTGTATTCCTATCTTAAAAGCTTCAGGTAAGAGGCTTTTCTTCCTGGGTGGCTCCTCTGCCTCTGCTGCCCTCCCACCTGGAGACATAGAAATGCTTGCCTTGATGAGTCCTGACAGCCTTGCTATACTGTGTGCACTTGGTCTGCTCTTGTTAATTTAACAAAAGTTCTGGAAGGCAATATTCTAGTCTTTTTTGTTCACAGATACATGTCCCCATCACCCTTTACTGAGAGCATGTCACGTATTAGGTGCTCAATGACTGTTAATACAATGAATGCATGATTGTCTACTGGGTACCTTGTGCTAGGAAGCCAGTGCTAAATGAGGTGGATGCTGTCTGACTTATGTTGCTTTTAGAGTAATAGAAGACCAGGAGAAATAAAAAATATAACAAATTCAAGGAGGCAGGACTGTGCCATGATATCAAAAATAATGTATTAGGGGGCACATATAGGTTAGAGAAGGTTGGCATTAGCTGGGCAAATGAGAGAAGAGTACCCAGGCAGAGGGAACAGATGTGTAAAAGACTGAAGTGAGAGAGAACTTGAGGAAAAAAAAAATTTAGTCAGGCTAAAAATTGTAGTGTTAAGGTGAAGGTGAGTGAAAGATAAGGCTGGGGAAGAAGCAGGGCCCAGTTCAGTTCAGGAAGGCCTTATATGCCATGTTAGCGGGGTCACAGAGAGCCATGGAGGAGTTTTCATGGGGAAGGGGTGATGTACTCAGATTTGAGGTTTGGAAAAATCACTTCGACAGAGGTATGGAGATGATGTTAGAGAGTTCACTTATGGAGGTCAGGAGTTCAGATAGGAGGCCGCTTCTGTGATCAGTTCTCCACTTGATGGCAAACTCAAGGGAAAGGATAATCATTTTTTTCAGTGTTGTAACTTAAGGGCTTAGATCACTGTCTGAATGAATGCAACGTTTCTTTTATAAATGAAGAACTTTACTTATAACAATTATCATATCTCAAAAAAGTAAGAATTTAAAAGCTACTTCACTTGGGAAGTTCTATCACTTTACAACCCATCTAGTCATTGGGTCAATGTTGCCACCTCTAGTTAGGCTATCTACCAAGAGATATTTAAGTTGATTTATGTTATCCACTTTGCCTATATTATAATTGATCATTTAAATTGTATATATTTTTGGTCTTTTTCATTAAGTTGTCATTCTCTTGATGAAGATCATGTGCTTTTCTATTTTGTGTAACGTACCTAGGGTTAACCGATTATATCCTGTTTCCTTGAGTTTGTTCAAAGATAGGTAAAAGAGTTGATGGAGATATGAATGAAGGAAAGCATAAATGATAAGTTATCTGAAAGGTTACTTCTGATTTTCCTATACTTGTATCAGAATTTAACCCTTGAATGGGTATAGTTCATCAACTAAAGCCATTTTATTAAGCCTTGTGTCAGCAGATTATGAATACCTGTATTATCTATAACACTGATTAGTGACCATAGCTCTCATTTTTCTTTTGAGTCAGTGAAAAGAGCAAAAGCATTTTCAAAAAATTTGAAAGAATTTCATGAAATTGCATCATAATGAACTAAATCAAAATGTAATATGGTAAACTAATACAGCAATGAAAATATTCTAATTTTTATTGTAATAGTTGATGTCTCCCTTATCCTTGATTTGCAATGCAATGACACTTTCAAAGCATTTTGAGTGTGTGGGATAACATTATAAATTTGCAAACTCAAAAGAGGCAAAAAAGGGGTAACTTCTGATTCAGATTATATGTCAAGTTTAGTTGTATTTAGAGTAAATAGGAAACATAAATTAATTGTTTGTAGGTTGCAGAGTGATATGGACTATTTGTGCTGACACTTAAATATTATCACTGCTTTTCTAAAGCTTTCTGTTTTTTATGATCCATAAAGAAACATTAATTTATGTGACTAGATTAATCACTGATTCAACAAAAAACTTCATGTTTATAAATTTTTATATATCTAAGTTTATAACTTGAGTAACAAGCTGATTTATCCATTACGATCCTGAATTTAAACTTTTATTGCTAATTATTATCATTATTATGATTGCTTTAAAACAATAGCAACTAGCAGTTTTTAGAAGAATAAGAGGGACTATGATTTTGCATCTAGATGTTTTTCATGGATTGACACAGAGTTCTGTGTGGGGTCAAAGATTTGTCATTTTAAAGTAAAAATGAACTGAGGGGAAAAATGTTAATAAATTGTTAGGTTGGTATCTGGTCCAAAATTATTTCTAGGGGGTTTTCTTCTTAAGTACATCTTTAAAGCTGCACCCAAAGATTTGGCTCAGATGTCAGGAATAATGATCTTCATTATAATAGTAGACCTTGATGAGAGTTCTGGCTTAAAAGAAAAAAGAAAGAAAGAAACAAAAAAAAGAGAGAGAGAGAGAAAGGCACTGTGGTACTTTACATATACAGACATGTAGCACCATCTACTGGATTAGAGTAAATGAATAAAATCCGTAAAGTGTGTTTTTTTCCACCAGTAAAAGTGTGGACCTCTGAATATCAAAGCTTCTTAGAGTATTCGTTTGGCCAATTCCTTTGATTTTTAGGACTATTTTACTTGTATGTGAAAATACTTTGATACAAAGAGTCTTCTTTTCTTCTTTGTCTTGGGTTGTAGGAAATAGTCACAGAAAGTTGTTAGCTTTTATTTCAAGTTACTCATCTACAGAAATTAATTACACACACACACACACACATACACACACATGCACACACACCCCTGTACCCAGGTGAATTACATAATAATAGACATACACATCCTTAAAAATATTAAGTAAATTACATACTTTTTTTCACAAGGCAATGGTTATCATGGGCAAAAACAAATTGTGAATGTGTATTTCCCAGAAAAGGATATTGAAAATCTGTAATTAGAGAGGTCTTTACTGTACCTCTGCATTGGAAATTTTTTTAATGTATTTATGTCTCTCTGTTATTAGGAGAAATAAATCCATAAGAATGATCCATTCATTAATTCATTATTAATTCAGTGAGTATTAATGAAGAGATTACTATGTGCCAGGAACAATGATTAAAACACTGAAAAAAGTAACAATGATTTCAGAAATATTGCATAATATTTGGCTGTGAGTTTAATGTCCCTTTGTAAAGACTTACATCCATCTCTTTCATTAACAATGCCCAACAGAACAGCCAACAATCTGATACAGCCTTGTGAAGTGTACACGTTTAAAGATTTTTATACTTACTGGTCAAGATAATCATCACTAAAAAAGCACTTTGTGTAGATAAGGAAATTATGAAATAGGACAATTACAGGACCCCTCTGACATTTTCCCTGTGTGACTTATTTCATTACCCAAGTCATTATCTATTTCATTATCCATTGTTATAAAATGCATTTCCTCAGGAAGTAGTGAGTACCTAATCAGTGGAAGTGTAAAAGCACTGCATGTTGCTGATGTACATTTTGTAGTCGGGGCAATCTTGGACGTTTCTTCTAATTCTGGGGTTATAGGAATGCTGTGAATCTGGTCATGTGCAACTATATTAAGAATTAATTACATAAAAGAAGATCTGAACAAACAGAGACATTTACATATTTCTGGGTAGGAAGACAATATGATAAAATTTCAGTTCTTCAGTTATTCTGTATATTCAAGAAAATTTCAGTGAAAATGCCTAGGGCTCTTAAAAAAAACTTGACAAGTCAATTCCAAAGTTTGTTTGGAGGTGTAAGTGTGTGATACTAGACAGAATAATTGTGATGGTGGTGATAGTATGTTTTGCACTACCATACTAAAAAGCTATGCTACTCAAAACAGTGTGGCACTTTTGTAAAGATAAATAAATCAATGAAACACTAGACATCCAGAAGCATATCTTTCCATGTATGAGAATTTAATATAAAAAGGATGCATTTCAAATCAAAGGAGAGATATAAACTATTTAATAAATGGTCTATTGCTATTTGTTTTGAAAAAAGAGTTATGAATCTGCTTCCTTTCACACACGAACATACATTTCACGTGCATTATAAATTTTGCTGTAGAATATGTAATTATATAAATATGAGAAGAAATTATTGGAGACTTTTAAAATAATCTGGGAAAGGCCTTCCTCAGTGTAGCACAAAAAATAAAAATCACCAAAGAAAAGACTGACAGATATAACTACGTACAAATCTAAAACTCTTTGTCATTCTCTTGTCATGCCTATTCTTTCTACGGATTTTTATTGAACACTGTTATGTTCCAGGCATTACTCTAGATTCTGAATATAGGGTGAACAAAATGCACATGCTTCTTGCCACTAAGCTTAAGCAAATTTTTTTAGATGCATATGGTTCCTGTTGTCATGCGTCTTGTAGTCTAGTGGAAAATACAGAAAATAAGCAAATAGAAACGTAATTATTAATTGTGGTAAGTTGTTTGAAGGTAATTACTAAATGTGGAAAGGTTGCCAGGAGAGAACATAACTAGAAAAAACTGTATCAAATTATATGGGCAGTTTAAATTTATATATAAACTGAAGAATATGGGGCCCTGGTGAATAATAAGGAACTAGCCATTAGGGAAGGAAAATGTTGTGGGAAGAGAGACGAGCATATCTGAAGACACTCCTTTTGTTTGTTTGTTTGTTTGTTTTGAAACAGGGTCTCACTCTGTTGCCCAGGCTGGAGTGTGGTGGCGTGATCTCACTGCAACCTCTGCCTCCCGGGCTCAAGCAATCCTCCCACTTCAACCTCCCAAGTAGCTGGAACTACAGGCATATGCCACCATGCCTGGCTATTTGTTTTATTTTTAGTAGAGACAGAGTTTTGCCATGTTGCCCAGGGTGGTCTTAAACTTCTGGCTTCAAGTGATCTGCCCACCCCAGCCTTCCAAAGTGTTGGGATTACAGGCATGGATCACCATGCCCGGTGAGTGTTTTGAGGCTCTGGAGAAACAATTTTGAAAAGTCGGTGTGGCTGAAATGTAGTTAGTGAAGGAAGAGTTGGCAAGAGATGGGATGAGAAAAATAGGCAGAGGTCAGATCACATAGGACTTTGCAGACCAGTTAAGGAGTTTGGATTTAATTCTAACTAAACTAGGAGTCCATTGAAGAGTTTTAACCTAGGAAAAATTTGATTAACAAAAGATAACTCTTAAAATGGCACAATTACTTTGGAAAAAGGTCTGGTGTGTTTTTATAAAACTAATCATGCATTTATCTTTTTAAGAACAATTTTATTTAAGAAACAGGGTCTTGGTACGTTGCCCAGCTGGTCTCAAACACCTGAGCTGAAGCAATCATCCTGCATCAGCCTCCTGAGTAGCTAGGATTATAGGTGTGTGCCCCATGCTGGCCCAAACACCTATGTTTGATCAGCGATTGCACTTCTTGGAATTTATTCAGGAGAAATAAAAGCATACGTCCATGAAAACACTTGTGCTGGAAGTACAGGTTAATAATTCTGAAACTACTTTAAATGTATACTGGGGCTGAAAAAATAAGTACATGAATAATGGATCATAGGAGCAAGATTTCTCAGGACCACCAGGGAAGTTATAAATAAATAAAAAGGGAAGGCTAGTACAAGCTTTATGGTACTGGGTGAGAGTCAGAGATAGCAATATGTGCTAGTGTTTAGCTTATGCATACAGAGGTAAAAACAATGATAGATATGTGTGAATTCATGGGTTAATAATGTACATATGTGTATTATTTAGCTCTGACTCTGAGAGGACCTGAAAGCAATGACACCACCACAAAAACAAACATACCCAGATTCCAGATATTGGTTTCTACACACCATTCTCCCATAAAAGGAACCAGGGCTCCTTGGAGAAATAGCTGATTCTTGAGCTGGGTTAGGAGAAATACAGGATGAATCTGAAAACTCATGCAGTACCAGAAAGTAAGGAGGTGCTCAAAAACAAACCAAATGAAACAAAAACAAAAGGATGAAGGCGTGTCAAAGACACACAGGGGCCAATGGCCAAGGCTGGAACAAATCGAGCCACAAAACGAATAACATTGTTTGGATTATAACCCCAAATATAAAATATACATTTGTCCATAGTAACATAAAAAGACTGAGCAAATAAATAAAGAAGAAATAGTGTTATTTACAGAAAAATTTTAAATAATATATGTAGATACTGTTCTTTTAGGAGAGAGAGCTTAATCTCCCTCTTTTGAGACCAGGCTGAACTTAGTAAATTGCTTCCAAGGAATTGAGTATGGATGGGAAAAAATAGTAACTTCACAGTGAAGAAACCTGGCAAACATTATCATAACAGAATGACTGAAGGTAAAATCACAAGTGATGTCATGGGGACATCATATACCTGTGTTATCATGTGATGAGGACACTTCACCTCTGTGGTTTTCTTTCCAAAAACCCCTAACTCCAGCCTAACCATGTGACAACCATCAGACAAAATCAAACTGAGGGATATTTTACACAATATTGGATGAGTCAGTGCTTCTGAATACTGTCAAGGTAATGAAAAAGAAAACAATTGAGAACTTATTACAGACACAAGGGAGATTAACGAGATAAAACAATAAAATGCAGTGTGATATGCTGGATTGGATTCTGGAACAGAAAATGAACATTAATGGAAGAACTAGAAAGTCTGGGTTGGGCGCAGTGGCTCACACCTGTAATCCCAGTACTTTGGGACTCTGAGGCGGGCAGATCACGAGGTCAGGAGTTCGAGACGAGCCTCATCTCTACTAAAAATGCAAAAATTAGCCAGGTGTGGTGGCGGGCGCCTGTAATCCCAGGTACTCTGGAAGCTGAGGCAGGAGAATCACTTGAACCTAGGAGGCAGAGGTTGCAGTGAGCCGAGATCATGCCACTTCACTCCAGCCTAGGCGACAGAGTGAGACTCCATCTAAAACAAAACAAAACAAAACAAAAATTCAAGTGTAGCCTATAGTAATGTAGCACAGCTGGCTTCTTCATTTTGACAAATGTACCATGATAATGTGAAATAATAGCATTGGGGAAACTAAAACTTGGTGAGGGGTATCTGGAAACTCTGTTTACTATCTTTGTAAATTTTATGTAAATCCAAAACTATTCTAAAATAAAAAGCGTGTTAAAAAGACTCGTACAAGGATGTTTATAATAGGTTTATTCATAGTTGTCCAAACCTGGAAACAATACAGCAATAAAAAGAAACACAAACTATTTCTATGTACCACAATTATGGATAAATATCAAAAACATTATGCAGAGTGAAAAAAAGTGTGTTATTTCAAAAAGTACAAACTGTCCTTGTATGAGTCTGGGTCCAGTGAGGAGAAAGAAACCACATAGTAACTTAATAGAGAAAGTTTAATATAAAAATAGTTCATTATAACAGAGAATAAGAGTCACAATGGTTGACTATTAAGATGTAAAGAACTCTAAGGAATATAAAAATAGCAGCTATAAGGAGCAGCCAGTATCCCTAAAGCTGAAATACAGTACCTAAGGAAGAGACCTTTCCTCCCCCACTGCAGGGTTCAGAGAATGGCCGAGTTGTTTTGGTGCAGTGGAACTGACTGAAAATCTATTCTTTATGATGCCAGGAGATCTGTTAATTGGAAGCTGTCTCACCAGAGGCACACTGCTAAGGAACTGCCCAAGTGAAGAGTTCAGAGTGGGGTGGGGTGCTAAGGAAAGCTTCTGGATGCTGCTGCCTGCTACACACTGCAGGAGCTGGGAACTGGAGAAGTCACAAGCACTGCAGTAGCCTAATGCTGGAGAAAATGCCTGTGATGCAGGGGCTGGACGCTGGAGAAGCTGTGTGCAACACAGGAGCCAGGAGCTGGAGAAGCTGTGTGTGCTACGGGAGCCTGCCAGGTGAGCTCATGGAAACCAGAAAGAAAAACAAAGCAAAAAAAAAAACAAAAAAAAAAAAACACAAAAAACCACACACACAAAAAACTATTTTCCTTCTGCAAAGTATCTCCTGTACCCTCTGTTGATTTTAAGCCAACAGCCAAAAGAGAACTCTGTAAAGAGCCCATACTGTTTTAACAGAACAGGCAAAATGGGTGAATTTGGAGCTGAAAGGCAAATTATTAACTGGTACAATATGGTACCTTTCTGTTTATTTGGAATTTTAAAAGAAAGAAAACTTACAATAGAAAAATAAAAACTGGAAAAATAGTTGTCTCTGGGGATTTGGGGAGGTGAGAGCAGAGACTGACTAGAAAGAGGCATGAGGGAATGTTTTGTGGTAGTGGTAATATTCTGTATCTTGAGAGTAGTTTAGGTTAACCAAGTCATGCATTTGTCAAAATGCGAGATTTGTGTATTTCTTTGTGTGTAAATTTCACTGTAGAGGAAAAATGTAAACAAAAGTAAACATATGCATGGTAAAGTATTTAAGAAGGAGGTATATTGATTCTTACAATTTATTTTGAAATGCATGAAGAAATAATATGGATTGATGGATGAATAGAGAGATAAATGTATGATAACACAAGAAGAGGCAAATATTAATGGCAGGATCTAGGTACCAACTAGATCTAGAGGTCACTGGTGCTCATGGTAAAATTATTTCAGCCTTTTTTATGTTAAAAACATTTTAGAATTTGATGTCAGAAAGAAAAGATTACCTTAATTGCTGAGGGGAGGATGGATTTTAGGAGAACAAGAGCAGAAGTGGGCAGATTGATGGGGAGACAATTTTGGTAATGTAATGACAGGTGATGAAAGCCAAAATTAGAGTAGTGGCAGTGGAGATGGAGAGCAGTAGGATCAGTACAGCTTCGGGGGCTGAAAGTGAGATGTAATAGTGATGGATTGAAGATGGGAGGTGAGGAAAAGGAAGGAATCAGTAATTACAGTCAGGATTTGATTTTATACAGTTCAGTAGATGGTGGTGTGTTGGCTGTGTAGAGAAGACAGAGAAAGAGGTTTGAAATATGTGCAGTTAAAATCAAGAATTCTTAGACCTGTGAATCGGGTTTAAGATATCTATGAGACATCTTGACGGAATTGTCTAGTAAGCAGCTGGATGTACGTTTGGAGAACAGAAGAGTGATCTGGGCTAGAGAAATGTTAAGAGTAAAATCAAGAAAATATCAGCGATTTTGGACTGAGTTGGGCCCTTCCCCTGCCCAAATCCATATGTTGAAGCCACTCCCAATTTGACTGTATTTGGAAACAGGGCCTTTACCGAGGGAACTAAGGTTTAAAGAGGTCATAACTGCGGAACCCTCATCCAACAGGACTGGTGGTATCCTTATAAGAAGAGAAAGAGACACCAGCAATGCATGTGCACAGAGAAAAGACCATGTGAGGACACGGCCATCTGCAAGCCAAGGAGAGAGGCCTCACCAGAAACCATCCCTTGCCCTTGAATTGTTAGCTCCCAGAACTGTGAGAAAATAAATTTCTGTTAAGTCACCTAGTGTATGATATTTTATTATGGCACTCCTAACAAACTAATACAACTATCATGGCATTTAAAGACATGAAAATGGATATCATCACCTAGGAAGCAAGTGTAAGAAGAGAAGAGTAGAGGGATCAGCTTTGAGTCTTGAGGAATACCAATGTTGAGTGGTCAAATGAGCCAAGATAAAGCAGCAAAGGAGATTAATAAAGTTAATGGGAAACTGACCGGAAAAAAAAGTTATGAAAGCCAAGAGAGGAAAATGTTTTAACAGGGAAGGAACAGCTGAGTTTAATGCTGCTGCTAGATTGGGTAAGTTGATGATGAAAGAGTTCGCTGAATAGGAAGCATGCTGATGGCAACAAGGGTAGTTTCTGAGCCGTGTATGGCAAAATACACTAAAAACAAAGTTAAACAGAAGCCTCCAAAAACAGACTGGGAGAAAAATATTTACACACACACACACACCACACCACACCACACAGAAAGAGAGAGAGAGAGAGAGAGAGAGAGAGAGGAGAGAGAGAGAGAGAGAGAGAGAGAGAATACTCTCCGTAACACAGAAAGCACTGCTATAATTCAATAAGATCACTGACTAGGGAAAAACTGGGCAAAGAATATGATAAAGAAATTCTTAGAAGAAATTTGATGCTCGGTCTCACTTATTAGGGAAATGTCCATTAACTACGAGATACCGTATTTTGTTATTTATATTGTAAAATATTTAATATTTCATAATATCCAGGTATACAAAGATACTCTCATATTTTTGGAGAATATGTAAAGCCTTTTTGAAGAATAATTTAGTGTTACCCATCAAAATAATATTGCTTATATCTGTTTTCCATTAATTTTACTTCTAAGAATTTTTCCTGCAGAGACATTTACATAGGTATGCAAGATTATATCTTATTTCACCAAATCTAACTTCATTGATTAAAAAGATGCATCTCAATTTCAGAGATATTAAAATGTGAAAATAAGTATAACCAGAATTGATGAAATGCAGTATTATCAAGATGTGCATTGCAGCATTGTTTAAAAGTTATAATTGATAATACTGAATTTTAAGTTTCTATAAAAAGACTAAGGTAGATTCAAATGTACTGACATGGAAACATGGCCACTATTGTTAAGTGAAAATAATGGATTTGCAGAAGAATGTTTACTATATGATTATATTTATGTAGGACAAAATTGACATATGTAAATATTTAAAGCTTCATTTAAAAATGCTGGTTAGGTAAACACTAAACAGTGGTACTCTCTTACAAGGAGGATTGCCATGGAGGTGAAATATATCTTTTTCTTTTACTTCATAAATAGAAGTATTTTTTTCTATCTTTTTAAACAAAGATAACATTATTTTGGCAGAACAAATAAACTTTATGTTTTAGTCTTAGCAACTTGATCTGGTAAATTTAAGGGGATAAGATAGTAAAAGGGTAATACCATCTTTAGTATGTTGGAAATACATTGAGCATTTCAGCAACAAAGCTTATAAAACTATGGGTTTTGTTTCCAAAGCTAGATCTGGATGAATACAAATAGAGTTATGGTCTAGAACTTGAAGAATTCTAGTGAGAACTAGGTGATATGAAATGTCGTGATGATGAGGTAGAGAAGCAGGGATACCATTTTAAGGCAGAATTGTAGAATTTGGAGAAAGCATGGGCATTTCATCTAGAAGTAAATATCACATAATTGTTATCCTCAAATTCAGGAAATGGAATCTTTGAGAAATAAGACATGGGACTCTCAGAGCTTCAGTTGCTAGACTTCTTATGCCCATGTGGTGTAAACGCATGGAACTTACCTATGTAACTGTTTCTGCAGGACATATTCCTAGAAGTAAAATTAATGGAAAGATGAAAAAGACTCCACAGTCATGCATTTGGCAGCTACAGCTGACACTGAGAGGGGTGCTTCAACTCATTGGCACAAGTCAAGGCAGTTCAGTATTCATATTAAAAACTGGGATGGTAAACTAGGTAATTTTAAGATACATGGGTGGTAATAATACCAATTATTTTATTTTATTTTTATTTTTTGCTTTATTAAAATGTAATTAAATTGACTGGTTTCCTTAGCTCTTGTGAAGGTATTTTCGTAGGTGCAGAGTTGTTCAAATGATGTTTCTGTGAGGGCTGATTGCTGGAAGTCTTTTGTTCTGCCATTTTCCTCCCCACCTTTGACCCAACACCAATAATTGTAGGAAGCCGCATTGCCACAACAAATCTCAAGTATAAATAACTATGTACCATCTTAACATAAGCTGAATACTAACATTTTCATTAGTTGGAATGACTAAACTATTATAAAATAAGCAATGATCATTTATAAAGGATTAAATATCATTATATCTAAAATTCCACTATTCCATACAGGTCAACATTTCTTCTACAAGTTGAGCCTTTCTCCCCAGCCTTTAATCATTGTAGAAAGGGGAAATAAAATGCGTTGCTAATTCTAGTCTTTACAGGCACAAAGTCCACAAGATTAAGTTTATGGAAAACAATGTAGGCACAAAGAGACAAAGCTCCTACAGGAGGATTTCAGAACTATAGTAACAAATCGACTGTAAAAATACATTTTTAAGACAGTCGAAATATGAATCTGAAATGGTTATTAGATATTGAAGAATCGTTGATTTTTTTTTAGATCTGATAATTATATTATGCTTGTTAGATAACATTAACCACTCTTCTACCAATACATGCTCAAGTATTTAGGGATGTAATGTCATGATGTCTGTGATTATCTTTTACTTGAGCAAAAGATACAGATGATGCTAATATGGCAAAATATGAATGCTAAATCAAGGTGATGCGTATATAGCAGTTATTTATACTCTGCTTTCTATTCCCATATACATGTAAAATATTTATAATAAAAGTTTAATAATGTCTAGGTAAAATAAAATTCGAAAGAGCAAAAAAAGGTTAGGGGTGGCTATTGGATACGTAAAATTAATTCATGCACAACATCCCTTCTTTAATCACTTTGCCTAAAGAAGCCTCAGTTTAACTTACCCAGAAAATAAAGGATTAGATTAGTTGATTGTTTTGTCCTTTCCAGTTCTGAGATACTATACAAGACAGACTATAACTCAAATGCCTACCCGTGCCAAGCAGGTAATTCAAATTAGTGAATTGGTAAAGTGCTTGTCGGTCTAAAGGGGGCGGCTCTCTAGCGGGACATTGCCTTTTGATAATGGGGATTGTGTCACCTACCCTTTTTCTAAGCGGAGGAAATACAGACGTTTATGCGAAATTCCACACTTTAAATGTTAGCAAACGAAAATGCAAGTATGGGAGTGGTGCCGGAGGGGCCACCATACCGCGCTACAAGTGTGCAGCCTCCCAGCGGACCGCGTCTGCGGTCGACCGCGACCGGGTGAGTAAGCGCGGTGAGGAAGGCTGGCCGACTGAAAGAGGCGACGATCAGAACATCCCAGTGATGCCAGAGAAAGAGTTCTGTTTCCAAACACCAGTTCACCCCGGTCTACTTTCACCTACTGTAGTAGCTGAAATCTACACAACACAGCAAACACAACTTGAAATAAAACGTAGTTTATTATCTCTGTTGGCTTCCGTCTTCCCCCAGGCAATCGGAGGATCCTGTGGTTTACTTCCAGTCAGCTGCCCCGTGGTCCTCCAGCCCGCTCCGGGGGCCACAGGTTTCACACGCTCCGGGAGCGATCCGAGAGCCGCCTTTTCGTGGAAAGTTATGCTGCCGCCTGGCAAGCTCGGGAACCTCGGGAGGGGTAAGTTGCTGCTCTTCCCTCAGTGCTCAAGGTGAAAAAAAAAAAAGGTTATTTGGCCTGGAGGCGGGGAGTTCTCAACCGGAAGTTTCGCCTTTGGTCTGGAGCGCTTCCTGTTTGGTAACTAAGGACGCGGAAAGGTTGGTAGGGCTCCCGCGGCAATTACAGCGGCGCTGTGCAGGTGCCTGGGCTTGACGCGGGTGCTGCTCACCCGATGTACAAGAAGGCGGATCTTTGTTCTGTACCTTCTCTATCCGTTTGCAGTCATGAGTAGCGAATTCCTGGCTGAGCTGCACTGGGAGGATGGGTTCGCCATCCCAGTGGCGAACGAGGAGAACAAGCTACTGGAAGATCAGGTGAGATCAATTGAAGAAGGCGGGAGGAAGCAGAGAGGGCCTGCTGGGGGGCGTTTTCTGGTTGGCGGTACTACCCCAGCCCTTTTATTTCTCTCCTTTCCTAATCCTGTGCTTCCTCTAAAACTCCCCCCACCATCGCCCTCGTCCCTTACCCTATTTCAGTAATTGTTAAGCGTTTAAAAATGTTATTAAAACCATAATTGACATTTAGGGTTATAAAGCTCGAATTATTACTCCCTCATGTCCATTCCTCTTATTTCATTCCTCCTGGCGGAAGAGAAAGGCTGGTTCTGACGCCCGCTTTTTGCTTGCTCAAAAATTAAAGAGCTGCTTGGAAAAGAACTTCTGAGGTTTGCATAGCAACGGTTATTTGCACACGTTTATAACATAAACACTAGAAGGTTCATATTTCTTTGTGAGTTTCCGTCTATAATGTTTAAAGCTGAAAGTGACTTGAGATGTTTTCAACAGGAGCAGCCCAGTAAGAATGTGAAATGTGCAGTTTACAATTTTTCAAAGAGAAGATTGAGTTGTCACAGATTGACATAAGAAATTTTACGTTGTAAGGACGAACTTATACTCACTACAATTCATAGCAGTTGTTAAAAAAAAAAAAAAAATTGCAGGCCGGGCGCAGTGGCTCACGCCTATGATCCCAGTACGTTGGGAGGCTGAGGCGGAGGGTGCCTAAAAGCCAGAAGTAAACCAGCTTGAACAACAAAGCGAGACCCCCCCACAAACCCCTCCCACCTCGTCTCTACGAAAAAATAAAAATAAAAAAATAAAAAGTTGCAGTCGGGTCAGCAAATTTTGAAAAACTGTGGTGGTGATTTGTGTAGAAGAAGGTCCAAGAATAACAGATGATGCTTACACAACTTTATAAAATGGAACAGAAAGTTTTCTCAGCTCTAAAAAAGGAAAATGAAAATCCCGTGACTCTACCTTTTGAAAAGAATGGAAATACTTTTTAAAACGTTCTGACCTATTTACTCATGTGTAATTTAGAAGACTGCAATTTTTCCCCAAAGAAGGGCAAATATTAAGAAATAGAAGAAATCTAGCACCGAGTACTGAGGAATTAATACTAAGTATCCAGCCCTGGGTTCAGATCCTACTTACCAACCCTAATCCTGCTTCTTTTTCTGTAAAGTGAAGATGGAGATAAACAAACTAATTACTTCGCGGGCTCTAGGAACATAATATGGGTTAAAGTTCCATCCAAATTTTAGGTTTTAGTGTTATTGCTTATTGTGTCTCACATAATTTTTATGTACATATTACCTATAGTAGCCATTTTTAAAAATTACAGAGCCGTATAAAGAAGAAAAAAGAGGACCATAATTGCATTACATAAATAAACTCTGACATTTAAAAAGCAACTCCTGTAAATTTAAGATATTCAAACAGAATAGAAGGGTATGAGATAAAAACATAAGATATTCCCTCCCCAAAGTGTCCGCTGTACTGTAGAAATGACTATTGTGGCATTAAACACACATTTCAGACATCTTGGTATACAGATATACAGAAAGAAGAGAAAAATGAGGAGTATTATAATGGAATTCTATTATATATATGCTGTTTTTAACACAAAATATTAATTTTAGTATTTGAGAGAAGAAAAAGCAGTTGTTGAATTTCAGGTAAATATTACTTGATCACAAAAGTGCTGATTGCTAAAAAATTCCTCTAAGTTAAGAAAAACTACTTAAAAAATAGTTTTTAAGAACTCTATATTTCAATTATAGATTACTGAATGTCTTTGATTTTAAATAAGTTAGCACTCTTATACATTTTCCCATGTCCTCTTCCCCTATTAAAAATAATGGTTTTATCATTTTTAATATTATCAAGTTTTATTTGCATTTGATTCAATGCCCTTAATTTATTACAAGTGTTTAGTGTTAGTTTTATACTTGATTTGCTTTAATGGTCCTTACTGCAGTCACTTTTATTCAGTTTATCTTTCTTGAACTTTTCTTTTGATTTGTCTTTTGGCTGGCTGGATTTTATCTTCAAATGATTGTTGCAAGAAGGGCTCGTAGTACTGTGATTTTAATTTCTTGCATCCTAGATTGCCAGTCTACTTCCTTGCATTGCCTGCTTTAAGTTTATACATCTTAAATCAAAGTATCAGATCTTCAAGGTACTCTTCTATTCCTTCTGCCCCTTACTTCCCACCCACTTCCTTCTGGAGTACCCTATTTTCCAATATGTACAGATTTCCCCACAGACCTGTTTTACAACTGTTACCTTAGAAATTCTCTTTATTCTTCTGCTGAGTTGAGACTGTATTTCCTAGATCACATACCTCCATTTTTCTTGTATAGGCATACCTTTAAGATACTGTGAGTTCAGTTCTAGACCACTGCAATAAAGTGAACGTTGCAGTAAAGCAAGTCACACAGTGCATGTAAAAGTTATGTTTACTTTTACTTCAGCCTATTAGGTGTTCAATAAAAAACTAAAAATGTGTACATACCTTAATTAAGAATACTTTATTGTTAAAAAATATACTAACAAGTATCTGAGCCTTCAATGAGTTGTAATCATTTTGCTGGTGGAGAGTCTTGCTTTGATGTTGATGTTTGCTGACTGATCAAGGTGGTTGTTGAAGGTTCAAGTGGCTGTGCCAATTTTTTAAAATAAGAGAACAATGAAGTTTGCTGCATCAATGGATTCTTCCTTTCATGAAAGATTTTTCTGTAGCGTGCAATAATATTTGATAACATTGTATGCACAGTAGAACTTTCAAAGGTGGAGTCAATTCTCTCATACCCTGCTGCTGCTTTATCAAATAAGTTTATGTAATATTCTAAATCCCTTGTAATTTCAACGGTGTTCACAGCATCTTCACTAGGAGTAGATTCTATCTCAAGGTTTTCTTTGCTCATCCATAGTTTTCTTTGCTCATCCATAAGAAACAACTCCTCATCTGTTCAAGTTTGTTATTAAGATTGCAGCAATTCAGTCACATCTTCAGGCTCCCCTTTTAATTCTAGTTCTCTAGCTATTTCTACCTTGTCTGCAGTTACTTTCTCCATTGAAGACTTGAACCTCTCAAAGTCATCCATGAGGGCTGAAATATTCTTCTAAACTCCTATTAATACCGATATTTTGGTCTTCTCTCATGAATCATGAATGTTCTTAATGGCACCTAGAATGATAAATCCTTTTCGGAAGGTTTCCAATTTACCTTGCTCAGATCCATCATAGGAATCACTACCTATGGCAGCTATAGCCCAACAAAATGTATTTCTGAAATAAGTCTTGAAAGTCAAAATTTCTTCTTGATCCATGGACTGCAGAATGGATGTTGTGTTAACAGGCATGAAAACATTAATCTCTTTGTACGTCTCCATCATAGCTCTTGGGTGACCAGGTGCATTGTCAATTAGCATTAATTTTTTTGTTTGTTTGTTTGAGAGGGAGCCTTACTCCGTTATCATCCAGGATGAGATACAGTGGTGTGATCTTGGCTCACTGCAACCTCTACCTCCTGGGTTCAAGCGATTCTCCTTCCTCAGCCTTCTGAGTAGCTGGAATTACAGGCATGCGCCACCATGACTGGCTAATTTTTGTATTTTTAGTAGAGATGGAGTTTCACCATGTTGGCCAGGCTGCTCTTGAACTCCTGACCTCAAGTGATCACCTGCTTTGGCCTCCCAAAGTGCTGGGATTACAGGTATGAGCCACCACACTCGACCAATGAGCAGTAATATTTTGAGAGGAATTCCTTTTTTTCTGAGCAGCTGGAATCAAGAGTGGGCTTAAAATGTTCAGTAAACCAAGTTGTAAACAGATGTATCATCCAGGCCTTTTTATTCTATATATAGAGCACGGACAGAGTAGATTTAGCATAATTCTGAAGGGCCCCAGGATTTTCAGAATAGTAAATGAGCATTGGCTTCAACTTAAAGTCACTGGCTGCATTAGCCCCTAATAAAGAGTCAACCTGTCCTTTGAAGCTATGAAGCCAGGCAATGACTTCTCCTACTCAGCTATAAAAGTCATAGATGGCATCTTCTTTTAATATATGGCTGTTTCGTCTATGTTGAAAATCTGTTGTTTGGTGTAGCTACCTTTATCAATGATCTTTGTTAGATCTTCTAGATAACTTACTGCAGCCTCTGCATCAGAACTTGCTATCTCACTTTGTATTTTTGTGTTGCGGAGATGGTTTCTTTCCTTAAACATCATGTACCCAGCTCTGCTAGTTTTAAACTTTTCTTCTGCAGCTTCCTCACCTTTCTCAGCCTTCATAGAATTGAAGAAAGTTAAGGGCCTTGCTCTGGATTAGGCTTTGGCTTACAGGAATGGTGGTGCATGCTTGTAATCCCCGCTACTCAGGAGGCTGAGGAAGGACAATTGCTTGAACCCAGGAGGTGGAGGTTGCAGTGAACTGAGATCACACCACTGCATCTGTAAGCTGATTGTGGCTGATTTGATATTCTATCTGGACCACTAAATCTTTTGATGCAGGGAAGGTGAGCTCCAAAATTGAGGCTTAGCCCTGGAGGGTTCTTGGCTCCATTCAGGAAAGATTTCAAGGGTGAGTCAGTGGTGTTAGACAGCAACTTTTCTTGAAGTGGCAGGATGCAGCAGCAGAGGTACTTTTCCTTGTGGAGCAGGGATACTTGAAAACAGGTGCCCAGAGTAGCAGCTCAGAGGCAGTTCTGCAGTCATATTTATACCCACTTTTAATTACACATATACTTAGGGTCAGATTATGCAGCAATTTCTAAAACAAGCGTGGTAATTTCCGAGTCATTGGGTTGTTGCCATGGAAACAATTTTTTTTTTTTGAGACAGTCTTGCTCGGGGGACATTATGCAATTATAAATGGCATAACTGATGAAGCAAATAAAAGTCATAAAGCTCTATGCACTAAACACAGCAGCTAATTACATAAAAGCAAGGCCTATTATAAATGCAAGTAGAATTTGACAAAAGTGCAGTTACAGTGAAGCTATTTCATTGAGCACCTCAGAATTAGACAACTCTACTAGACAAAAATAAGGATATAAGGGATATAATACAATAAAAATAAAAACATAGAGACATCTATCTCTTGAATAGAGAATATACACTTTAAAACATACCCATAAAACATTTACAAGAGTGGATCATATACTATACCAAAACAAAAATCTTAATGCGTTAAGTCAATGATGAAACTTGAAAGCATTATGCTAAGTGAATAAGCCAGAAACAAAAGGCCAAATATTGCATGATTGCACTTATATAAGGTACCTAGAGTAGTCAAATTCATAGAGATGGAAAGTGGAATGGTGATTGTCAGGGGCTGAGAGGAGTAGGGAATGGGGAGTTAGTGTTTATAGAGGTTCAGGGAGGATGAAAAAGTTCTGTAGATGGATTGGTGGTGATGGTTGTATAACAGTGTGAATGAACTTAATGCCACTGAACTGTACCCAGAGCAGTGGTTAAAATGGAAAATTTTATGTTGTTGTATATTTTACCAAAATTAAAAAATTATAATCCCTAAAATGCTATACAAACAAACATTTTGTAGGTCACATTATTTGATAATAAGCCAATATAATTTATAATTTTAAACTTATTTTAAAAAATTATGTATTAAATAATTAAAAATGATCCTCCATATTAAATACTTAGGCATGTTTCTGAGAAATATTCTTTGGTGGCCCTTATATGAAAAAGAAATTGAAACGGAAAAATCACCTTTTAGAAAACAATAAAAGGAGACTGCTTCATGCCCAGATCCATGGGAAACAGCAAAAATTTTATTTAAAGAAAACATGTAGCCTTAAATGCCTTTTTAATTCAATCATTAAGACAAAAAGTAAAGAAACTAAGAACTCAGTTTAATAATTTTTTTAAAAAAGAACAAGAAATGAGAGGGAATTAAAAGTAAAAGTTTGATGACACAAGCAAAAAAATATGTATGTAATATTAGTATAGGACATACAAATGAGTAAATTAGTATTTTTTTCTTAAATAGAAATTCTAATATTTCCTTTCACACTGCAGTGGATTGTGTTGTGTACCCTCAGGAGATATCTCTGACTGTGGGGACTGTAGCTCCAGACCTTAAGAAAACATATTTTTATTTTGTTGAGCTTATATTCTGCTTTGAGGGATAGTATATTCTAATAATCCTGAGAATCTGTCTTACAATTTCCCAAGGATTTATTTTGTTTGTTTAACATTTACACAGTTTTTTTTCTAGTCAGAGTTATAATTCAAAGGTAAACAAAATAAGAAACAGTTTCTAGGTACATGAGAGTCAATTGTTCTGTTGTCTTAAGCTTAGCCCAGTTCAATGGGGTTTGAAAAGGAGTTCTTGGAGAAGAAATCATGCTTGGTGCCTAGCAACTATTCAAATTTATGGTTCCTGCTCTGTGTTTTTGTTACATCTTGTTAGTATGCTCTTGTTTACTTAAGATACCTTGTGGTTTAGGCCGGGCATGGTGGCTCATGCCTGTAATCCCAGCACATTGGGAGGCTGAGGCAGTCAGATCATCTGAGGTCAGGAGTTCAAGACCAGCCTGGCCAACATGGTGAAACCCCTTCTCTACTAAAAATACAAAAAAAAAAAAAAAATTAGCCAGGTGTAGTGGTGGGCGCCTGTAATCCCAGCTACTCAGGAGGCCAAGACAGGAGAATCTCTCTTGAACCCGGGAGGCAGAGGTTGCAGTGAGCTGAGATAGCGCCACTGCACTTCAGCCTGGGTGACAAGAGCAAGACTCCATCTCAAAAAAAAAAAAAAAAAAGATACCTTGTGGTTTAATAATGGAATAGAATCTCATTTTTGCCCCATAAAAATATAGTATTGCTGTATGAAAAATGCGTTTTTGAGTAGATCTACTACTGCTGCAAATCTGAGAGATTTCTATTCCGTATAATATGGTGCTAATTTTCCCACAGTAATCTCCAAATCACAACACTATTTTATAATATTTAAAGAATTAGTAGATTTTAGAAGTTCATGTGGACACTTAAAGAAACAAAATGCTATGTTTTTAATGTTTGTGTCCTCCCAGAATTCATATGGTGGTCTCAGTCCTCAATGTGATGGTATTTGGAGGTGAAGCCTTTGAGAAGTAAATAGGTCATAGAGGTAGCGCCCTCATGAATGGTGCTGGTGCCCTTTTAAGAAAAGACAAGAGGGAGATGATCTCTTTCTCTGCCATGTGAAGATACAGCAAGAAGGCATCTGTCTGCAAATCAGAAAGAAGGCCCTTACCAGGAACCAAATTAGTTGGCACCTTGATCTTGGACTGCCTAGTCTTCAGAACTGTGAGGGATTTCTCATGAATCAAATTAAATTTTGTTTAAGCTACCTAGTCTATGATATTTTTGTTATAGCAGTCCAAATTGACTGAGACAAGTAAATGAAAATTTAATTTTCTTCGATTTTAGGTCCTTCATATGGTAAAACTTAATAGAACTTTGGTTAATCATAGTATTTATTATTTACAGTTGTCAAAGCTGAAGGAAGAAAGAGCAAGCTTGCAAGATGAGTTACGTGAGTATGAAGAGCGTATTAATTCTATGACTTCTCACTTCAAAAATGTTAAGCAAGAGCTCTCAATTACACAGGTACAGTAACTGAAATTTATGTTGATTATATCATGTGTAGTCATGGAATATCTCATAGTGCATTTACATCTGTGATTTTTACAGCTCTAATAGGAAGGCTTAGCATAATTAAACTACTGTGAACATAACCTTGAACATGAAAGTAGATAGAAAAAGGCTTAGAGGAACTAACTACTGGTCCATTTTTTTTTTTTTTTTTTTTGAGACAGAGTCTTGCTCTGTTGTCCAGGCTGGAACACAGTGGCATGATCTCAGCTCACTGCAACCTCTGCCTCCCGAGTTCAAGTGATTCTCATGCCTCAGCATCTGGAGTAGCTGGGATTACAGGCACCTGCCACCACACCCAGCTAATTTTTGTATTTTTAGTAGAGACGGGGTTTCACCATGTTGGCCAGGCTGGTCTCGAACTCCTGACCTCAGGTGATCTGCCTGCCTCAGCCTCCCAAAGTGCTGCTACCTCTCCAATTTTAAACAAAAAATTAATCCATATGAAAGGAGAAATCATTATTCAAACAGTCTGTATTAGACAGCAGGTTATTTGAGAAACGTATAATGATGGTGGTGAGAAATGATGACTATAAGCAGAAACAGAGCTAATATAACACGTAATAAAATTTCTGTCTCCTTTTTAATTTATCAGCACAACTCACTGGGGCCATTTGGAGTGGAGGCCAGTAGTCTACACATATGGCATTTTAGCATTGTTCAGGAATTGAAACTCATAGTAATAATCCTGAGATTAAAAAGTTAAATTATACTCAAGAGACTTTATTTAAGATAACTAGAGAAGACATTAGGCATCTTAGAAATGTTAACATAAATATAATAAAAATTAAAACTTGCGGTGATTAAGTAAGCTTGTTTTGTAAATAATCTGTTCAAGTATAGAAACTCACTCCCTAATGATGCCCAGCAAACCAGGCAGCTCAGCAAACAGCATTGGAAAGTTTTCTAACTTCTATCTCAAACTAGTTTTTTTTTAAAGTGCATCTACTGTCTGAGAAATAGTATGCAGTTTCAAAAAATGAACAGTGCCATATTTTAAAAAGCAATTTATAATCAATATAGATAAGTAAGTATTGCATGGCTTACAAGTCTTATTAGAAAGTTACAAATTTAATAAACTCAAAAACTCAGAATTCTTGAATCTCAATGTGGTTGAGTAATTGATTAACTATTTGGAACAACACTTTTCCTTAAGTTATTGAACTACTGAGCTGGGGATTTGAGAGGCAGAGACTCTGTAGTTGTATCTTACTATCATCAAACTTCAAATAAATAGAGTAATAGAGACAAAAGAATAATAAGCCTCCAACAATGGTAGCTTTAGTACTGTAAAATTAATACTAAATTATAACTTTGAAGCACTGTAAAATTAGTTAACACATACTCTTTTATTACATACAACTGAACACAAAGGTGTGATTATATGCTAATATATTCTAGGGAATATTTACAACCATTGGTGTTTAAATAATTATTTAAAAATAATGTCAATTAGAATATTTCATCAATTCATATAAAACATCTCATTTCTCAATTGTTTTTTAATGGATATTTCTTATTTGTAGATAATAAGTTTTAAGTCTAACCAAACCTTTGGTTTTCTTTAGTTTTCCTAGATCAAAGTAGATGTGAAAACTATTGACAGTATTTTCTCCTAGCACAGTTCATTGACTTTCTTACAACTAGTGAGCAACACCAACTATATTGTAATCACAGTCTAATGTAATGTAGGTTTTAGACTAGTGGAATTAATAGTACTTAATGTAAGCAATTTATGGGAACTTTGTTTTAATCTAATGGATTATTATAAATATTTTTATTCAAAATTTCTAAAATTTTAAAAGCCTTTTCATCTTGTGTGTCATTCTGTAGTCTCTTTGCAAAGCAAGGGAGCGTGAGACTGAAAGTGAAGAACATTTTAAGGCCATTGCTCAAAGAGAATTGGAACGAGTGAAAGATGAAATTCAACGACTGGAAAATGAGATGGCTTCAATACTGGAAAAGAAAAGTGATAAAGAAGTATATGTTGAAATATTACTTAAAATTCTGTGCTACTGCTCATTCTTCCATCACCAAATGAGCACTGACTTTTTTTTTTTCCCTGTATGGAAAAGGCATACATTAGTTTCCTAGTGTTTCCTTACATATTTTTTGGACAATGAAAGACACATAGAGCTGTGGTTTGAATGAAACAATAATGGAATATTACATTTTTCCCATTATTCATTCACCAGCTACTTATTGAGACTTACTATAAGTACCATGCTTGCTGCCTGTTATAAAATACCAGGCATGGTTTATATGTAAGTGTAATATTTTTAATAGCCACATTTTAAAAAATCACTTTTAGTTTTGAATTTCATTTAAAATGCTGACCTTTCATATTGATTTATCAGTTTTGTGACTCTTAACATTAAACTACTTTAACCTATTTCTGTCTTTTCTTTTGTTTATAGTTACTTGATTTGGGAGCTCTTTCCAAATTCTGATTCTTCTCTTTACATGTGCATATACATATGGAAAGACATGTACATATTTTATAATGTAATCTTTGTATATAATTACATACTTATTAATTTGTATTTGTTTATATAGTCTTCTCCGTTTTTTTATGAGTCGAGATTTGTTAAGTGACTAAATTTAGTACATAAATGTTTTTATCTCTTTTACTATATTTACTTCAATTGGAAGTGTTTCCAACATTTCTCTATAAGAGACTTCGTAGGGGCAAACACTATGATTGGAAATGGGGCTGAAGGATACTTGTCTTGGATTTGAGTTAGCATACCAAACATATTATTTTAACTATGATTGCATATATATTTGGGGTGGCTTTGGTGGAATGATTAATGCAGTTGCTGTGAGGGAGCTACCTTAAAGCCTAAAGCCTTTTAAAGCAACCTTTGGCTCAACTACTGTTCTTGACTTTGTATAGTCATTTCTCCTCTATTTTACAATCAAAGAATTAAGATACAAGTGTAATAGTTATATAATTAAAATATGGCATATTATAAACATCTGGAAGGCAGGGACAGGATTTCTTCTTTTTAAATTTTGCTTCATAGTATATAAAGGTATGTTTTATTTTAGTCTGTATAATAAATAATGTTTTGTAATGTCCCCTTTTCTCTCTCTCTTTGGAAATTAGAATGGCATATTTAAAGCCACTCAAAAATTGGATGGTTTGAAATGTCAAATGAACTGGGACCAGCAAGCATTGGAGGCCTGGTTAGAAGAATCAGCTCATAAAGATAGTGATGCTCTCACTCTTCAGAAGTATGCACAACAAGATGATAATAAAATCAGGGTGAGAAATTACAAATTGTAACTGTTAAGTTTTCTCTAAATCTATAGTATGTCAACCTATTTACCTAAAGTTATACTTACGATTTTTAAGGGAGCAATTCTGAAACTTCTGAGTCAGAGGCTTCTTGGAGAAGCTAATAAAGCCAAATGTCTTCTCTGTAGAAAAAAATGACTATATTCAAATACCCATAAAAAATTGCTGACTGTTTTATAGATTCTCTGATTCCCTTTGATTATTTGAGGATCCACGAACTGCAGGTTAAGAATATCCTGATTTATAAGGATGCTCAAAAGCATTTCAGAAGAGAAAGTTTTCTACTAGAAGTATTTTAATGTATTTTAGCTATTTTGCCTAAAATGTAGTTTGAATATTACATGTTGTTTTTGCTGATTTGAGACTGTAGTGCTATTGATTATGTTATAAAAATCACTTAAAATCTACTTATATCTGGTGATACTAATAAAGCTAGTATTATAAAACATGCTATTTTCTAGTAGATTTAAAATGCATTATTTTAAAACTTTCAAATAGCAAGTTATAGCAAGTTTTTTCTAATTTACTTTAAAAATATTAAAAGTCATTTTAGAAACAGTTGAGTTTTTATGCAGCTATGTGCAAACACATTACACTAGCTTTTTGGGATTAAAAGATAAGAAAGATATTATTTCACAGTTGTTTTAGATATCAAATAAATGTATATGTATAGTGTAATACTATTTAATGTTAGATACACTAATAACATTTAAATTAGTAGAATGAGAATTTTAAGTATCTTTGTATATAATTATATTATAGGCACTGACTCTGCAATTAGAAAGACTAACTTTGGAATGTAATAAAAAAAGAAAGATACTTGACAACGAACTTACGGAGACTATAAGTGCACAGGTTAGTTTAAGGAAGATTTTTATTTCTTAATTTTCAAGGTGATGTTTGCAAAACCACTTAAATTTACAGAAATGTTGTTTGCTCTCTATTTGACAGTTAGAATTGGATAAAGCGGCACAAGATTTTCGTAAGATTCATAATGAAAGACAAGAACTCATTAAACAGTGGGAGAACACAATAGAACAGATGCAGAAGAGGGATGGAGACATAGATAACTGTGCTTTGGTAAAGTAGTTGTTTGGTCCTTATAATGTTCAGCTGTATTTGTCTCTTTTGTATTTAACTCATTATTCCAAATGTAAATCATATTGTTGTTTGAAAGTCAATTTTGTAGCAATATTGAGTAGTTTTGGTAAATATTTTTGAAAGCTGACTCTATATGCATTTGGAAATGTGATGAAGATTATTTGCATGTAGTATTATAACTCCAAACACTGGATCCTGTCGTCTTAGAATTGTGGAACAAGAGAAAGTCAGTAGATACTGTTGTTGCAATAAAACCAACGCCCTGATTTACACATGGCTGTCCAAGGTCCCTTGGATTTAATGTATATGCTATTTGGCAGTAAGTTACAATAGGGAAATGAACCTCCATGAATAGCCAAGGGACAAGGAGAGAGAGTCAGAAAAGAAACCTAGACTACAATTTGAAGCTGAGACACTAATAAAGACATAGAGGCTTGGAAGCGGGGAATAGTGCACTGATAACACAGACCAAGTGTTACCTCCTGTTATTTTCAGAGGTAATTTAGGAGAATGTTTTTGGAAAATCATCAAGGAGTGAAATAATGGGGAGTAAAAGTAGGAAGATTTGAGAACGAGAAGGAATTCGGAGTCAGATGAGAAGATGGGTTAAATTCCATCTACTCCATGGAAAGGCATTTGGCAAGCAGCTCAGGCTACTGGGAGTTTAAATTTTGGTATCTGGGTGTGGTTTACTTTCGGTTGTTATATTTTCAATTTCTGTAAGTAACCAACATTTTATCAACAAAATGGGTTATACCTCCGTAGGACGGACAAGGGGCAGCCAATCTTAACTATGAGGTTCTCTTAATTCTTTTTTTTTTTTTTTTTTTTTTTGAGACGGAGTCTTGCTCTGTCGCCCAGGCTGGAGTGCAGAGGCGCGACCTCTGCTCATTGCAAGCTCCGCCTCCCGGGTTTACGCCATTCTCCTGCCTCAGCCTCCCGAGTAGCTGGGACTACAGGCGCCTGCCACCACGCCTGGCTAATTTTTTTGTATTTTTAGTAGAGACGGGGTTTCACTGTGTTAGCCAAGATGATATTGGTCTCCTGACCTCGTGATCTGCCTGCCTTGGCCTCCCAAAGTGCTGGGATTACAGACGTGAGCCACCGCACCCGGCCCAGGTTCTCTTAATTCTTAATGCTGATACTACTTTTTTTTTTTTCTGAGACGGAGTTTCACTCTTGTGGCCCAGGCTGGAGTGCAATGCTGTGATCTCAGCTCACTGCAATCTCTGCCTCCCGGATTCAAGCAATTCTCCTGCCTCATCCTCCCAAGTAGCTGGGATTACAGGCTCCCACCACCACGCCCAGCTAATTTTTTTTCTTTTTTTCTTTTTCAGTAGAGACAGGGTTTCATCATGTGGGCAGACTGGTCCTGAACTCCTGACCTCAGGCCATCCGCTCGCCTACCAAAGTGCTGGGATTTCAGGCGTGAGCCACCACACCTGGTCTGCTATTAATATTTCTTAACTTCTCATTGCTTTCAAACATTAAGCTGTCAACTTACAAGGAAGAAGCTGAAGCAAAATTAATGGAAGCAGAGTTTCTTTGGGCCAAGCTTGAGGATTGCAGCCTGGAAGTATAGATTCAAGTTGCCCTGATATACACTCCAATTAGCAGTAGTTACAAGTAGATTTTTAAAGGGGGAAAAAGAGGAAGTTCCTGATTTGTTTATCAAGAATTTACATTGAAATAACATCAGCTATTGATTGGCTATACATTGTTAAGCTGTGCGGTGTGGGTTATAGCATCTGCTGAGGCATTATTAGGTTAATTTATAGCTACTTGTGGCAATCGCAAGCTGTATCAAGAGATGAATACACAGCTCATAAAAGGGGTTGAGTGGGATGTTATTTCTGTCTAATTTTAACGCCTTTCTGGGCTTGATAATGTAAAATTCTCAGATAAAAATTCTTTTCTCAAGTCATGACTGCTTCCTCTCTGTAAGTCATGTGCCAATTATGGATCCACAGTCAGTTTTCTCACACAACCCCATGGCTAAAGTAACTCAGTCAGCTGATTTGGCAGAATACACAACTAATAGCTCCCTAGTTACATTCACAGAGGTTCCTTTCTTACATGTTGACGTCTCCTCACTGTGCTGTCAGAGACTAAGGAGGGTGCTAAGAGGTGGTTCCATTGGCAGCGGGATGCTTCTAAGTGTTTGACAACTGCTCTCTGAGAATAAAACAAAACAGAACACATTTTAAAAAAATCCCTGATACATAGGATTTCTGATTTCTATGGTTTTATTATTTTCATACTGTTACCAGAAAGGGGTCCTGATCCAGACCCTGAAAGAGTGTTCTTGGATCTCATGCAAGAAAAAATTTGAGGCAAATCCACAGAGTAAAAGTGAAAGCAGGTTTACTAAGAAAGCAAAGGAATAAAGGAATGACTGTTCCATAGGCAAAGCAGCCCTGATGACTGGTGGTTGCCCATTTTTATGGTTATTTCTTGATTATATGCTAAATAAGGGGTAGATTATTCATGCCTCCCCCTTTTAGACCAGGGTAACTCCCTGACTTGCTAGGGCATTTGAAAACTGCCATGGTGCTGGTGGGAGTTTCTTTTAGTAGGCTAATGCATCATAATTAGCATATAATAAGCAGTGAAGGTGACCAGAGGTCACGCCGTTTGCCATCTTGGTCGGGGGGGCGGGGTTTAGCTGGTTTCTTTACTGCAACCTTTTTTTATCCGCAAGTTCCTTATGACCTGCATCTTGAGCCAACCTCCTGTCTCATCCTGTGACTTAGATTGCCTGTCTGGGTGTCTGGGAATGCAGCCCCGTAGGTCACAGCCTTATTTTACGCTATTCCTCTTCAAGGAAGATGGAGTTGCTCTGGTTCAAATGCCTCTGACAGTTGCATATTTGAGGGTGGCATATTTTATCTCCTAACTGAACTCTTTTGTTCCTCTTCCTGCAAACCAATTCATTCCTGCCTTCTCAGCATTTTCTTGTCAGGGGTCTGGTCATAAAATCCTGAAATTGTATTCTTAAAAGAAACCATGTGGAGAAGTAGAAAAATATTTTTCTACTATGCTTATATTACAGTGTAGAAGTTTTAAAATATTACTTAGTATTACCTATATGAAAAATTTATGATGAATAACACTATTAAGTATGATATTGAAGTAGAATTAAAGCATCTGATTAAGTGGTAGAAAAAACCATAAGGCAAGAAACTCTGGATTCATATTTTGAAATATTTAAACTTAGGAAGTTTTGACATGTCTTTTGAGTGAATGACAGTAAATATTTAGAATGCTACTATTATGGAATGCTAATTCTATAATCAAACAACTTAAAAATTGGATTAAACAACTTGAAAATTAAACAACTTTAAATTTTCCTTTTTAAAATATGTTATATCTCAGATGTGTAGCCATTTAATATGCTAATATGTATACATGCAGCATTTCTAAAATCTACTGATTTCAGAACACATACCTCCTCCCCCAATCTCCTGTGATTAGTTGTTTGGAAGGACCTCATTTTGGAATACATTCAAGTAATACATATTAGGGTAATTTTTTTCTAATTCATCCAACTTATTGCCATCAGCATCACTTGTAAAAACAACATCTAATCTTTTTATTTCCCAGCTTTGAAATCTTTTTGTTTTACATTGCTTAAAAGGTAATCTTTAACATGATATTTGAATTTTTTCACAGTTTGGCCCTAAACCCTACTTTTCTAGCTTTATGCCTTTCATCTGGACCCCAACCCTTCTTAACATATTCCCTTTGCACCCCTGCCTTCCCACCCTACACTTTAACTACATTAGAGTATTCATGCAACCCCATTCATGTTTGTAAGCCTGACTCAAATGATGCCTCTTGGGCACGTCTTTTTTCTTCTTTTACTTTTTCTTTTTCTTTTCTTCCCTATCCTGGAAAGCCAGGAAAGTGTAATGTCATCTAATGACTCCTCTTGGAAATAATTCATCATCTCTTTGTTTCCATGGTACTTTGTCCACATTTCAGTTACAGTGCTTTGTGTATTCTATTTATTATTGTCTCCATGACCAGTGAAAGGCCTGAATGAAGACATTCCTATTGAAACCAGTAACTAAAATGCTATATTCAAAACATGAAAAAAAAAAAAATCTGTAAAATATTTGGGAAACTTCACTGAAACCCCACTTTCCAGTTGAAAAATATTCAACACTGTTACATTTGTAGGTTTTACCTTTCATATATAATTGTTTTCTCATCTCTTTAGCAAAATACCAGATATATGAAAGAAACAGAGACATTTAACAATATGAATTCATAGACATTAACATGTAGCATACTAATATTTTGTTTTTATTAATATAAAAGTATTTAAAATGTTTTCTAAGAAGTTTTGGTAAAATAAGTACTAAATGTAATAATAGAAAAATAGAAACTAAATTCCTTTTAGTTTTGTCAGTTTAAATATATATTTAAGTAAATACTTTGTTTTAATCCTAGGAATTAGCAAGGATAAAGCAGGAAACAAGAGAAAAAGAAAATTTGGTTAAAGAAAAGATCAAGTTTTTGGAAAATGAGATTGGGAATAACACAGAGTATGAGAAAAGAATTTCTGTGGCTGATCGTAAACTTTTAAAAGGTAGAACGGCATATCAAGACCATGAAACTAGTAGAATTCAGCTGAAGGGTGAGGTATGTCAACTAAAAAAGACTGGCTTATATGTTCATGACAAATTACTATAAAATATAAAATAAGCATAAAGCTTTTCCTGTGATGAAGAAACAGTTTCTAGTTTTTTTTTTTTTTTTTTTAATGTCTGTTTGTGGAACTTTTGGGATACTCTGATTAAGCCCCTAATTAAGAACCACGGGGTGCCATTCACATCACAGGTAAATGGTTTGCAAATATTTTCTTCCATTCTGTAGGCTGCCTTTTCATTTTACTGGTGGTTCCTTTTCCTTAAAGAAACTTTTTAGTTTGATGTAGTCCTGCATGTTTATTTTTGCTTTTGTTGCCTGTAATTTTGGTGTCAAATTCAAAAAATCATTATAGATACCAATGTCAAGGAATTTTTCTCCTATGTTTTCTTTGAGAAGTTTTACAGTGTCAGGTCTTATATTTAAGTCTTTAATCCATTTGGAATTAATTTTTGTATGTGGTACCAGAGAAAAGCCCAATTTCTTTCTCTTTTTTTTTTTTGCGTGTGGCTATCCAGTTTTCTTAACGCCATTGATTGAAGAGACTATCCTTTCCCCATTGTGTATTCTTGACACCTTTGCTGGAAATTAGTTGATCATATATGCATGAGTTTATTTCCGGGTTCTCTATTCTGTTCCATTTTTCTATGTGTCTGGTTTTTTTTGCCAGTACAGTCAGCCTTCCTTATCCATGGATTCTGCATGTGCAGATTCAACCAACAATTGATGAAAAATATTCAGAAAAGAAACCCAATAAAAATAATAATATAACAATAAAAAAGATATAAATTTTAAAAATATGAAAAGTGTTTACATAGCATTTACATTGTATTAGGTGTTACAAATAATCAAGAAATTATTTAAAGTATACAGGAGGATGTACATAGGTTATATGCAAATACATGTCGTTTTATATAAGGGACCTACACATCTGGTAGATTTTGGTATCTGTGAGGGATCCTGGAACCAATCCCCTGTAGATGCCAATGGATGACTGCATCATTTTGTTTTCATTAGTTTGGCTTTGTAATACAATTTTAAATAAAAAAGTATGTTGCCTCCAGCTTTGTTCTTTCTGCTTAAGATTACTTGAGCTATTTGGGATCTTTTATGGTTCCATATGAATTTTAGAATTGTTTTTCTATTTCAGTGAAGAATCACATTGGAATTTTGATATTGTATTGAATCTGTCAACCTAAATAACAGAGAGAGGCCCTCTAAAAATATTGAGCTTAATTAGGAATAAGCAGGACATTTGAAAATCCAGTATATACAGGCTATGACAGATTATAGGCATATCTAGGGAGATAAAGGAAGGCAAAAGTTTTTAAAGGTAAAATGAGTAAGTTTACCTAAGTTGTTTAAAAATAATAACCCTTGGCTATAGGAATCAATAAGGGTAGTGTCAGTCCAAGGTTGATCAGTCAGTTACTGGGCAGATGTCTTTGTAGAAGGGTTTTTGTGCAAGGTTGCAGTGGTCTTTATGCAAGGCTGTGGTTCTGGCAGAGTCTCTTGGGATAGCTCTTGTTATTGGGCAAATATGTGTGAGAACTCTGTCTTCATGGCCTTCCCTAGTTCAATTTTGTCAGGGTCTGACACAAGTGATTCCATTTTGATTTTGACAGCTTTCACAAATCTGTAGATCGCTTTGAATAGTATGAACATTTTAACAGTATTAATTCTTCCAACCCATGAACACAGGATATCTTTATGTCCTCTACAATTTCTTTCATCAATGTTTTATAGTTTTTAGTGTACAGATCTTTTTCTTCCTTTATTCAATTTATTCCTAAATATTTTATTCTTTTTGATGCTATTGTAAATGGGATTGTTTTCTTGATTTCTTTTTTTGGATTGCTTGTTGTAAGTGTATAGAATATAACTGGTTTTGTATATTGATCTTGTATCCAGAAACCTTACTAAATGTGTCTGTTCTGAGAGTATTTGGTGGAGAGTTTAGGGTTTTTGCAAAGGTCCTTAATGAAAAAGAAAATTTGTATCTTGGATTTTCTGTTTTAATAATTTCGACTAATAGTAAAATGCAGTTTACTGTTGATTAACAGTAAAATGTAGTTATTAGGAGTCTGATGTATTAGAATCTTTTGAGATTTTTCAAATCCAATTAAACTTATACTTCTTATGAGCACATATATATTAGCTTATCTTGACTTTGGGGATGTGCTCTTTCTGAGCAGGTCTAGTGATATTAGACATTTCTGCATTTACTTTCAACACATATGTGTTCTCTATAATTTTCTAGGATTATACAACAAAGCCAATTACAATTTGGTATCAAATCAGTATGGAAATCTGTTTATATATTAAATATAAGAAAATGGCTACTATTTTTGTGGGTGTGATGTAGGTTAAAACTTAAAGTGGGCAGAATAAAACTCAGAAATGAAATTAAGTTATAAGATACAGAGTAAATATATAATTTCTGTCTGTTAACTAATAAATAGCTGGATTCTTTAAAAGCCACTGTGAATAGAACTTCCAGTGATTTAGAAGCTCTGAGGAAAAATATTTCCAAGATAAAGAAGGACATTCATGAAGAAACAGCAAGGTAAGAAAAAAGCTATTTAAATATGTTTATGATTAATTCTACTATATCTAGAAAATTATTAAATATTTAAGACTACTTGTTGGTTAAATAACTGCAAGATTTTTAGCTACTACTTTTTTTTTTTTTTTGAGATGGAGTCTCTGTTGCCCAGGCTGGAGTGCAGTGGTGCGATCTCAGTTCACTGCAAGCTCCGCCTCCCAGGTTCATGCCATTCTCCTACCTCAACCTCCCGAGTAGCTGGGACTACAGGTGACTGCCACCACGCCCAATTAATTTTTTGTAGTTTTAGTAGAGACAGGGTTTCACCGTGTTAGCCAGGATGGTCTCGATCTCCTGACCTCATGATCCACCCGCCTTGGCCTTCCAAAGTGCTGGGATTACAGGCGTGAGCCACCGCACCTGGCCAGCTACTACATTATTAAACCTAAAAAAATTTTACTCATATTTTCATCACAAAGACTCAGTAGCCATATTTTTATGGTCTATTAAATATGTAGTGGTAATAAAAAGGTTTACAGCAAAAAACCCCTTCAAGTTATACAAATAAATATTAGGATAAACTATTATTTGTTTGTATTAAATGCTTTTTAGGCACGTTTTCTATCTTGTGATAAACCTTCTTCAGGTTACAAAAAACTAAAAATCATAATGAGATAATACAAACAAAATTAAAGGAGATAACTGAGAAAACCATGTCTGTAGAAGAGAAAGCTACTAATTTGGAAGATATGCTAAAGGAGGAGGAAAAAGATGTGAAGGTAAAGTTTAGTTTTAATTTTTTTAAAATCACAGAAAATTTAGCAAGAGTGAATTAATTAGACTCAGGATCAGAGGACGAGGAGGTCTTGTCCAAAAAGCTCTGCTTTTTGGTATGATCACATTTATAATCTGGTTTTGGACTTTTGATGCATTGCTTCTGAAGTTATTCTCAGTCTCCTCTCTTCTTTTCTTCTTCTTCTTCTTCTTTTTTTTGAGACGAAGTCTCGCTCTTGTCGCCCAGGCTAAAGTGCAATGGCAAGACTCAGCTCACTGCAACCTCTACCTCCCAAGTTCAAGAGATTCTCCTGCCTCAGCCTCCCGAGTAGTGGAATTACAGGTGCCTGCCACCATGCCCGGCTAATTTTTGTGTTTTTAGTAGAGATGGGGTTTCACCCTGTTGGCCAGGCTGGTCTCGATCTGCCTGCCTCAGCCTCCCAAAGTGCTGGGATTACAGGTGTGAGCCACTGCACCCGGCCAGCCTCCTCTCTTCTTAAACTACTAATTTTGATGTCTTTAGTATTTATTTAGTTTTTATTTTATATTATTATTTTTTTGAGACTGAGTCTCACTCTTTCCCCCAGACTGGAGTGCAGTGACGTGATCTTAGCTCACTACAACCTCTGCCTCACAGGTTCAAGCGATTCTCCTGCCTCAGCCTCCCGAGTAGCTGGCATTACAGGCACGTGCCACCGCACCTGGCTAATTTTTGTATTTTTAGTAGAAATGGGGTTTCACCATGTTGGCCAGGCTGGTCTCAAGCTCCTGACCTCAAGTGACCTACCCTCCTCCACCTCCCAAAGTGCTGGGATTACAGACATGAGCCACCATGCCTGGCTTGGTGTCTTTTTGAAAAAGTAGCTCCCCCACTGTGCCCTGGATTCCATTCCTTCCCAAAGCCTACTGTACCTGTGTCCCTGCCATCATCCATATGTCTATGAGTATATTGCATATAAATAGCTTGAAAAGTGGCTTTGTTTTACAACTGATTTCTACATGATTATCACTGTTTTTTTTTTGTAATCAAATTCCCACCATCATCTACATTTCTGATTTGTACTTCTTCATCATCTACTATCTCTTTAACCCCTTAAAATCTGGCAAATTTTTTTGGTAAATGGGCTTTGAAATGTTATCACTTTGCTAACTCTACTGGCACCCTCTTCTACCTCAGTCTTTTTGGCATGTTGATGGCATTAAAGCCAATTTTCAAGGAACTGGAAAAGGCTGGTGCACCATTTCCTCTTTGAAAACTTCAAAGTGAACTATAAGTGTGAACTTTAAGTGTGACCTGACACTACTTCTTGCTTTTACTCATTTCGGGGGGTTGAAAAAGGGGTAGTTGAAGATGGTGGCAAAATCTCCCAATCTTATATCTCATCTGGCTCCGCCTATATTTGGATGGGATCCAACTTCCTCAGTGTGCTGTAAAATTTCTAAGTAATAAAATCATGCTGCAGTCTTGACATGAATGGTATTCAAATTACACATTATTTTTTAAAAGTTTTGGTGTTTTTTTCCTAAGAGCATGATTCCCTGTAACAGATGATATGTATTAGTAGTTATCAGAAACTTGTAAACATTGTGAAATTTATATGAAATAGACCTTTTCACCACAGAGAGTTAAAAACTTGAGACATTTTTGAAGAACTAGCTAAATTAGAAAAATTAATATTAGTAGCAGGGTGTACTGATTGTTTGTTCAGCAGGGCTGTGTTCATAGTCTTGGGGTTTTCTTCATTGCTGTTAGTTTTTGTTTGTTTGAAAAAATCCCAACCCTATCTTTTTTGGAGATATACTGTGTTATTCACCACTAAGCATTGACTTTAAAATTCTGCCAGGCAATCTTTGAGAAGATCTTAAATCCATTGAAAATTGTCTATTATATGTAAAATAATGCATTGAATATCAGATTATATTTCTTGTTTATGCAAATATTTAAATGTACCAGTCACAGACTTGTTTTGTGTCATATTCAGGTTTGTTGGTTGCTAAAGGAAAATATGCTTATTTGGGTATAAGATCACAGAGGCAAATTATTTCAGCATTTAAGAATGATAATTTTCAGGCCGGGCGCGGTGGCTCAAGCCTGTAATCCCAGCACTTTGGGAGGCCGAGACGGGCGGATCACGAGGTCAGGAGATCGAGACCATCCTGGCTAACACGGTGAAACCCCGTCTCTACTAAAATATACAAAAAATTAGCCGGGCGAGATGGCGGGCGCCTGTAGTCCCAGCTACTCGGGAGGCTGAGGCTAGAGAATGGCGTAAACCCGGGAGGCGGAGCTTGCAGTGAGCTGAGATCCGGCCACTGCACTCCAGCCTGGGCGACAGAGCGAGACTCCGTCTCAAAAAAAAAAAAAAAAAAAAAAAAAAGAATGATAATTTTCAATTGATCATGGCATGGTAGATCAATTTAAAGCCTAGAACACATTGGTCGTGAGGCTTCCAGGACAAGACAGGTTTGCTTCCTGAGAGAGGAGCAGTGGGATGGGGGACTCATTTCTATTTCCTAGAGCTGCACATGGTAGAGAGGCCAACTGGAGGCAAAGAGTGAGTGACAGGTAGTTCCTGTAGTGTGCTGGGGCCAGCTCCTACCAGCTTACAAGAGCCAATAGTTAAATTTTTAGAAATTTTCCTAAATACACCTATGATTAAAAATGAAAATATATAAAATCACAGTTAAATAAATGGCATTTACAAAAAAAGTAATACATACTCAGCACTCATTACTTCCAAATATTTTATTATTCTGTACTCTTAAGGTTACTTATGTCTGTTTTATCTGTATGTTGGAAATAGCACAAAATGGTCTGCTTCTGTGAATTTCTTCCCAACTCTATCTTTAGTGGAATCATGTTAGTAGCATGAAATTGGCCATAGTGGGAGTATTTCTACCATGGAAATCAGATTCTCCCCCTCGCCTCTCATCTCCTGGAGAGATGATGGTTAAACATTTACCTGCTCACCACTAGATACTGCCTGAAAGGTGGGAGATTGAGTGACGTGATTTCTTCTCCATAGCACCCTCAAGACTTTAGTAAACTCTGCGAATGTACAGGCTGTATGTTTCCAGCAGACTTTATTTTTTGAGGAAATCAGTGGAATGGCCAACTGCTAGGCTAGGGGAGCATGGGATGAAATTAAGATGACAGGTCAAGGTGTATGACACAGGTATAAAAACTACCCTAGTCTACTAGAATAGAGTAGACCATAAGAAATGTTAGGGACTTGTTAAAATTGTGGGAAGAGCTTGAGCTTCTAAGGGGCTAAAATGGTGGAGGGTTCAAATTTATTTGAGTTTCTAAGTTATTATGTTCATATGAAATACAACATTTCAGTATATTTAATTTCATTAATCACTTCCTTATTATCAGGAAGTAGATGTTCAACTGAACCTCATAAAAAATGTGCTGTTTAAGAAAGCTCAGGAGTTACAGACTGAGACAATGAAAGAAAAAGCGGTTTTATCAGAAATTGAAGGAACTCGTTCTTCTCTGAAACATCTCAACCATCAGTTACAAAAACTGGATTTTGAAACCTTGAAGCAGCAAGAAATTATGTACAGTCAGGTAGATATTATTTTATGAATATCTTCCATATTGATTTATTACAGTTGTGATGGTCAAGATACACCATGTTCTAATAAAACAAAGAATTCTAAGTACTCTTGTGGAGGACAGACAGATGCTGAAGGTGAGACATCATGTTAGATTAGTAGTAGGGTAAGGGAGCCTTAAAAATTATTTTTTTCCTCTCAGTCTGAAATAAACAGGCAAAAGGAGAGAGAACTCTAGTTAGAGGGAGAACAGTGTTTTAAAGGAACCTGAGACATTTGCATCCAGAGTAAAACAAAAGAAGGCCTGAGATATCTGAAACTGAGAAAAAGTGTATGTTGATTCTTAGTTATGCACCACCACCCTCACTCCCATGCTAACAGAAGCAATTTTTTTCAGTTTTTCCTTATTTTGTTCTATTTATATATTTGTGTTAATGTCTTACTATTCTCCATCTCTACATCTTAATTTTCTCATCTAATACATATTCTTAGTTTTTAAAAATTACAGATGTTAAAATATAATATTAAGAATAATTAATTAGATGTTATTTGAACCTTTCATGGCTAACAATTAGTGACTACCTGTTTTGTATCCCTTAGATAATGTGCCCTCAGAAATCCCAATTCCTGTAAATCCAGTGAATTTACTGAGATTCCATCATGGTAGTATGATAAACATCCCCCAACTTTGTCATATTTTCAGAAGATTATTTCTATGTCTATCATGGACCTTGATTGTTGAGATACAGTTTATTTTTGTTCCTCTTAGAGTGAAAAGGATTTTATCCTGAATTACTGAAAAACTAAAGTGACTTTATTACATGATAATGCCCAGTCCAAACTCATAAGAAAGTATTCACTTTGTTTTTACACTTATAGAAATGCTTTTGTTTGCTTCTTTGTAATAACTTTTTTTTTTTTTTTTTAACTGTAACAGGATTTTCACATTCAACAGGTGGAACGGAGAATGTCACGGTTAAAGGGAGAAATTAATTCAGATGAAAAACAAGCCCTTGAAGCAAAAATTGTTGAACTTAAGAAGTCTTTGGAAGAGAAAAAATCTACATGTGGCCTTTTGGAAACACAGATCAAGAAGCTTCATGTAACCTAGCCAAAATACATTTTATGTTTCAAATATCCTAGTCATTCTGTTTTAAGATATATTCCTAAGACTACTTTGAATAGGGTGATTGCCAGTCTACACACATATATAACAAATGTATGAACAATGTTCTTATTTTTGTACTATTAGTGTGTAATGTTACCATTGATGATGCATTTAGTATATGCTAAATATTGTATGACATGCCTCTAGTATTTTATTTCATATAATTCTTATAAATGTGAGGAAGATACTATTATCTGTTTTAGAGAGTAAGTAATTTGTCCAGGTTATACAGCTAGTACACAGAGAGCTATGATTTGACCCCTCCTGCATTTGACTTCTAAATACTCTTAAAGAGTACACTGTTTAGAACATTGATAAGTTCTAGTTTTCTATTTTATAACTGCCATAAGAAATAACTTGATTGCCCTTTGTCTTTAAAACACCATCTAAAAAGAAACTGCTCTTTAATGAGTCAGCAGTTGTTATTCAAATCTTTATTTAGTTATAATATTTGAAATGATTGGATTCTGTTAATAAGGTAAGAATGTCTTCATCTTTAGGAATTTTATTATGTTTATTGTAATATAAAAGCTGTGTTAAAGTTTGACTAGAGAGTAAAAGTGAGAGACTGAGCATGGACCTGAATGGGGTGAGAACTTAGCAGGGTCTAAATGTTATTTACCACTGGAAAGACTATTGATGTATCCTCTGGTGGTTATAAAAAGAATTGCCCTATCCTTGAGGGCTGCAAAAGGTGGAGAGGTATTACTTACTTTTTTCTCTTATTTTGAGAAGACAACATTTTGGTTTGGAGTAGTTTGTAGTCTGATGAAATATTTTAAAATGGTTATCTTTGCTTAGTGGAGAAAAACACTGGTTTTTGGATCAGATAGAACTAGTTTTAAATTTCAAGGCTATACCACTACTACTATTTTAACTTTTCTGAGCTCTAGTTTACTCGTCTATTAAATGGGGGAAAATTATTATTTTAGGACATTTGGGAGAACTAGAAGCAATTTATATCTTATTAGCACAATACTTTAGTATGTACTCAATATGTGGTATTGTTTTGATTATTTAGAATATGAAAATATTAATGCTATAGAATGTTAGAGGTATGACTTTGTTCCTTGCCCCTGGCCTGGAGTGTGTCTGTTTTGCTGCGTGGGGATGGTTATAGTTCTTCCCCCTTTGAACTACTCTGACTGCTCCCTCCATCATAACACTGTCAAGTGCTTAAGCCTATTCCAACTCTGGTTTTAACAGAGAGGTACATAAATTAATAGAAATGTAAGTGAATTAATAAATTATATTAAAGCTAGTTAGCCTTTGGTCATTATGAAGAGCTGCTCTTTTCAATAGTAGCAACAGATACAGTCATCCTGTATGCCCTCTCGCATGCCACTCCATCTAATTTTACATACAGAAACTAGTTTCTTCAGGTTGAAAATCACATTGTTTTAACTCTTTTTCTCAAATTTAATTTTATAAAATCACATTTTTATGCAACAAATTCCTCTTCTTACTATCTTGCTGAAATCTTAGGTCCCAATACTTCAGAGAAATACAGGCAATTAAAAAGACAGGAGAGGAGGAACTGATGGAGGGAGGAAGAGAGAGAAAGAGATCTTGGAACTGGAAAGTTCAGATTCAGGAAACAAGGGAATAAGAGCACAAACCTTATTCTGGGTTCTCGGTGAAAAGAGAGATATAAATAGGTATAAAACTAGAAAACTGGTATCTGCATATGTATGATCTATTTATGCATATGATGGAATTGGATCTAACCAAACATTTTTCTCTTTAGCAATATGCAGTTTTGTATGTAATTAATAATAGCTGACATTTACAGGGCAGTTCTATGTGTCAAGCACTGTTATACACACGCTTTGACAGTAACATCTTTAATCTTCACAATATTGCAGGAAGGTAGGAACTGTCCTCATCTCCATTTTAGAGATGAGGAAACTGAGGAAGAGTACATCATACTAGGGTCAGATGGCTAGTATGTGATTAAGGCCATCTAATTCTAAGAGCTGGTACTCTTAAACAGCACCCTATGCTTTCTCAGACTGTTGATGTCCTTACTATCTGGGACTTGCATAGAATCAAACAATGAACTCCAGTATGGGAGTGGTGAACCATGTAATGAGCCAGTGTATGCTCCCATCTCCTCATAAATGGCAGTCTCCTAACACAGTCAGCCCTCTGTATCCACAAGCTCCGCATCTGCAGATTCATCCAACTGCAGACTGAAAATACTCAAAAAAATGGGTGATTTGCGTCTGTACTGAAAATGTACAGACTTTTTTCTTGTCATTATTCCCTAAATGATATAGTATAACAACTATTTATATAACATTTACATTTTATTACATAAGTAATATAAAGATAATTTAAAGTATAGAGGAGGATGCGTGTAGATAACATGCAAACACTGCTATTTTATATAAGGGACTTGAACATCCATTCCTTTTGGCGGTGGTAGTGCTGTTGTCCTGCAACCAATCCCCAGAGAATACTGAGGGATGACTGTGATTCATTAGGTTGAACTGGAAGTATATATTTCCTAGAATTACTGAACTCATACTAAATCCAAAACATCAATTGATGATAAAAATGAAAATGTTCCTATGTGACTATCCGTGTATATTATATTAGAGACATAGCAGGAAGAGAGATAATAAAACATAGGATTATTATAATTATCTGAGTATATAATTTAATGTAAGATATATATAATACAGTATGTATTTAATACTTTTGTTAATATTTAAGACATACATTATATATCTTTTTTCTTTTTGCAGAATGATCTTTATTTTATCAAGAAGTCGTATAGTAAAAACAGTGAAGAAAAACAGTCCCTTATGACCAAAATAAATGAACTAAACCTTTTCATTGACAGATCAGAGAAAGAACTTGATAAAGCCAAAGCTTTTAAGCAGGTGCAGTAAAATTGTATGCATATATAGTATTGAAAACCATGTTTCCATGTTAATCATAGACAAATGAAAAAATATAGCAAATTATGAAAAAGAAAATGTCACTATAATCATTATACCCAATATAAACAGTGTTAAGTCTGTTATTTCCCTCCAGTCTTTTAAGAAATTTGGCTTTTTATGTTGTATTAAAAAAATTTCTATATATCATATGTATCCTAAAACATTATTCTTTCAAAAACATTTTTGAAGGCTTTCTATAAGTCCATTGCATGAAGTTGCCATAGTGTATTTAACCATCCCCTATTTTTCAGATTTTTGTTTCTTTCCAATGGTTGGCTATTGTAATAGTACTACATGTATAATGTAGTTGTTCAATTACTTGTTCATTGTATAGTTCTATTCAATTAGTTCCTTTGGATAAATTCCTAGCTATATAATTATGGTTCAGAAAGAAGTATTTTTAGTGTCTCAAAACTATTTTTAAGCCCAATTCTCTTCTAGAGGGTACCTACTATTAATACTCCTATCAATAGTGTGTAAGCATTCTATTTTATTCACTACCACTGAGGCTGGATATCCTAATTTAGGAAATTGTTGCCAATTTGATAGTCAAACATGGTATCTCTTTTAGTCTGCATTTTTAAAATTGGTGGTTTAAAAATATTTTAATGATAAATTTTCAAACATTTATGTTTAAATAAAAATGTTTAGAACACTTTTCTCTGTTATGTCATGTTCCATACTTTTTTTCTTTGGAGCTCTAGTTTGTATTCTTGGCCCATTTTTCCACTGGGAGGTTTACATATATAAATTATAAAAAATTTTCATATGTAAAAATATTATCTCTGTCATAAATATTGTAAATATTTTCACCATTTACCTTTACATTTTTATGCAGTGTTTGTGACATAAAAGTTTTTTTAAACATCAAATCTTTTAGTTTTATTTTCTTTTTAATTTTTATGTTTAGAAACTTCTTGGTTACACTAAAAATCAGACAAATGTTTACTATTTCTAGTAGTTACATTGATTTCATCTCAAGATTTTTCATTCATCTAGAATATATTTTTGGTGCACGTGAGATGTAAGTATCTAATCTCTCCAAATGAAAAGCTATGTTTATGAAACAATAAAATCTTATATTCTGGAGTGTTTTTCTTCTGGGGTTTCTATTCTGAAAATTGATTGATATGTGTACTCTTATGTCTTAAAATAAAAATATATTTCCACATTATTTTGTGAGATTCAGAGTACAAAAATAGCCATTCATAGGGCTTTATGTTTTTTGGATAGTGTAAGTTTAATTTCAGGAATAACTTCTTCCCTTTGTTTTTTATAATAGCAAAGCTTGACTTTAAAATTGAATTATAAAAAAGATTTGGAATAACTATAAACCCTTTTCTTAAAAAAAAAGGCTATGACTCTGATCAATTTAATTTTAGCCCTAGTTAATATCTTAGTCAATGGTTAAATTAGAAAAATATATATTTTCAAGTTTTACTTATATAGCCATAAAAGGAAAAATATTTTGGTTTTGCAATAAAAAATAATTTCAATATTTGACCATTTTGTTACATTGATAGGATTTGATGATAGAGGACAGTCTTTTAAAACTTGAAGTTAAGCGTACTCGAGAAATGCTTCACAGTAAGGCAGAAGAAGTTCTTTCCCTAGAAAAAAGAAAACAGCAATTATACACAGCAATGGAAGAGCGAACTGAAGAAATTAAGGTTCATAAAACAATGCTTGCATCACAAATAAGATATGTTGATCAAGAACGGGAAAACATAAGGTAATTTTTAGTTTTAAAATTGCTGAGGAATTAAAAAAAAGTGAGGGTGATGTCAGGAGAACTGGCTGTGCATCTTTTTCTTATTCATTTGAAATGGCTTTTCATACAAGAAAGACATAGGGTGTGTTATAGCCATAAATCTACGCTCTTCTTTTGGTTAATTCTTCATTCTTTAGGCTGTCCCTTTTACATTAAGATCACTCTACTTGGAATTACTTTTTATGTATGGTTTTTGATAAAGTCCAATAACATGTCTTTTTAAAAATAGATATTCAATAGCTGCATCTATTGAAGTGATTTTACCATAGAGATTTTGTACATCTTTTATAAGATTATTTCTGGCTACATGTTTTTTCTTTAATGTTACTGTCAATTTCATTTTTGGTTTGTTGCTGGAAAGTAGAAATGCAGTTAATTTCTGCATATTAAGTATTCAGCAACCTTACTTAACAATCAATCTTGTTCTAACAATCAGTGGATTCTAATTTTCTATAAACTGTATTTCATTTATATTATTTTCAAATAATAATAAGTTTTATTTCTTGCTTCCCAATCTTTATAACTTTTCTTTTTTCCCTAGTTCAATACTGAAGAGCAGTGTTGATTACAGGTATCCTTGTCTTGTTACCTGATCTCAAAGGGAAAGCTTTCGTTGTTTTTGCATTAAGTATAAGGTTTATTGTAGTTTATTTCTATTTTTTAGATATCTTTTACCATATTAGGTGATCTCCTATCTATTTTTATCCTTTACTAAGAGGTTATTTTGTTTAATCAAGAATGGATATTGACTTTTTTTTTTTTTTTTGTTTTTTTTTGAGGCGGAGTCTCGCTCTGTCGCCCGGACTGGAGTGCAGTGGCCAGATCTCAGCTCACTGCAAGCTCCGCCTCCTGGGTTTCCGCCATTCTCCTGCCTCAGCCTCCAAGTAGCTGGACTACAGGCGCCCGCCACCTCGCCGGCTAGTTTTTGTATTTTTGGTAGAGACGGGGTTTCACCGTGTTAGCCAGGATGGTCTCGATCTCCTGACCTCGTGATCCGCCCGTCTCGGCCTCCCAAAGTGCTGGGATTACAGGCTTGAGCCACCGCGCCCGGCCTGACTTTTATTATATGTTTTCTCAGCACTTATTGACAAGATATAGCTTCTTCAATCTGTTAATGTGTTTAATCATATTGATCAATTTTTCAGTCAAACCAACCTTACATTCTAGAAAAAACCCAACTTGTCTGTTTCATATTGTCTTTTGCATACATCTAGATTTTGTTAGGGAATATTTTAATACAATTTTTGCATCTATGTTCATGTGTACAAATGACCCATAATTCTCCTTGCTCTACTGTCCTTGTCAGGTTATCAGGCTATTAAGGTTATGTCTGCCTTCATAAAATGACTTTTGTGTATTTCTTATTTTTCTGTACATGGAATATGTTTCTAAGCGAGTGGAATTATATCTTTTTTTGTCTTTCAAAGACCTTACTGGAAAAAAACGCCATTGGGAGCTCGAAGTTTTCTATGGGGGAACATTTTCAACTATTGGCTGATATACTGGTTATAGGACAATGCAGATTTTGTATTTATTATTGATTCTGTTTTGGTAAATTATATTTTTTCTCTAGGAAAAATTTTCTATATTCAAATTTTCAAATTTATTGCCAGTTATTTATAATTTATAAATTATAAACAGTTGTTTATAATTTTATTAATAGTTGTAGTACTTTTAGAGATGACTTCTTTTATATTCCTGACATTGGTTATTTGTGCATTCTTTTGGGGTAGGATAATTCTCACAAGTTAATCAGTTTTAACATTATTTGGAAAGGATCTGCTCTTATTGATATTTTCTACTGTCCATTATTTCATTAGTTTCTGATCTTGCCTTTACTACTTTTTCCTTCTTTTATATGGGTTTTTAATGTTCTTTTCCTAAATTCTTCAGATGCTTAGCTTATTAATTTTCAGCTTTGAAGTCTGAAAAAAAAACTCTCTGAGTATTATATTAGCTGCATCCCATAAAAAATTAATATTGCCATTTTTTTCTTTTTTGCCTTTCCTGTCTTTCAATTGTCATAGACTTTACTTTTTAAACTTTATTGAGGTATACTTGAGATATATAAGTTGCACATATTTAAAGTGTACATTCGATAGGTTTTGACATATGTAATATACCAGAGAAACCATCACCACCATCAAGATAAAGTATCTGTCACCCCTACAAGTTTCCTTGTACCCCATTGTAATTCCTCCCTTCAGTCCTTCCCCAGTGTTTATCTCTCCAGACAACTGATCTGCTTTTCATCCATATAGTTCGGATTGCATTTTCAAGAGTTTTATGTAAATGGAATCCAATAGTAGGTCTGCCTTTTGTCTGACTTTTTTCATTCAGTGTAATTATTTTGAAATTCATCCATGTTGTGTATATCAATATACATTCCTTTTTATCAGGGGTTGACACACTTTTTCTCTAAGAGCTAGGTAAGTAACTTACAGTTCCTTGCAGGCCATATGGTCTTTGTTTTATTTTTTAACTTATTCCTAAAATTTTATTTCAATAATTTTTGGAAAACAGGTGGATTTTAGCTACACAGATAAGTTCTGTAGCAGTAATTTCTGAGATTTTGGTGTATCTGAACCCAAGCAGTGTACACTGTACTCAAAGTGTAGTCCTTTATCCCTCAGGTCCCTCTCACATTCCACCCCCTACAAGTCCCCAAAGTCCATTTTATCATTTTTATGCTCTTCCATCCTCATAGCTTAGCTCCCGCTTATAAGCGAGAACATAACAATATTTGGTTTTCCATTCCTGAGTTACTTTACTTAGAATAATGGAGTCCAACTCCATCCAAGTTGCTGCAAATGCCATGATTTTGTTTCTTTTTGTGGCTGAGTAGTATTCCATGGTGTATTTTCTTTATCCACTTGTTGGTTGATTGGCATTTAGGCTGCTTCCAGTCATTGTTTTAATAACTCAACTTACTCAACTCTGTCATTGTAGACTGAAAGCAGCCATGACAATATGTCCAAAAATGAGCATGGCTATTTTCCAATAAAACTTTATGAATATTGTAATTTTAAATTTTCATGAAATATAATTCTTTTATTTTTCTAATCACTTAAAAATTTAAAAGTCATTCTTTGCTTGTGGGCTATCCAAAAACAGGTGGCAGGCATGATGGTTTGCTGACCCTGGCTTTCTCTTGTTAAATAGCAGTATTCCATTCCATGTGTTTACTCCAGTTTGTTTGTACATTTACCTGCTGATGGACATTTGAGTTCTTTAAAATTCTTAGCTATATAAACGAAGGTGCTATGAACATACGTGTTCTTGGTATGAATATGTGCTTTCTTTTCTCTTGGATACTTAGGAGTAAAATTGCTGGATCATGTGATAGGTATATATTTAACTTTTCAGGAAACATTAAGAAATTGCCATGTATTCATTATTTCTGTCTTTCCAGCTTTTCATTGTTTTTACTGAATTTTGTTTTGCCTTTTATTTGGAAAGTAAACATTCTAATTTTAATTATTTTGTTGGTTATTCTTAGATTTAAAAGAAACTTTAATCATTTCTGTATGAATACTGAAAATTGATTAGCTTCTATTATTTTCCCCTTCCTAAAAATACTACATTTGGCATCTTTTACCTCTTTTCCTCTTCCCATCTTTCACATATTGTTGAAATACTGATGATACTCTCTTGCTATTGTTTTTAATATTATGTCTTTACTTTTTAAAACACTCCTTAATGTGCACTAAGCTGTAGATCCAAATGTCAGCAATAATTTAAAATTACCTATATGTTTTGTTTCTTGATTTTTTTCATGTATCCCTTGTCATCGTTCTATTTTCTTGGATTTCATTTTTTGGAGTATGATTTTGAATGTTTTTTCAAACTGATGTTTTCTGAAACTTTGCAGTCCTTGTATGTTTAATATATATTAATTCTCCCTTAAACTTGAATGACAGAATATTGTAAAACATTGACTACAGTGTTGTTTATGAGAAGTCCGATTATAGATTAATGAAATTTATCTTGTAGGGAAACTGGGCTTTGTTTTCTTTCTGGAAGCTTTGGGACACTCTATATTCTTGGTGTTTCATAATTTTCTTGTATGTTTCTGGGTTTTTTGTCATTTTAAAGTTTCTCTTGCTTTACCCTTCCTGGGTGAACTCTTTCAGTGATTAAAAAAAAAAAAAATCTTAGGTTCAGGGATACACGTGCAGGTTTGTTATACAGGTAAACTTGTCATGGGGGTTTGTCATGACAGATTATTTCATTACCCAGGTACTAATCCTAGTACCCAATAGTTATTTTTTTTGTTCCTATCCCTCCTTTCACCCTCCACCCACCAACAGGTCCCAGTGCCCATTGTTTTCCTCTTTGTGTCCATGAGTTATCATTTAGCTCCCACTTATAAGTGAGAATGTGCCGTGTTTGGTTTTCTGTTCCTGCATTAGTTTGCTAAGGATAATGGCCTCCAGCTCTATCCATGTTCCCGTGAAACACAGTATCTTATTCTTTTTTATGGCTGCATTGTATTTCATGGTGTATATGTGCCACGTTTTTAAAATCTAATCTGTCACTGATGGGTATTTGCTTGATTCTATGTCTTTGCTACTGTGAATAGTGCTACGATGAACATTTGTGCACATGTGTCTTTATGGTAGAATGACTTATATTCCTTTGGGTATATACCCAGTAATGGGATTCCTGGGTTTAATGATACTTCTGTTTTTTGTTTTTTGAGGAATCACCACATAGCTTTCCACAGTGGCTGAACTAATTTACATTCCCAACAATATTGTATAAGCATTCCTTTTTCTCTGCAACCTCACCAGCATGTTTTTTTTTTTTTTTGACCTTTTAATGGTAGCCATTGTGATTGGTGTGAGATGGTATCTGTGGTTTTGATTTGCATTTTTCTAATGATCTATTGAACTTTTCTTCATATGCTTTTTGGCATATGTAGGTCGCCTTTTGAAAAGTGTTCATGTCTTTTGCTCACTTTTTAATATGGTTGTATTTTTTTTCTTGTAAATTTGTTTAAGTTCCCTATAGATATTGGATATTAGACCTTTATCAGATGCAGAGCTTGCAAAAATTTTCTCCCATTTTGTAGGTTGTCTGTTTTCTCTGTTGATAGTTTATTTTGCTGTGCAGAAGCTTTTCAGTTTTAATTATATCCATTTGTCACTGTTTTTTTTTTTTTTTTTTGTGATTGCTTTTGGCATCTTCATCATGAAATCTCTGCCTTTTTCTCTGTCCAGAATAATATTGCCTAGGTTGTCTTCCAGGGTTTTTATAGTTTTGGGTATTATGTTTAAATATTTTATCCATCTTGATTTTTGTATGTGGTGTAAGAAAGGGGTCCAGTTTCAATCTTCTGCATATGGCTAGCCAGTTATCCCAGCACCATGTATTGAATAGCAAATCCATTCCCCATTGATAGTTTTTCTGTTTTGTTGAAGATGAGATGGTGGTAGGGATGCAGCCTGATTTCTGGGCTCTCCTGTTGCATTGGTCTGTATGTCTGTTTTCGTACCAGTACCATGTTGTTTTGGTTACTGTAGCCCTGTTCCATGTTCCCGTGAAACACAGTATCTTATTCTTTTTTATGGCTGCATTGTATTTCATGGTGTATATGTGCCACGTTTTTGGGTGCCACGTTTGGGGTGCCATGGGGCACATGGTGTATATGTGCCACGAAGTTGGGTAATGTGATGCCTCAAGCTTTGTTATTTTTGTTTAGGACTGCCTTGGCTACTCAGACTCTTTTTTGGTTCCATATGAATTTTAAAATAGTTTTTTTCTAGTTCTACAAAAATGTCATTGGTAGTTTGACAGAAATAGCATTGAATCTGTAAGTTGCTTTGGGCAGTATGGCCATTTTAATATTGATTCTTCCTATCCATGATAAATCAGCTTTCTGCTGATTTCCTTGAGCAGTGTTTTGTAATTCTCATTGTAGAGATCTTTCACCTCCCTGGTTAGCTGTATTCATAGGTATTTTATTCTGGTTGTGTAATGGGATGGTGTTCCTGATTTGGCTATTGGCTTGGCTGTTGTTGGTGTATAGGAATGCTGGTAATTTTTATATGTTGATTTTGTATCCTGAAACTTTGCTGAAGTTTTCTATCAGCTGAAGCAGCTTTTGGACTGAGACTATGGGGTTTTCTAGATATAGAATCATGTGACTATGGGGTTTTTTAGATATAGAATCATGTCATCTGCAAACAAGGATTTAGATGCTCTTTCATTCTCTTGCCTGACTGCTCTGTCCAGGACTTCTGATACTATGTTGAGTAAGAGTGGTGAGAGAGGGCATCCTTGTCTTATGCTGGTTTTCAAGAGGAATGCTTCCAGCTTTTCTCCATTTACTATCATGTAGGTTTGTCATAGATGGCTCTTACTATTTTTGAGCTATGTTCCTTCAGTACCTAATTTATTGAGAATTTTTAACATGAAGAGGTATTGAATTTTATCAAAAGCCTTTTCTACATCTATTAAGATAATCATGTCATTTTTGTCTTTAGTTCTGTTTATGTGATGAATCAAATTTATTGATTTGTGTATGTTGAACCACTGACAGCTTGCCCCATGCACCCTGAAAAGCCGCAGGCACTCAATGTCAGCCCATGAAAGCAGCCAAAGGGGCTGTACCCTGAAAAGCCACAGAAGCAGAGCTACCCAAGGCCTTGGGAGCCCACCCCATGTATCAGTGTGCCCTGGATGTGAGACATGGAGTCAAAGGAGATTATTCGGGAGCTTTAGTGAGTGCCCTGCCAGGTTTTGGACTTGCATGGGGTTTGTGGCCCCTCTGTTTTGGCCAACTTCTCCGGAACAGGAACATTTACTCAATGCCTGTACCCTCATTGTATCTTGGAAGCAACTCACTTGTTTTTTATTTTACAGGCTCATAGATGGAAGGGACTTGCTTTGTCTCAGATAAGACTTTGGACTTGGACTTTTGAGTTAATGCTGGAGTGAGTTAAGACTTTGGAGGATTGTTGGGAAAGTATGATTGGTTTTGAAATGTGAGGACATGAGATTTGGGAGGCACCGGGGCAGAATATGGTTTGGCTCTGTGTCCCCACCCAAGTCTCATCTCCAACTGTAGTCCCGTGTCGAGGGAGGGACCTGGTGGGAAGTAATTGGATATTGGTGGTGGTTTCTTCCCCAGTGCTGTTCTCATGACAGTGAGTTCTCACGAGATCTGATGGTTTAAAAATATTTGGAAGTTTCCCTCTCTTTCTTTCTCCTGCTGCCTTGTAAAGATGCTGCTGCTTCCCTCTTGCCTTCCATCATGATTCATGATTATGTTTCCTGAGGCCTCCCCAGACATGTGGAACTGTGAGTCAATTAAATCTCTTTTGTTGTCAATTATCCAGTCTCAGGTAGTATATTTATAGCAGTTTGAAAATGGACTAATACAATGGTTATTCCTTTAACTGTGGTGTAGACTGAGTACAGTCAACAGACTTCTTTTCTGGATGTTTTCACAGGGCCAAGGCTTTGTGTGGGGTCTTTATTTGCAGCTGACTTCTTTGGTTTCACAGGAGGATATGTTAGGAAGTTATTTTTGGTGTTGAAGCTTTGGGGTGTGATCTAGTAGGTGATGCTTAGGTGTAGTGGTCAGTAGGTAGGCTCTTGCTTGGCTGTGTGGTTCCTCTATATTTCCTCACAGTTGCGTCATGCTCTTTCTCAATGCTCTGTAAGTGTGGGCTCCTCTCTCACCTGAGTGCTGGCTGTAGATCATGGCTTGGTGCTACTGGGCTGCCCACCACAGCTCTGGGGTGATCTCAGGGTTTATGTTTCTTTCCCAACTTGGAGGCAGCAGAGGAAGGTACCTTAGTAGTGGTTGTGGCTGAGGGTCTTTTGGTTGTCTCCTGAGGGCTTCATCCCAGAGAGGTGCAGGTCAGCAATCACTGAGTGCAATAAACCCAGGATGAGGTGGTCTGTGCTATGGGCCCAAGCTGGGGACACCCTGCCTGGTGATGAGCAGTAGGGGTTTATGTGATCCATGGGAGATGGACTGGCTTCCTCTGCTTGGGTGGATTACAGCTTGTTGCAAATACGGATGAGGTACTTAGGGTCTTTGCTCCTTGGTTAATCTGAGGATAGCTGGGGTAGTACCACTGCAGAGCCAGTGGCAGAGGCTTTTGGTTGCCCCTGGCGGCTCTACCTCTGAGAAGCGTTTAACTGCTGTTACTGGTAGTGTTCAGCTGGTGGGGTAGGAGGCTGTAGTGCTGGTGTGAGCTTGTGGCTTGCTGGGGAGCACGGAGTTAAGGGAGTCGGGAGAAGACAGTGGTGTCTTCTCTGCATGGTGCCTGTAGTGTGCTGTAAGCTCAGGCATAGTCCTCAGGTTGTTTTTTCTCCAAATCAAGGGCAGCAGGGATACAACTGCTGCTGTGGTCGTGGCAGAGGGGCTATCATATGCCTCGGGGAGTCTCCAGCAAACTCCAGTCCACTACCAGTGGGTATGCTCAGCCATGGGTGGAGCAACCGTTCTGTGGTCACGGGCTGGGGCCCCTGTCTGGTGAAAAGTCGGGATAGGGGTTTCCAGGGAAGAGGGGCTGAACTCCTTTCTGTGTGGTCTCTTTTAGTTATTTCACTCAAGTTTTTCTTCAGGTCAGGAGAATATTTTTCTATTTAATTTTTTTCTTACTATGATATTCTCTGTTTTCTCCATTTGTTGCTCACTTTTAGTAGATGTTGGCCCTTTTAGGTCTGTCCTCCAGGTTTCTTTTTTCTACTTGTATTTTACTTTCTCAGATATTCTTTCTTTCTCTCTCCCTATTTCCCTCTCCTCTGCCTCATCTCCCCCCTTGTCTCTCTCTCCAGATTGCTCATTAAATCTTTATTCTTCACTGTTCTTACATTGAAAACGAAAACTTATTTGCAAGCACTGTTGTTTCATTGGTCCTTTATTTTCATAGCAGCCCATCTTGTTTTATGGGTGTTTTTGGAATCAATATCCTCTTCTCTTTTAGAGGGTACTAATTAGAAGACTGAACATTGTCTTCTATGCATTATGTGTTAATCTCAGGTCTGTTCTTTGTTCATTTTGTTCATTTATGCTGTTTGCTTTCCATAAATGTTTGATGGTCCTTTGTTTTCTGTTAATATTTATTAATAAATTCTTACTAATCGGTGGATATTGGCAGCTAACTGGTAAGGGTTTCCTCTGCAATTAAGCGGATTTCTGGTTTTCTCCAACAGATTACTCCTCTAAATGGGAGGGCTGATTGTAGGCTCTTGAGCTAGTTTGTCCTGTAAAGAGCATAATAGCTATTAAGCAGGGTTAGGATTTCATGGTTACAAAAAGTTAGGAAGTGTTTGAGTGATGAAGACTTCATCTCATTCCTAAGTAGAACTGCCTTTCTTTTTCATTTACTTCCACTGTTGGGGAAGCCTAGACTTCATGTTTTTACCTCTTTCTCTAGCTTCAACATGTATGCTAGGAACTGTGGTAACTTTCTGGTTATCACTGGAGCAGAAAGCATTCCTGGCATTTCTGTATGCTTTGAGGGGTTGAGGGGAATGGCCCAGAGGTGTTGATTATAGCCTCACAGATCACTCTTGTTCTTTTTCTTATTTCTGAGTTTGATTTTTTTCAGACTTCTTTGGTGGAAAATGGCTTCTGCTTCTGCAGTGGTCTTCCATGTTTGTATCTTTTTTTTCCATTAATCTTACCCCACCTGTTTTCCATGAATTCATGAAAAAATATTGTACCTTTCTGGTTCTCAGAACTGCTATGTTGCTGTTTTTTTTTTTTAATCTTTTTTTTTTTTTTTATTTTAGAAAGGAAGAGCAATATATTGTGATTGGTCCTCAATCTTGAAGTCCAGCAAGGTTTTATGATCATATACAGGATGAGTAAATATTTTCTGAGGAAATGAGTGATAATTAAAAATAAGAAAAACTGTAACTTCTGACATTATTTAAACATATTTTACCATGAGTTTTCTCTCGCAGTAGAAAAATGGGTAGGTTGAGGATTTCTTTTTCATCATGATAGCTTACTTTCATGAGTTTGTGGCAGGCAATTGTGTCACTCTCCATATTGCCATGCATATATTAAGATTACTAAGTTCTAAAAAATAGCTCAAAAATATAAATTTACTGAAATAAAAGGAGAAATTAACCAATAGATTTAAGAATCTGAATCTGAATGCTGGAAGACAATTCTCAACCGCCCTGTTTGCACTATCTTTTTAAAGACGTTTGAATAGCCAACAGCCTCAGAAACTAGAGGTAACATCTCCTTCTGGAGCAAAAGTTAGGCATGTTTGCTTATTCCCCACTATAACATATTTGGGTTACCTAGGCTTGAGATTCTTCAGCTGTGATGCAAATCTACCGTGTGCAGCATCCACTTGAGCCCCTTCTTGCCCCCATGGGATGTAGGGAGCCAGGGGAACCAATGGCTGTGTCATGAGAAATAAAGTCTTTTGTCTCTGAAACAGGAATTGTGTCTTTTGCTGGCAAAAGACACAGTGAAACTGTGGCAGGCTAACTTGTCAGCTTTCAAGTAGGGTAAGTATCAGATTCTTCACACCAAATTAAAATGTGAGAACAAATTTAACCTGTTTTGAGTTTAGTAGTGACACAAATCCAAATGTCTTCAATAAGAACACCTGATAGTCCTTTAAAAATTCTAAAGTATGTTATTCATTTCTCTGTGTTTTTTTTTTCTTATTAGCACTGAGTTTCATGAACGGCTAAGTAAAATTGAGAAGCTGAAGAATAGATATGAAATTCTGACTGTCGTTATGCTGCCTCCAGAAGGAGAAGAGGAGAAAACACAGGCCTATTATGTAATAAAGGTAATTTTAATTGATTCACAGTTGTGATGGTATGTTTTGTTAACTCATTCATTGTAATCCTCTGAATTAAAAAAAACAAAAAACAAAAAAAAACAAAATTGCAACTTTCCCTCCATGAAATCTAGCAACTATTTCACTTAATTAGGGCCACTGTTACACTTAACAAAGGCCAAAACATTCATTCCTAAATGGAGATACTGAAAGCACTATTCATTCTATATACCTCAGATACTGAAAGCACTATTCATTCTATATACCTCCAGTCCGTGAGGTCAAGCACTGCCCTCCGATTCCCAAAACTTACTGCGAACTTGCTCCAGAACTCTTCCTCTTTTGAGTTCAGGTCATTCTACTTGACCATTCCTTGACACTTTTTTCTTTTTGCTATTATTTGTGGCATGTCATTTCCCCTAGTCAAGATTCGTAATCTTTTTAAGACCTATTACCACTCTAAGTGTCTTTGGTATGCATGTGACAACCTGTTCAACACTTGAGGCTTAAAGCTTTCCTTTACTTCACTATAGCCACCCACTCTTATGCCACACCCTGGCTGGACCTTAGCATTTCTTGGAGCTACACCACTTCTGAATTTTAAACTCCAGTTTACCATTATAGTCCTGGTAAGGCAGCTGTTCAGATAAGAAGAGGGTGCTTCCCTGCCCTCATATTATAGGGAGACAGACCAGGTGAATCTGTTTTTTTTTTTTCTTCTGATGTTTGACAGTAGTCTGTCATCCCACAGTTATCTTTAACCCATAAGGGGAAATTCATTAAGTGATGTGGAATTGAATGCTATTCCCTTTCTAAGCACTGCTATAGTCATTTTTCCCATGTAGAAAATACCCTGAGCAGGAGTAATTTCCTTTATAGAAAGGTCTAGGATAGGCCGGGCGCGGTGGCTCAAGCCTGTAATCCCAGCACTTTGGGAGGCCGAGACGGGCGGATCACGAGGTCAGGAGATCGAGACCACCCTGGCTAACACTGTGAAACCCCGTCTCTACTAAAAAAATACAAAAAATTAGCCGGGCGAGATGGCGGGCGCCTGTAGTCCCAGCTACTCGGGAGGCTGAGGCGAGAGAATGGCGTAAACCCGGGAGGCGGAGCTTGCAGTGAGCTGAGATCCGGCCACTGCACTCCAGCCTGGGCGACAGAGTGAGACTCCGTCTCAAAAAAAAAAAAAAAAAAGAAAGGTCTAGGATATTACTCAAAATTCTACAAACAAGGGATGGAACTTGTAACTTTGACTTATTTCCCTGTACCCTACACGAATAGGGGTAAGATGATCTTCCAGTTCATACCTTCAGAGAATAGCTCTTGTGGATGCTCTCTCCATTTGACTTCTACCAACTTAATTAGCCAAATTTTCTCCTGTAGTTCTTCTTCAAATCTGCCCCTAACAAATACAGCAAGTATGGTATGCCTGTCACTTTGTTTGAAATTCTGCCTTTCCTATGAGAAATCAGTCCCAGCTCTCAAAACGTTCTTATAACTTGTCAGTCTGTAATACCCCAGGCTTCTGCCCAAACACGACTTTTCTCCTCTCAGGTTTTAAAAGTTCCTGAAGGATATAGGGTAGACTCTTTTTAGGTGTTGGGAAATAGGGAGATGTTGCAATTCCAATTAAGTTTCTCTACCAAGTGGTGTGATGGGTTACCTAAAAGTACTGGTGTTAAGTGTGCCTTTGTCCATATCCTACCACTGCTTAGACAGGTGTCCAGGAGTAAGCTACTTAACCATGTGAGGCCTAAGTTTCCTCACTTGGAAAATGAAACAGGTAATACTGTTACTCTTGTTGGGAAAATACATGTAAAGCCCTTGGGACGGTGTCTGGCACAAAATGAGTCCTCAATAAATGTTAGTTATTATTGTTATTACTGTGATGATGCTGATTAACCTAACTCAAAGGAAAGCAGGCACGTTTTATATGAAGAATATTCCTTCTGTTTACAGTGAAAGTGCTGGATAAATATCAGAATAATGATTATGTTAAATGAACTGAGGCTATCAGTGACTTCCTCAATGTCCTGATGCCACATTTATTATCTTCCATCTTATCTGGGATCCACAGCTTGGCACGCAGTTATTCCCATTTTTTTTTGTTGTATAGCATATTTACACTTTTTACTGATAACACTTCACAAGTCTCAGATGTGTAAAAATGAAACTTACATAATAACTAAACCCAGTCTAGCTTGTATCAGGAAAAATTATGGCCTGAAAAATAGAGAAAAGCAAACCATGGGTGCAATGATGCCAGTGCATGGTGAAACCAAAGTGCTGGCATTTTCTAGTGGGCCCTCCAGGTATTATCTGATTTACAGGAGTGCACACCTTTGACTCTCTACTGACTAACTTATTTTACAACTCTGTAGGTATAGATGATAACTTGTAGACAACTGATAGTAACACAAGTGATTCTTGCTGCTAACAATGTAAATGAATTTTGGCCAGCAGAAATACAACTCTGCTCTGTAGAAAAGATAACCCAAGCATCAACGTTTATTACACTAAAATATATTAATACGTTTTGCATCTACCAGCAAATTCACTTCAGCATTTCTGATTCTACATGTCTATAAAATCTGTTCTTCATATTCTTCTTTGAAATAGTCTAAACATCTTACTGGCTCTTCATTAACAAGTTAAATAAAACCTTTAATAAATGTTCATTTCATATTTGTATGAGAATTTTTAACTATTTGAAAATAGTATCTTGGCATTTTCACTGCTGGGAAAAACCTTGCCAATTAGAAGTTAATTTTTGTTTTTTCAATGTAAATCTGTTTTTCAATGTAGTGGATTCTGTTTCTTGATGTAGTAGATTTAGGATTTAAATATAGTCAATTCAAAATTTTTCCCCTTCCCTTATCCTTCTTATGTTACCTACAAAGGGATCCCTCCTGATGGATACATATATTGTTTACAAACACATATTGTTTATGACTGTAATAGGAATTTGATTACAATGCTAACCACTGTTGTCTTTCCTGAATGTTGTGGATTAGGCCTCAGCAAAACTATGCACTGCAGCCAAATGCTGCCTACCACTTGTCTTGTAAATAAGTACTGGGAGACAAAACACACACATTTATTAATTTATACATTGTTATGGCTGCTTACATGCTACAATGACAGAATGAAGTAGAATGGCCCATAAAGTCTAATTACTATCTGGCCCTTTACAGACAAAGCTTGTCGAGCCTTTTTATTAGTTTCTGAGGGCTGCTGTTACAAAATACAATAAACTAGATGGTTTAAACAACAGAAATACATGTCTTGGGCCAGGCGCAGTGGCTCACGCCTGTAATCTCAGCACTTTGGGAGGCCAAGGCGGGTGGATCACGAGGTCAAGATCCTGGCTAACACGGTGAAACCCCATCTCTACTAAAAATACAAAAAATTAGCCAGGCATGGTGGCAGGCACCTGTAGTCGCAGCTACTTGGGAGGCTGAGGCAGGAGAATGGCGTGAACCTGAGAGGCAGAGCTTGCAGTGAGCCGAGATCGCGCCACTGCACTCCAGCCTGGGCAACAGAGCAAGACTCTGTCTCAAAAAAAAAAAAAAAAAGATGAAGGTGTTGATAAGGTTGGTTTCTTCTGAATGCTATGAACCTGTTCTATGCCTCTCTCCTAGCTTCTGGTGGTCTGCTGACAATCTTTGGTGTTCCTTAGTTTGTAAATGCATCACCCTGAAATCTGCTTTCATGTTTACATGGTGTTCTTTCCTGTGTCTCTTCACATAGTTTTCCCTCTGTCCAAATTTCCCATTTTAATAAGGACACCAGTTACATCAAATTATGACCAACCTAATGACCTCATTTTAACTTGACTATATCTGCAAAGACCCTATTTCCAAATAAGGTCACCTTCTGGGGTACCACAGGTTGGGACATCAACATAACTTCTTATAAGGGATACAGCTCAACCCATAGCTCCTGTCTTTGGTCGTGTAGTAAGCTCCTGTCTTTGGTCTTTGTTCTATGGGGGCGTACATGGCTTTTTCATCAACTCTAGTATCTTCTAATATCTGACCCTTAAGGGCCAAACTGAAAAATATAATTAGTAACCAATGAAGGACTAGTATTTTTCAAACCTCATTTCCAAGTTCCTCTTAGTCTTTGCAAGGAAACAGTCTAGTTCTGACCACAATTTAATGAAACTGTCCAATTAAGTTACTTGAAAATGTTGGACAGAAACTTTTGAAAGATATATCATCTCTGATTTAGAAGTGAATGGAATCAGAATTTTAGAACTTCAAGCTATACATGGAATTCTATCAGGATTTGGCATAAAATGAACAAATTCAACTCCTTCATTTGAAAAATGAAGAAACTGATCCAGTAGTCCACAACTAAAATCTGTTTGGCTCATTCCAGCTCGGTCTCCCACTATACTATTATATTTCAAATGAAATGGGGTTACCAATTTGAGACTCACAGAAATTAGATATAATTTCTATAATTTTTTTTTGCTAAACTTTTTAAAATTATGTAATACTTATCACAAAGTATGTGTAACTAACGATCTGAAGCACAATAAAACAAATGCCAGTGAAAATGTTAAGAATGGAAATATTACTAATAAAATTTACCTTTACAATTCCCCCCTGCCCTGCTGCAGGCTGCTGTGAAACTGACATATAAGCAGACGGCACTCCCCACAGCTTCCTACCCATGTAAATCACCTGAGGAACCACAACCTCTCCAGCCCTGGGCCCATAGCTGGTGCCATTTTGAGAATTTAATGCTGGGCTGTGCCTTGAAACACTATTGCAGCTACCACCTGTCCAAGGTGGGAGGGGGTGACCAGGCACTCCAGTGCACCCCTAAGACAATTCTCACGACCTTGCTACTGGCTGTTGTGAGACGGAGGTGTGAGAAGACTGCACTCCTCACAACTTCTTACCCACCTGCACACCTCACCTAAGAGGTACCCTGCACTCTCTGGTTGCAAGGCCACAGCCAGCACCATTTGGAGCATTTAATGCTACACTGTGCCCCATATTTGGGCCAAGTGCAGGCTGACTTGCTCTAGCTGTCTCCGATCCAAGGAGGGAGAAAAGAGACCAGGCACGCCCATGTACTCTGGTGACAATTCCTGCCATTCCACGATGGCTGCTGTGGGACTTCCTACAGCTTCTTACTCATGCTGTTGCACCTTTGAGAAAGGTTGCACCCTCCCTGGTGGCAGGCCTACAGCACAGCCACCACAGCCCATACCTGAGTATTCTGCCAGTGTCTCGGGAATCACCCCATCTCTGACTGTCACAGCCAGCACCTAAAGGTACTACCAAGGGGCCTGAGGACTAGTCTGCTGGCCCAAACCCATCCCCCAAGTCCTCAAGTATGCCATCCAGGGGTCCAGATAGTTACCAGCCCAGTGCATCACTGTTGGCACATGATCAGTCCTGCTATAGTGTGAAGTTGGGGCAACTTAACCTACCAATACCACCACAGCTGACACCCACTCACGTGCACTACCAAGAGGCCAGAGGACCAGCATGTTCAACCCACTGCAGCTACCAGCAACACCAGTGTGGACCTTCTGGGTTCCAGTGAGTTGCTTTACTACCTACCACTACTGCCATTACCTGCATCACACCAGCTGCCCAGGGGCCTGAAAACCCGCCTACATGTCTGGCCCATCATTCCCAGTACCAACATCTGAGCAAGCTACCCAGAGGCCCAAGAATCAGCCTTCCAGGACCCACTAACACCAGTGACAGCACAAGCTACTCTCGGGCCTAAGAATAGATATACTCAGCCCACCACTGCCACCAATGGGGCCCAAAGACAGGCTTACCTGGCATCCTAGACTGCAGCAAAACTTCAACAAAGGTCAACTAATAACCATACCTTAACTCACTGAGGAAATCACAGATACCACTGACCCTGTGTACTGCCTAAGAAATCATACAAAGACCACACTACCACAGGCACCCCATATCAAAGCATCAACTACGTATGTACATCTTCAGAAAATCCTCCCCTAGGAAAGCAATTTCAAAAAAATGAGCAGAAGCAACTGTTACATGAGATATGCATCTATCAATGGAAGGACACAGGAACCATGAAAAAGCAAGGAAATGTGAACCACCATATGACAACTATTCAGCAATAGATCCCACTCAAAAAGAAATCCTTGAAATGCCAGATGAAAAATTCAAAATATTAATAGAAACTCAATTAGATGCAAAAGAAATCTGAAAACCAACACAAAGAAAGCAGAAATCAATTCAGGGTATGAGCAAAAAATTTACCAAGGAGATATCTAAAAAAACAAAACAAGAAAACAAACTAGAACTGAAAAACTGAAAGAACTACAGTACACACTGGACACTTCAATAATAGACTACACAAGCAAAAGAAAGAGTCAATAATAGATAAGACAAGCAACAGAGAGAATCTCAGACCTTGAAGACAGGTCTTTTAAAATAATCCAGTCAGACAAATTAAAAAAAAAAAAAGAATAAAAAAGAATGAACAAGGCCTTCAAGATGTTTCGAACTAGTAAAGTGACTGAACTTACAAATTATCAGTTATGCCTGAGGGGTAAGAGAGAGAAGAAAGCTTAGAAAGCCCATTTAAGGAAATAATTGATGAAAACATCTCAAGTCTAGTGAGACAGTTAGACATCCAGATACAAGAGGCCCAGCAATCCCCAGGAAAATACATTTCAAAATAATACCTCATCATGGTGTATTGTAATCAGAATGTCTAAAGTCAAAGTGAAACTGCAAGAGGAAAGTTAAAATTCGCAAGAGAAAAGCATCTAGTCACCTATAAAGGAAACCCCATCAGAGTAACAGCAGACTTCTCAGCAGAAATCTTACAGGACAGAAAAGAATGGGGCAGAATTTTCAAAGCACTAAAAGGAAAACAAAAACAAAAACAAAACAAAACAAAAACACATCTGTCAGCCCCCAATTTTATATCCAGCAAGAATAAGCTTCATAAAGGAAGAAGAAATACCCAGGCAAGCAAACACTAAGGGAATTCTTCACCACTAGACCAGTCCTCTAAGAAATGCTCAAAGGAGTTTTAAAATGGAAACAAAATGTCAGTATTCACCATCATGAAAACACACAAAAGTATAGGACTCAAAGGTCTTATAAAGCAAACACACAAAAGAGAGAAATGAATCACTGGCAACATAACAGAATTCTACCAAAACACAGACAACCACACACAGACAAAAAAGAAAGAAATAATTTATAAACCAACTAGATGAAAATATGACAGGAAAAAACAAACATATCAATATAAGTTTGAATGTAAATGGATCAAATGACCCAATTAAAACATATACATGGTGGAATGTATAAAAAAATGTGATCCAACAATATGCCGCTTATATGAAACTCACCTTATCTGTAAAGACATATATACTGAAAGTAAAGGGGTGGAAAAAGACATTCCATGGAAACCAAAGCAAGTAGGAGTAGCTTTACATATATCAGATAAAACAGTAAATCAAAACAGTAAAAGAAGACAAAGAAGGTATTATATAATGATAAATGGATTACTTCTGCAAGATGATATAACAATTCTAAATATATATGCACACAACACTGCAGCACCTAGATTCATAAAACAAGTATTACCAGACTGAAATAAAGAAACAGACAGCAAGACAATAATGGTGGGTCAACACCCCACTGACAGCACTAGGCAGATTATCAAGACAGAAAATCAACAAAGAAACACTGGACTTAAATCGGACTTTAGACCAAATGGACGTTAACAGACATCTACAGAACATTCTACCCAACGATTGCATAATGTACCTTCTTTTCATAAGTACATGGAACATCTCCAAGACAAACCACATATTAGGCCAGAAAACAAGTCTCAAAAAAAAAAAAAAAAAAAAAAAATCTTCTCACACCACAGTGGAGCAAAAAACTGGGAATTAATGCTCAGCAAAACTTTGGGCACTTTACAGATATATGGAAATTAAACAATATGCTCCTAAATGATCACTGGGTTAACAAATAGGATGGAAATTTAAAAATTTTTTGAAATGAATGAAAATGGATACACAACATACCAAAACTGTCGGATAGAGCAAAAGGAATGCCTGTATCAAAAATGTAGAAAGATCAATTAACAACCTAACACTGCACCTCAAGGAATTAGCAAAACACGAAAAAAAAAAAAAAAAAAAGCAGAACAAAAGCAATAACAGATCAGAGCAAAACTAAATGAAATAGAGACAAAAAATAAATTTACAAATCAAGGAAATTAAAAGTTTATTCCTCAAATGACAAACTAAATTGATAAACTGCTAGCTAATCAAGAACAGAGATCCAAACAAACAAAATAAGAAATCAAAAAGGAGACATTACAACTGAACTACAGAAATATGAAAGATCAGCAGGGACTATACTAACTTATAAATCAGAAAACCTAGAGGAAATGGATTCCTGGAAACAGATTAATTTCTGGAAACATATAACACAACTTTGCAAGGTTGAACCAGGAAGAAACAAAAATCCTGAATAAACCAATAATATAAATAGCAAAAATTAATCCATAATAATCATAAAAATCTCCAAACAACAACAAAAAAGCCCAGGATAAGATATAGTAACAGCCAAACTCTACCAAGCATACAAAGAAGAACTAATACAAATCCTCCTGAAACTGTTCCAAAATATTGAGGAGGGAATTCTCCTTAACTCATTCTATAAGGCCAGTATCACACTGATATCAAAACCAGACAAGGACACAACACAAAAAAGAAAATGATAGATCAATATTCCTGATGATCATAGACCACAGACACAAAAATCTTCAGCAAAATACTAGCAAATTGAGTCCAACAGCACATCAGAAACAGAATACACCATGATGAAGAGGGTTTTATACCAGGGATGAAAGAATGGTTCAGTTATTGATGCAACTCAATAAATATGATACATCACATAAACAGAATTAAAGACAAAAATCATATAATCATCTCAATAGATGCAGAAAAAGCAATGTGATAAAATTCAGCATTCCTTCACGACAAAACCCTCCATAAAGCAGGCATAGAAGGAACATACCTCAAAATAATAAAAGCCATCTATGACAAACCCGAGGCAACATCATACCGAATGGGGGAATTGCTGAAGGCATTACCCCTAAGAATTAGAACAAGACAAGAATGCCCACTTTCACCACTCCTATTCAACATAGTCCTAACCACAGCAATCAGGCAAGAGAAATAAATAAAAGTCTTTCAAATAGGAAAAGAGGAAGTTAAATTATCTATGTTCACACAATATGATCTTACATCTAGAAAGCCCTAAGAACTCCACCAAAAAAAAATCTTAGATTGGATAAATGAATTCAGCCGAGTTTCAGAATACACAAGGTATAAAAATCAGTAGCATTTCTATACACTAATAATGATATAACTGAGAACCAAATGAAGAAGGCAATTCCATTTATAATAAATACAAAAACAGTACCTAGAAATGTATTTAACCAAGGAGGTAAAAGATCTCTACAAGGAAAACTGCAAAACACTGATGAAAGAAATTACAGATGACACAAACAAAGGTAAAAACATTACATGCTCATGGATTGGAAGAATTAATATTGGAAAAATGACCATGGTGCCCAAAGGAATCTACAGATTAAATGCAACCCGTATCAAAATACCAATTTCATTTTTCACAGAATTAGAACAATCCTAAAATTCACATGCAACACAAAACCCCAAATAACCAAAGCAATCCTAAGCAAAAAGAACAAAGCTGGAGGGATTACATCATCTGACTTCAAATTATACCATAAGGCAATAGTAACCAAAACATCAGTGGTACTACTGGTATAAAATGAGACACAATGATCAATGGAACAGAATAGAGAACCCAGAAATAGACCCATACAGCTAACTGATCTTGGACAAAACTGACAAGAATATACACTGGGAGAAGTATGCTTATTACCTGTGTGACAAAAACATCTGTACACCAAACCTCCAAGACACACAATTTACCCATGTAACAATCCTGCACAGGCAGCCCTTGAACCTAAAAGTTGGAAGAAAAAAAAGTGGGCTAAGGACATGAATAGACATTTTTCAAAAGACAAACAAATGGCCAACAAGCATATGAAAAAATGCTCATCATCACTAATCATTAGAGAAATGTAAATTAAAGCCAACAATCAGAATGGCCATTAAAAAGACAGAAAATAACAGATGTTGGTGTGGATACGGAGAAAAAGAAATGGTTATACACTGTTGGTGGGAATGTAAATTAACACAACCTCTATGGAAAACAGAATGAGGATTTCTCAGGTAACTAAAAATAGAACTACCCTTTGATCCAGCAGTCCCACTAGCTGGTATCTACACAAAATAACAGAAATCATTAAATCAAAAAGATACTTCCACTCTATTTTTATTGCAGCACTGTTTACAATAGCAAAGATGTGGATTCAATGGAAGTGTCCATTGATGGATGATTGGATCAAGAAAATGTGGTATATATGCACAATGAAATACTATCCAAACAGAAAAATGAATGAAATCCTGTCTTTTGCAGCAACACGATGTAACTAGAGGCCATTATCTTAAGAGAAACAACTCAGACACAGAAAAACAAATACCATATGTTCTCACTTATATGTGGGAGCTAAATAATGCGCACACATGGAGGTAGAGTGTGGAGTGATAGACATGGAAGACTCAGAAGCATGGTGGGGGTATCAGAGGGACATGGATAATGAGAAATTACTTAATGTGTATGATGTACAGTATTCCAATGATGGGTATTACACTAGTCACCACTACACAATATATCCATGTAACAAAATATATTTGTACTCCATAATTTTTTACAAATAAAAATAATCGGAGAAAACTTTATATTTTTAATTGACTACATTCAAGTTTAAATACATACATCTCAGAACTGAATAAATTAAAATGAAATTATTAGTGATTCTGACTAAAAATTTTCTGGCATATATATACACACATATATGTATATATATGCATACTATCTATGTCAGCCTTTAGGACGTTCTTTGGAACTGTTTAGGTACAGCTCTACAGAACCTAGCCCAGTGATAGCATTACCCTACCCTGGTAGAAAGTCACCGAGTATGTCCACTCTTAGAGGAAATAATTTTGGTCTTTAGCAATTCATAGACTTCATCTTTTTCAGCCACATTTATTACAATGATCTTTTTTTAAAAATTATTTTTAAAATTGTGGCAAAATATCTTTTACTCCTAAATTTTGAAATAAAGTGTTCCTGAACCTCCTTCAGGCCAGAAACATTCTTCTGGTTTAATATCTAGTATCACACCTCCCTCCCTCTCTTCCCAGTAATATTTATATTTGATTAACTCTTTGGCAATTTTTGCTGGAAAGTTTTATGTAAGCTTTGGTTAGTTACTACATTTCCATGATGGTTTTGAATTCTGTATCCTATGTGCCATATTTTGAAGGCCTGATAATTTGGGCTTCCACTGTAAATCAAGTGCAAGAAATAAATGCTTGGTGCTGTATGTAGGCCACAAGATAAAATGTTATTGTCACAAGTTAACTATTTTCTGCCCCAAAGACAGCTATTAGGCATTTCTTCCCCTAGTAAATGCTTTTATTCAACCAGTTCTATTCTGTACTTCATAGGCTGCTCAAGAAAAAGAAGAACTTCAAAGGGAAGGTGACTGTTTGGATGCTAAGATCAACAAAGCTGAAAAAGAAATCTACGCTCTAGAAAATACCCTGCAAGTGCTGAACAGCTGTAACAACAATTACAAGCAATCTTTTAAAAAAGTTACTCCATCTAGTATGTAGGAGTTAAAATTTTTTATACATATATACAGTGACAAGTGCATAGTTAAAAGGAACACCGTGAGACATGAAGAACAAAAGTATACTATGTTTGATTGGGTCAGAAAAACTAATCCCTTTTCTTTCTTCCCCCCATGCCGTTTTTTTGCTCTGTGGTTTTCTAGGGTGTTACTTCCATTATTAGTTCAGGTTCTGTATAGCATATCACCTCTCTAGGGTAATTAATTCAAAAACTGAAAAAAATGGCAGCATATTGCTCCTCTATGTTGACAAAACAAGAAATGGCTACTACATGCCCATAGTGTTTTTCTACAAGTGGATATAAAAGATTTAACCTTTCTTAACAAAAATATTGGTGCAATTTACATAACACTTTAAAATTGATTTCTACATAGCATGTTGCAATTTTAAACTAAAAATGTTCTACATTTCAGGTGATGAGTATGAGCTAAAAATTCAACTAGAAGAACAAAAAAGAGCTGTTGATGAAAAATACAGATACAAACAAAGACAAATCAGGGAACTTCAAGAAGACATCCAGGTAAATCCTACAGACATTTTAGTAATATGCCTTCAACAAAAGTCAACTATCATTACTGCTACTTCTATTCTCTTGCTCTTCCACCAAGAAGACAGTTATTTAGAATCTCTTTTAGGGAAGCAGATAGTAAGAGATAACAGTCTCTATGTAAAGGAGACAAAAACAAGTGCTCAAAGTCTTAGGTAAGTTAGTTAAAATCCCAGTGCTAAGCCCTGACAATTACTTGTTATTAATTGGTAGATCATGGTTATTATGATCTACCCATTAACCCTTTAATGAACTTTAATTTCTTAAAGATCACATTAAGATTGCTGCTTAAAACAAAAAAGTTTGAAAGAAAAAATAATAATATAGTAGAAAGTAGTTACTAAAGCAAATCACTGAAAGATAAAAGAATGTGCCTTGTAAGCAGGCGCTAAACATTGACTTTACTAATAAAGCTAAAGAAGAGATACTGTGAATCTTTGCAAATTCCATGATTTCAATTGTCATTGTTGTTTTATTTTTTCCAAAATACCATAAAAATGCTTTCCGGTTGAATTACATACAAAATTTAATCCACAAAACCATTATACAGTCATGCACTGCAATGGGAATGCGTTCTGATGAATGCATCCTTGGGTGATATTGTCACTGTGTGAACTTCGTTAAGAGTGTACTTACACAAACATAGATGGTATAGCCTATTGTTGCTAGGCTGTAAGCTTGTAAAGTGTGTTACTGTACTGAGTACTATAGGCAACTGTAATACAATGGTACTTGCGTATCTAAACAAATCTAAACAGAGAAAAGGTACAATAAAAATATGGTATAATGGATTAAAAAAACAGTACACCTGTACAGGGCACTTACCATAAATGGAGCTTGCAGGACTGGAAGCTGCTCTGGGTGAGTCAGTGAGTGAGTGGTGAGAGAATGTGAAGACTTAATTGCTGTACACTACTGTAGACATGATAAACCATGTACACTTAGGCTACAGTAAATTCATAAAATAATTTTAGTTCTCCAATAATAAACTGACCTTAGCTTACTAGAGCTTTTTAACTTTAAACATTTTTAATTTTGTAAATTGTTTTGACTCTTTTGTGATAACACTTAGCTTAAGCACACATTGTTCAACTGCACAAAAATTTTCTTTATATCCTTATTCTTTTTTTTTTTTTTTTTGAGACGGAGTCTCACTCTGTGGCCCAGGCTGGAGTGCAGTGGCGCGATCTCGGCTCACTGCAAGCTCCGCCTCCCGGGTTTACGCCATTCTCCTGCCTCGGCCTCCCGAGTAGCTGGGACTATAGGCGCCCGCCATCTCACCCAGCTAGTTTTTTGTATTTTTTAGTAGAGACGGGGTTTCACCGTGTAGACCAGGATGGTCTCGATTTCCTGACCTCGTGATCCACCCGTCTCGGCCTCCCAAAGTGCTGGGATTACAGGCTTAAGCCACGGCGCCCGGCCTATATATATCCTTATTCTCTAAGCATTTTTCTATTAATTCTTTTTTTACTTTTTAACTTGTTTTGTTGAAAACTAAGACACATACACACACATAAACCTAAGCCTACCCGTGGTCAGGATCATCAATACCACTGTCTTCCACCTCCATATCTTGTCCCACTTGAAGGTCTCCGGGGTCAGTAACATGAATGGAGCTGTCATCTATGATAACAATGCCCTCTTCTGGAATACCTCCTGACGGACCTGCCTGAGGCTGTTTTATAGTTAATTTTTTAAATAAATAGGAGTACACTGTAAAATAATAAAAGTATATTGTATAGTAAACACATAAATCAGTAATATGTTTTATTATCACTATCAAGTATTATGCACTGAACATAATTGTATGTGCTAGACTTTTATATGACTGGCAATGCAGGTTTGTTTACACCAGGCATCACTACAAACTCATGAGTAATGTATTGTGCCACAACATTACAATGTCGCTAGGTAACAGGAATTTTTCAGCTCCATTATAATCTTATGGGACCACCATCATATACGCAGTCCATCATTGACCGAGACGTCATTAAGAGATACATCACTGTACTTATTACTCACCAACAGAAATAATGTATATTATGTACAAAAATAAATGAATTAAAATTAAACGAATACTTGATAAATGACAAGTTATATAAAAGTCAATTTCTGATTCTAAAAAATACATGTTAATACTTTTTCTACAGAGCATGGAAAATACATTAAATGTTATAGAACATTTAGCAAATAATGTCAAAGAAAAGTTATCAGAGAAGCAGGCTTATTCATTTCAACTAAGTAAAGAAACGGAGGAGCAGAAGCCAAAATTAGAAAGAGTGACCAAGCAGGTATTGACATCTTTTAGAAACTGACCTTTCATATTTACATTTTTGAAGTCCCAAATCCTCTTTCATCTATTAAAAATATTAAATTCTGGAAAACAGGTTTATAGAATAATTGACTATTATTTACCAACAGTGTGCAAAACTCACAAAGGAAATCCGTCTTTTGAAAGACACAAAAGATGAAACACTGGAAGAACAAGACATCAGACTTCGTGAGGTGAAACAGTTTCACAAGGTTATTGATGAAATGTTAGTTGATATCATAGAAGAAAATGCTGAGATCCGTATTATCCTTCAAACATACTTTCAAGAGGTAATACAGCACCTTCTATTAAATATATTTCTTAAACACTTCATGAAAATAAAAACTTTTATGACATTCATCATGAAGTGAAAGCTAATTAAAAACATTTCTCTTCTAAAAACCGGTAAGTGGTACTAATGATTGCTATTGAATATTCCTCCAGAGTGGGTTAGAACTACCTACGGCTAGTATTAAAGGCAGTCGTCAGAGTTCTAGATCTCCTTCACATACTTCACTACTATCAGCAAGGTAAGTGGAAGGTTAAAAAAAATCTGCTTAACTCTCACAGCTGTACACTAAGTGATCCCAGCCACTTCTACATTACCGCAGCTGTTGGACAGGCCCACAGACTCAAGGCCAGTGCTCTTTTAACCCTCAGACATCTCACTAGTCAGCATCAGATAGATTAGATGCAGAAAGAGCCAACAGACCAAGAATTTTCTTCTGACTTCTGCTGGTGTCACTATTTCCAGTATAGCCCAAGTGCTCTGTGACTATCAGTTATTTCAGTAGGATAAAACAGAAATAAATTTGGGGGCTACATCTAGCATTTGGGGGTGAACCCCAAGTTGGGGGAAATTTTTAAAAAACATATAAGGGCAGCTTAGATGTAAAGACATATAAAACATTATTTTTGTGATTAAAACCACATTGTGGTATTTTACATAATCAGGATTTGACTTTATGAAGCTTTATTTTGCTAAAAAGGAAACTTTTTTTTTCTTCTGCAGTTGTTATCCACAGTTCTATCACCAGATGCTTAAAGCAACATTCTTGTGCTTTGCTGACAAAAACTTATTAATAATGATCCTGATTTTAGAATTCACAATCTCCTGCATTCAGCAGCTACTTATTAAATTACTACTCCTTAGTCCAGGTAAAAATTTCATGAAGAGGCCCCTAAAAAACAGTGTTTCATTTAAGTAAAAAAACTGTTTCTATATAATTGAAAATCCCTGTACTTTCATAAAATACATATTTAAAACTTATTTCACAATTATATAGCTAGTTGTTTTTCAAATGACCCGACCACTTTATTCATCAATATGCCTCTCACTCTTCTCTTCAGCTTAAATTACAAAAGGTATCATTTTATAATTTTTGCCAGCACCAAATCCTCTTGGCCCTCTTTCCTCTGTGTTGGAAACTTTCAATGCTTAATGATTCCAACTCTAAAAAACTGATTATAGTTCAAAGCATTTTTACCATGTAGGAACATACTTACTGAACTACTTTTCTACTGGTTTGGAACTCATCAATGTTCATCTTTCTTTTCCTCTTTAAACTTTTTGTTATCTATTGATGGTCATTTAAAAACTTATTAACACTACTAATATGCACTTTTTTGATCTCTTTACTTATGGAATCATTATTTTGCCAATAATGAGAGGGTCTATACTGAAATACAAACTTTGCATTAATTTTATAATTCTGGTTTTTCTTCTAGGTCATCTAGGAGTACAAGTACATCTACTTCTCAGTCTTCAATTAAAGTACTGGAGCTTAACTTTCCGGCCTCCTCTTCACTAATAGGCAGCCCTTCTAGGCCAACTAGTGCTAGAAGTAGCTCTAGTAATGGTAAGAGCAAAAAGAGCAGCAAATAAACATTTTAATCTCTTCTGAAAAAGTTGTAAACACAAAAACAAAAGTATACTTTAAAATACAAAACGACTCAACACATTTTATCTAGTGGAAAGTGTAAAAACTTAGTGGTAAATGTAAAACCTGTTTTTTTTTTTAAAAGGAACGTTCTCATTTTCTCCATACTGAAGAAAAACATTAACAGTAGATTCTTGATAAGGCTACATATTATACCAGCATAGAAAAAATGCTGTATTTCACTGTAATTTTGATGTTCGTAGTGTTAGAAAATAGTTTGCTTCATTATTTCACGAAACTACACTCGTTTCTAATGTAACAATCTTTCAAGAAGAAATGTCTAAAAATTTACTGTACTATTATGAGCTTATTACAATGTGAAAATCTCATTTACCCTACAAGACACCAAAATTAGGTTTTCTTTATTCAAAGTAACTATTTCTCAGACTCTTGGGGAGGAAAATTGTTAAAGGCAGTTTCTTCTTTTGCTGTAATTTTTAACCAAAAAATAGCATCAACCCCCCACACCTCCCCCAAAAAAAACCAACTGATAAGAGAAACACTGTATATCAATTTTAATATGCAGCTTAAATTTATAAAAATCACTTCTGACCTTGAAAGAAATCAAACGTATTAAAGATTTGCCAACCAAGTATAAAGAATATAATTTTGAAATTTTCTTGATTTAATAAACAATTTAATGAAAACTAGATAGGACATGATTTGCAATAGAAATTTCATTTAGTTTGAGGTAGACTGCCAAATATAGTAGTTTTTCCAGTTAATACTTTATTATAACATGTGACCAACACTTTGTATTCTTGGAATGGTGTGGAATTTTAGAAAACTGGATTTTAAATAAATATATTAGAATTCATGAATGTAAATGTTGTCTCCTTCAAACCTTGGGAAAAAATACTCATTACAACTGTCATTATTTTAGAACTGTTGTTTGTATTTCTTTCTGAAAAGCAGTAGTGGTAGTGAATAGTTCTCCTGATTATTGTTTGTTTTGTTTTAGATATAGGAAAAGGCATAGCAAAGTCCAAAGAATAAGGTGGGCAGAAAAAAACGCTAGGTAATAAAATTTCTGGCTAAACTACTGCTCTAATGCATGAGATTTGTTAAGACCTAAAAACTGATTAAAGTCACTTTGCTCATCAAAGTTCTTATTCTCAGCCCTATGCTAGTTCAGGAATTATTTAAAACTTGAAATAATATTAAACACTGTTCTATGAAGGCAGAGGTCGTATCTTACTGCCTCTGTAACCTTGGATAGTTACTTCCCTGTTTTCCTCATTTGTACTATAAACACAGAAAGTTACCTACAAGTTTATTGAATTGGATAATATAAAAAAAATGCACAGGGCTTGACAAACAGAAATTGCACTATCTAACAACCTCTACTTACCGAGTTGCCACCTGGAGCTTAGCACAGTATTTGTGGAATGGTTTGGTTCTTAGGCCAGCATACAAATCTACATTTAATCCTTAAATAACAGTTCTAACTTCAGTGTACTAATGATAAATGGTAAGACGGGGGATCAACCTATCTCCAAATCTGGACACTTATCCTCATATCCAAAAGTCACGCTTCATCTGCTTATGGAGACCAAGATATGGCAAGATATGATCTTGAGAAAAATTACTGACGATGTCGCTAGGGATTCTTGACAACGTAAATCCCCAGTAATTTTTGCTGTGATGAGCTTGCTTAGAAATTGGTTTGTATACTCTGCTTAACATGGCAAAAACTGCAATTACTTTTGCACCTACCTAATAAATTCAGGCAGCATACAGGCTAAGGTACTATTCTCTTACACTGAATGGGGTGTAATAGCCATTCAGACTGATGAGAGATATCTCATTTGGTTTTAACTTGCATTTCTCCAGTTAGTGATGTTGAGCATTATTTTATACGCTTCTTGGCCATTTTTACGTCTTCTTTTGAAAAATATCTATTCATGTTTTCTGCTCACTTCTGGATAGGGTTTTTTTTGGTTGTTGAATTCCTTGTAAATTCTGGATGAGTCCCCTGCCTGATGCATAGTTTGTATATTTTGTCCCATTCTGCAGGTTGTCTGTTCACTTGTGTTATTTCTTTTGCTGTGCAAGACTTCGTAGGTTACTTAAGTCCCATTTTGTTTTTGTTGTGTTTAAGACACCAGTCTGGCTGTCACCCAAGCTGGAGTGCAGTGGCACAATCAGAGCTCACTGCAGCCTCGAACTCCTGGGCTCAAGCGATCCTCCCGCATAGCTGGGACTATAGGCATGCACCACCACACCCAACTTATTTGTAAATTTTTTGTAGAGATGGAGTCATGCTGTATTGCCCAGGCCAGTCTCAAACTTCTAGCCTCCAGCAATCCTCCTCCATCAGCCTCAAGTGCTGGGATTACAGGCATGAGTCATTGTACTCAGCCCCTCTTGCTTGCACTTTTGAGGTCTGAATCATGAATGTGCCTACACCAATGTTGGTAGGTTGGCAGGGGGTGAGGGATGAGAAATTATGAAATGGGTTTACAATGTACATCATTTGGGTGATGGTTACACTAGAAGCCCAGACTTCACCACTATTCGATATATCCATGTAACAAAAATGTACTTGTAACCCTTAAAATTTATATGAATTAAGGAAAAAAAAATTTTTAAATGTTGTTTAAAATTTTAGGCTGTACTAGGGATTCCAAAATGTCAAAGGCTATGCCAAGAGGTAGTTTTCACTCATTATAAACACCACAATGTAGGACACTATGTAAAGATGATACTGGAGCTATTAATACATAGAATTAAGGACTCATTTAAGATGAATTTCTTAAAGAATCTTCTTCTTGGTGCAAAGACTAATGCTTTGAGTGACTAGCTGATTTCTACCACCATTATCTATTGCTCTTGAGCAGGGTTTCTTTTCACTGTTCCATTTGCAAAACAAATTTCAGATTTTTCACTAGGCTCTCATCACTGGAGTTAGGTAGACACAAATAATACACACTCAGTACTTAAGGCCTAGACATTTTACTGTTGGCAAGAACTGCAAGACAGAACAAGGAATAAGTCTCTTCTTCCTCTATTATTCTCCCTCACTTAGACCTCTGCAGATACCCAGCTACCCATCCACTTATCTAGTGTCATTGTGACAGTATCTAAAGCCCATTATAATTTACAGCTTTGAGAATCTTAAACTGCAAAGACTTCAATAACATCATAAACCCAGTACTTATGATTCCTATCTCTATCTCCCAAAGAATATACTACCCTATTTTCACAATTTCGGGAGGATCTTTATAATCCAAGTCTCTTTGTTCGTCAGCTGTAGCTGCTGGAATTTATTCTGAGTAAAACCAGGCTCTAGTTTGTCTATTTATTTATTCAGACTCTGAGAAAGGGGTCATCAGAGAAGCATCAAGGCACAGGAGGCAGTAAGGAGAAATGCAGGTCAGATTAAAAACATGCCTAATGCCCTCTGGACTGAACATCTGCAATATGAGGACAGTTTCCCAATTTTCTTTCCCTAGAAAAAAGCCAGATTTACAATGTGCTTCTCTGCTACTGCTATGTTTTTGCTAAAAGGATTCTTTTTCTTTTCTGATTTACCCTTGCGTGGAATACAGGCCTTAAGGGCCTTGCAAATATTTAAAGTTAAAAAGCATTTTATGGCTATGCTAGCAATGAGGTATAAAATAATAATGGAGAAATAAGCAAAATGGGCTCCTATTAAACTTTTATGATCTTATTCCTAAGGCACTTATGCTGGGTGGAAGCCAATGACTGTTCACAAACCACTTTTAATCAAATCAGGCTTTAGAGGAAAATTAAGACATATAATCTACCATTTAAAAATTAAAAAAAAATTGAGCAAAAAATGTAATATTTAAACTGATAAATATAAAAGTGTTCAAGAAACATTCGAACATATAATCTTTCAAAAGCTGACGATTTTTAATTTAACAGAAAAATCAATTTTTATAAAAATGATCCAAGTGTTCAATGCACAAATTTTTCTCTCAAACAGCAGGATAAGATGGACCCAGGAATTCTCATATACCGTAATCGAATGAAGAAACAGTACTTTCAGAGAATTATCTTTAAGTGAAGAAATTCAAATTGTCAGAGTAATATACTGTACATAAACATATACATAAAAAGTCTAAAAACCAAGCTGTGACAAGGGACCTACAACTGAAACAAAATTTGAGAAAAGCTTAAAAGCATTTGTTTCCTGTAATCTCTACAAATAATTTTAGGAGCAGAGATCTCTGCACTGAACTGTTATGACTAAAACACCCAAAAACTTAATGGCATTCTGTGTAATGGTGCTGATATCCTTGGTGTATTAATTTTTTGACTTATTTCCTTTTTCTTTTTCAAATTCAGCTATCTGATTAAATATATTCAGTAAATTCTGAGGTAAATTTTTTTTAACACTGCTTTCTGAGTGTTCTTTGCTACTTAGTGCATCTTCTTCTGGAACCTCTGTTTTGATATCCTCCCCATAATTGTCCTCTCTTTCATATTCTCCTTGATTTGTATTTAATCGGTATCTTTGCTCATGTCTACTGAAATCACGTGGTCCAGAGTGAGTATATTTTTTGTATTTCTCAACTGACTTCCATGAGTAGTCTGAGCTTGCTGGCGAGGTAGAATGCCTCACAGAACCTGGTTCCCACCTTCTGTAGTGCTCTTTTCTTCCCTCTATATCCTTTTCAAATCTCCTATAACCATAAATCTTGTCCTCTGAATTCCTACAGAAGGATTCTGAGGAATTTCTTCTACTGGAAAAATGTCTTTCTGATTTATATGGCTTTTCTGTTTTGCTACTACCTGCTTGGGTTCTACAGCTATTATAAAAATCTCTTGGATCTTCAGACCTACCTCCAAAATCATCCGGTATTTCAAGTGAAGATGAAGAGAGAGGGCATCTATCCTTCTCTTTTATCTGTGTCTTTTCATACTGTAACCTATCCTGCTTCCCCAGTAGTTTCTCCACTTCTTGTTTATGGTTAAGAAAAGATGCTGAAGTATTAGCTGGAACTGGGTAGCACTCATCTTTCCTATTCTGATCTATCTGACTTGAGGATGCGCTAGATGAATGCCTTCTGGAACTGCGAGAAGACTCTGAACGGTTCCTCTTATGTTTCTTATGCCTTTTGTGACCAGAAGAGGAAGAGGATGATGATGAAGACATTGATTCATCAGCAGAAGAAACACTTGAAGAGGAAGAAGTTGATTTTCTTCTTTTCTTCTTTAGCCTAAAAAAAACAGTTAACCTGTCATATATGTACAAAAATGTTTCTAAATTATTCATAAAGATGTGGGCCCGATTTGTTTCCTTTCAAGATTTTATAAAAGCTATGGTTCAGATAAATTATACAATAATCTCGGCTATTACAAGATCTGATTTTACTATTAAGCACTTTTGGGGGAAAAATGCTTGCAGACAGGTATCATTGTAAGCAAATCCATCATTTCTGAAAGACAGACTTTTTTCAATACTACCTTAAAAACTTAAGACTACTGAACACATAAAGGAGAACTCAAGTTTTTTATTTGGCTACCTCTAGTTCATGGTTTCTTCACCTGATTACTGGTATTTTCAGCCAAATAATTCTTTGTTGGGGGTAGGGGTGGGAGCTGACTTGTGCATTACAGAAAGTTTAATATCCCTGACCATTATACACTAGATGCAGTAGCACCCTATCAGTTATGGCAATCAAAAATGTCTCCAGATCTTGTCAAATGTCCCCGGGGGAATAAATCCCCTAGTTCAGAACCACTGCTCTAGTTCTAAAACATTTCTTCCTAAAATATAATTAAAGTAACTTATTCTATATTTTAATTCTAAGATACATTTCTTTTATAGAATTCTAGCCTTAAATTCCACTTCATCTCTTTAATAGGAAAATACATGGAACACATATTTGCTAAAGATTCTTAACAGTCATTGATTATCACTTGAAATACTTCTATATTTTTATTTACTTTACCTCCAGTATGGCACTTTGGGTTCAATTCAGTAGTTGCCTTAAGTTTAAAAATACTGAATATTATAGTTTACCTCTTCTCTTCTTTTAAGAGCTTACGCAACTTTTCTGCACTTGTTTCTATTTTCTTTGTTTTCTGCTTTTCTTCCTTTTCAGCTTGTTTTTCTCTTAATTCCAAAGATTTCTTTTAGAACCCAGATATCGAAAAAAACCACACGTTAAAAATAGCAGCATATATAAAACCCAGTATTCAAAAGACCACCCCCAGTCAGAAACCCAATTTAGTAAAACCAAATCACCATAGAGCCAGCATTAAACAGTATTTTTTTAACATAAAAAAATTAGTCATACAGATGTTTGGCATTAGTCATTGAAATGGCCAGGACAGCATTGAGGACCATATTGCAGTTGGTATCCCATAAAAAAAGGGGAAGCCATTGCAGTGGTACCCATGACCCAGAGTGCAAGAAAGGTTAAAAAAAAAAAGTACATAAAAATTATTTTTAAAAATTGAAAAATGTAAACAGGACACATTTTACAAATAAAATTCAAATAAAGACATTCCATTAAGGTGAATTGAAGGAGGAATCACCATGTTCAAATACAAACCATTTAAAAAAATAGCACAGCCCAGTTGGATGCATGATTACATAGGAAATCATTTTCCAGTTTGTGGATGGGGATGAGCAGCACCAGATGTCACAGACACAGCAGCAATGGTCCAATTCAGAAGAAAATGCATGAGAAAACATCATCATCAGTATTACAGGAAAAGACAATTTAAAATATGTCTCATAAAGGTTTTTATAATTAACTCAATTATAGTAGCAACAATGGTAATTTAAAAACCACCAGGTAAGCTCACTACAAAGACATTTCTCAAAACAACATACCAAATTTAGGTAATAATTTTCTCATAGCTATTTTTACTTTCGATTATGGACAAAAACAGGGGCACTACGAAGCAATGTCAAACCCAATTAGGCAGAACTGTACCTAAAAAGAAACTTTTCATAATGCCTTACTTAAGTAATCTAGAAGTTTCCCTTAGAAGAAAATTAAGTTTGGGCATTATTTCAAATATCACTAAATTTCTAAGAGGAAATAAGGAATCACCTGCATATATTTATGAAGTTTCTGCAAAGCATCCTCTGCATCTTTAAAAGTCTCATCCAAAGTCAAAGCTTTCTTATAGTAACTTTCAGCATTTAAAAACTTTTCTTCTTCTTCTAACCTAAATTTAAAAGAAAGATTTAGCTTTTTTATAAAAACAACAAAGCTATCCAAATATGCATACAGGTCAGAGGCTTATATGAGAGAGCTTACTAGGGAAAAGCCACATTTAGTAAATTATTTTCCAAAATAAAATACCAAAATAATATGCTTTTTACTGTAATTTATTTCAAAGACCACATAAACAGAAATCCATTACTAGTAACTAATGTCCAATATTGGCACATTTTGGCAGTAATACATGAAAACCCATGATAAATGGGTGTCCACTAATTTAGTATAATCTTGAACTGTAGCACGTAATTATACCAGCAGGCTCTTTTTCCTTAGCAGTTTATGAAAAATTATCTATAGAAAATTTTGGAAATCTTTGGAAATACCAACATACACATATATCACAATGAGCCTGTAAATAGCATAATCATTAAATGAAGCTCACAAGTGTGGGTTGTGAAACACCAGAATGAGAAAGTTTGGACACAGAGAAGTCAAAGGACGTTGCAAAGTGCTTTTGGTTCTTAGAAGGAAAAAGAAATTACTGTAAAACAAATACAATGGGATTACTTTTGTGTCAGTAGACTGGATATGGGAAACAAAGGACAAATCAAAGATGAGCAATATCTCTGGCTTAGGTAACTGCAAGGTATTGCTATTCACTCAGCTAAAAGACACCAATACAAGGCTATAAGATAACCACATACAAATAGGTACTAGTTATCTACCTAGTAAGAATGTAAAAAGTTGCTCCAATCATTACATAGAAGTTCCTATGAATTATAAACGAATATTGCAAAATTTAATTAACTTGGAATTTGTGATCACAAACAGGAATGACTATATAAATAGTATAGCCCTTAAACCAAAAAATCTGAGTATATTATCCAGGGAAAGAGTATTTGCCTAAACTCTTGTACTTTTCCATTTATTTATTGAAACCAAGAGTGTTCTAAATTAAGTGCTTAAGAAACTATTTCCTTATGCTAAGTTCAAAATTTTTTAGTAGTTGGTTGAACATTAGACCTTTACTATTAAACAAAATCTGATACTTACTGTCCTCCTCTCTCTACAAGTGTCTGGCAGAGGTATTTTCTTGCATTTCTGTGAGTTGGACAGTTTTCTAACGCAAGCTCAAAATCTTCTATTGCTTTGTTCAAACTTCCTTTTGTCGCATACCTAGAGACATGAAACAAAATTAGAGGGCTGTATCTCACAAGCTCTTCATAAATCTTGTTTGCATTTACCTGGTAAACATTCCTTAAAATCCAAGTATGATTCACTTACAGTGCTCCACGAGCTACCAAAGCTTCCACGTTTTGTTTGTCTATTTCCAAAGCTTTATTGTATTCATTCATAGCATCCACATGGCGTCCAACTTTAAAATAATCAACTCCAATCTTCACACTAAGACAGACATTTGTAAAGCATCACAAACACTTCAAACACTATCTACATAAAATGTTAGTGTGAGTAAGTTTTAAAAGCAAATGTCATCAAACTTGGCAAATATTTAGTTTTCAGAATACTCACAATATAACTAAGGACCATTCTTCTGCCTTTGGACATTTTCACAACAAATATTGGTGAAACCCAGATATCAATATACTAATTCCTTTTGAGAAAACAGAAATGCTAAATAAAACTTATCTGTTAAGTGTAAAACCTGTTAAGTGTAAAATGTAAGACTACTTACATCTATAAAAGAAAAGCTCATGTCAAAAAGGCATCATTTTAATTCATCTCAAATTTGTCTTATTGATGACACAAGCATGCTTGCCTTGCCCTAAGCTTTTAGACTAGATATAATGCAATTGTTGAAAGTCTTCATACCATTTTAAAGCCCAAGACGCAGATTGTTTTTTTCTCAATGCAGAAGCAAAATCATCTTCAGAGAAATTTTTGCTATTAAAGAAAATAAAAATTAAAAAGTTAAACCACAAATTTTTTTAAGTAACTATACTTAATTCTGCTTGACAGGCACTCAACACTGAAAGTATGAATCCCAAGCAAGAAATTTGCATTCTATTTACATACCAAAATCTTTGAACTTTCAAAATGATTATTATTGTTAAACAGTATTTTTCTCGGCTGGGTGCAGTGGCTCACGCCTGTAATCCCAGCACTTTGGGAGGCTGAGGCGGGCAGATCATGAGGTCAGGAGATTGAGACCATCCTGGCTAAGACAGTGAAACCCTGTCTCTACTAAAAATTAAAAAAAAAAATTAGCCAGGCATGGTGGCGGGCACCTGTAGTCCCAGCTACTCGGGAGGCTGAGGGAGGAGAATGGCGTGAACCCGGGAGGCAGAGCTTGCAGTGAGCCAAGATTGTGCCACTGCACTCCAGCTTGGGTGACAGAGTGAGACTCTGTCTCACAAAACAAAAAAAACAGTATTTTTCTTTAGCATACACACAAAATTCTTATAAAAAGTTTCTGCATCCTTCTCTACTTGTTTACATGGTACACATCTTAATCACTGATAAGACAGTCCAGTCCAGAAGATGGGATCACCTGGTTCATTCAACCTTTGGCATATGCCTGCTACTAGGTGGCTTAGGACAGTCAAATATGTCCTTCAGCTATGCAGCTTCTGAGCCTACCACCACTCCCCTCACCACCTAAGAGAATAATATTGATTTACTATACCTTTGTAGGCCTCTCATTAAAGATGGTGGATTAGATTCATCTATTCCTAGTTTTTCTAGAAGGAATTCAACTACTCCTGGATTAACAAATCCTAAGGAACTCTGCATGATATTTTCATAGGACTCCAAAGAATTGCTATTCAGTTCAACACTTCTCCTTAAAAAAAGAAAATACAAACACAAAAATTGTAAAATGACTAATCTGACATTCCATTTCAGACAAATAGTAAAGAATAAAGAAATAGTATCATTTGAGGTTTAAACACTAATACCATTTTTTGCATAAGATGGTGTGGCAATATTATGATATGGTTACCTTTTCCCAAGTCTGAAGTAGTTTAACTGTTATAAAAATAACATGAACACATTTTGCAATAAGAGACATTAAAATTCCCCTTTGTTGTCAAAAGTTTGACAAAATTTGGTATTCCTCAATGCAAGAGACTTTCGTAATGAACTGTTGTTGAAATAATATAAATTACCTGTAGTATAAAGGAAGCTCTTCAGAGCTAATTACACCTAATTTTATACCGGATAGGTGTGGTGGAAGAGAAGAGCTATACAGAGATACTGCCAGCTTTTCATGGTATCTGTCAATATCCTTGATTCCAGCTTAAGAAAAAAAAAAGAGAACTAAGCTGATTAGTAAGAAAACATAAACAAAAAATATAAACTTTTCCAAACACTACCCACTTAGACTGTATTTTTTTAAATTAATAAAAACAAAAATTCAACAATCATTACTTTTTTATTAGTATGATGAAACTAATCACCTCGAATGATGTCACCAGTTTGGTAATACGATAAAGGATCCCCATGGTTACTGTGAGACGGCACATCTCTTAAGGGACAAAGAGCCTGTAATGAGAAGTATTTTAAAACACTAGACATTTCAAGCTTTGGTAGGAACAGTGTCTTCTTTTATCTTCGCTATTTGGTATGAAACAGCTAGTAGTTGAACAACCTAACATAAAAATTTAAATAAGGATTTAGTTAAAAGTAATTTTTGTGTCTAAACACAGTAAAATATGTTTGCTGGTTCAGTTAAAAAACTAAAATCTCATGAAACTTTCCATTAGTTTAGGAACCAAATATGATGGCTTATGACAGTATACTACACGCATCAAAAGAAAACTAAAATTTGTCTAAAAGGTATAAGGATTCTAGTGAAAAAGAAATGTGAATTCTCCAAAGCTTTTGTCTGTTACCCAGTCTGTAATACCTTCTGCTTTTCTTCCTTTTTATCCGCCTGGATAGATGGCAAATACCCAATCTTTTATCGTCACACATTAGTTCAAATTCAGGACTATCCATCTTGGGCAAAGTATTATTGTAAATATATAAATAACAGAAATTTCTAAATTATCCACATGAAAATATACAATGCCAAATATTAACTAATTAAGAATACATATGTTCAACTACAAGAAATAAGTCTGAATACCAATCAACCTCACCATGTCCACTGATACCTCTTTGAGCACTTAAAAAAGGACACTGTGCCTGCCAACCAGAGTTTAAATTTAAAAAAATCCCCAAAACCAGAAATGGAGGGACAAACTGGGTAAGTAACTTTCACTAATTTTTGTTAACGATTTTTCTCCAATTAACATTTAATTTCCAAAAGTATCTTGGCAGGTATACTCGAGCACAACTGCATGGAAAGATATAATTCTTGCATTGAGGTGAATTAACAAAAACAGAAGCAATCCAAATAACAAAAATAACTTACTGTGATTTCTAAGTGGGCTATATCTCTCATGATACCACTTCCTAAACAGATCAACACCATGAAAAAACCGAATTCCCGAATAGAACTAATTCTTCCAATCACTATATCACCACGCTCAATATCTCGGAAAAACAGCTCTCTTCGATCCATACTAGGTATCTCCATGAATTGCTCTAAAGGTGGCATGACTGCATAATGATCTAAAAAAAAAAAAATTTAACAAAATCACTAACGATAGTTTTGAGTTCCGTTTCACCTGAAGTACTGTAAACCGAATGGCAATCTTAAAGGTTTTAAGGCTAAACTCACCTTCACTATCTTCATTAATTTCAGAAGTTGCAGGTGCATCTGATTTCCAGGAAAGTGCAAAAAGCAGATCCGCTTTTTTGGAGATGAATTTCTGTATCTCGATGTTGTCAACTCTCTTCTCTTTTCTTAAAAAGAAAAAAATATGAAAAATGGTTTATCTGCAATGCCTTTTTACAAACTCTAACCTTCTGCTTAGGGCTTTCATCGGCCATTCCTCTCCATCCCAAGCTCCAGATCATACAACCTCAGAGAAAAAGTTTTAACTAGGCATTCCCTCATTAACCAACCTGGAGGTGGAGAGCGGGGAAACTTAAAAAATGACGCCTCCAACCCAGATACGAAAGCTTAAGGGATTTTAGCTAAGGAATCTACGCCTCTAGCAAGCAGCGCCATAGAAAAAGTTCAGCCCGCAAACCGCACTGCACACCTCAGGAGCGCCCTCCCTCCACCCAGCCCAAGGCACCAGCCCGCGATCCTCCTGTGCTCACGGCCGCAGCTCCGCTTCCTCTAGACGCAGACTCGGGGCTGCGGTAGTGGCTTCCAGAGCTGCGTCCCCTCTCCCATGACGCAGTGGCACCAACGTCGCATTACCTGCCCTGCAACGGTTGCGGGGGTGGCGGGCCCCGGGTTGGCTCGGCGGCCGACCCCAGGAGGCTCCGGAAGTGTGGATTATCCTGCTGTTCGCTCCGGAGTAGAGAGAGCAAAGAAGACCCATGGCAATTTAGCGACTGCCGCAGAAGGTCCCGGTCCATGGCTAGCGACTGCAGGGCCCGGAGGCTGATGGGCTGATGGTCCCTGGTTCCGTGTCCGCTACTTGAGCCGGGTGGTACGGGAAGCAGAAGAAACCGTCTAGAGGCTGCCGGAAGTACACAGAGAGCACAACCAGTTACACCCGGAAGTGTTCTGGGGCCGCCCCCACGGCGGCGCGGCGGAGCTCAGCCTCGATCTCGCGAAACCGAGCGAGACTACGGAAGGCCGAAGGATTGGGCTCAGCGTTGCTTGGGCTAAAGGCTGAATAGGGCTTCCAGGAAGTGATGTATGTGAGAAGTTTGATTTTTCAAATGTACTTGGGGTCGCTATTACGTCGAAATAGCTCCAGCGCTAATCTAGGGTAAACAATAATTCCTTTTCGTATTCATCAAGGTGCTTCTAAGTGCCAATGCCAGGGTAAGAACCCCAAACGAGTCGCACAAGCTTCTTCCCTCGAAGTACTCTGCGTGAATCAATACCTGTGTCCCTGACGTAGCCGCATTCAGCCGGCTGCTCCAGGAAGGTTTCCAGGTCTTTTAACGTACAGAAGGAAGGAAGGACACGGACATTTGTTAAGCACCTGTAGTGGTGTTCTCCATCCATACCCCATGTACTGTTAGTGATTGTGAGTTCTAAAACCAGGATGGCTTTAATGTCTTGACATGTGCATATGCCATTCAAGTTTTACAGTAACTATAATGTATACGTTCATTTCTTATTTAGTTTATCTCAATGGTTGCTCAAAATTTAGTGTCAGTAGGACTTACTGTATAGTGATGTGTACGCAAAAGTCAATGTACTGTACTTATGGACAATTGAAGTGATTTTCAAAGGGAATTTCAACTTAGGTCCGTGGGGTTCAAGCGATTCTCGTGCCTCAGCCTCCCGAGTAGCTGGGACTACAAGCATGAGCCACCACGCCCGGCTAATTGTTGTATTTTTAGTAGAGACGGGGTTTTGCCAGGGTGGCCAGGCTGGTCTCTGAACATCCCCTTACTTACTGACTTGAGAACCCAACCACTGCGGTAGCTATTGTACTTTTTCATTTTAGAAGACGAGGAAACATGCTCAGAGAGTCTCAGTAAATTGCTCAATGTCACACAGACAGTAAGAGGCTGGAGTTAGGGTTCCAAACGAAGTATTAATTGATCTTCTCAGGCAGAGTTGCTGGATTGAGTACTTTATCATATAGAAGGTCTCAACCCTAATTTTGAGATCATGTAGCTTCATTTTATTCCAGTATAAAATTTGTACCATTTAAATATGTGCAGTGCAAATAGTTCAGTATAGTCCTCTTGAGCAGAAATAAACAGTGGCAGTTAGTCTCCTCGCTTCCCACCATGTTTGAGGAAATCAACTTGCCCTTCACTGTGTTACCACTTTTGTATAGGAAATCAAGTCCAGAACATAATCGATAGTGACACACTGTTTTGTGGAAAACCCAGGCAAATAGGTAAACAGTTTACTGAAATTTGAGAAAATGCAACAAACAAGAATGCAACTGTAAAAGATAAATTTGGGCTGGGCGCGGTGGCTCACACCTGTAATCCCAGCACTTTGGGAGGCCAAGGGCAGATCACTTGAGGTCAGGAGTTCAGAGATCAGCCTGGCCACCCTGGTGAAACCCCATCTCTATTAAGAATACAACAATTAGCCGGGCGTGGTGGCTCATGCTTGTAGTCCCAGCTACTGGGGAGGCTGAGGCACGAGAATCGCTTGAACCCCGCGGTCAGAGGTTGTAATGAACTGAGATCGCACCACTGCAGTCCAGGAGGGAGACTCCATCTCAAAAAATAAATAAATAAATAAATTTCAAGCTTCTATAGGCATATCAACTTTAATAAATGGTACAGACTGGTTTTAAGCCATAACTCTAGAGAATGGTTGTTTTTAGGAAAGAATGCTGTTATTGAAAAGGAAAGCTGACCACTAAAAATGATTATAGACAGCTTGGTAAATACGTGATTTGTGTTAGAGTCAATCTGTGATCAAGGACCTCATTTTTTGGAGGGACTAAGAAACCGGTGTCTGAGAACCAGATGCCAAACAGTGTTACTTAGCCTGGGAGTGTCACCTTCTGAGGCCATTCTTCAGTAGCACATGGTTTTATCACTATGGGATAGTCTATACTTTTCCTAATTCCAACACTAGGATAACCCTCCCCCACCTCATATCTTGAACACCTAAAATGGCCATGAACATAGAAAGCAGCTCCTTTTAGGGGGTACGCAGCATTTATCTGGAGTGATATTTTTCGTATAGTAGTGACAGAAGAAATGAACTTTAAGCAAATGTACTCAAAACTCAGGGTGGGATTTTCTGTCTTTGGTTAGTTCCTTATGTGAAAGTAGCCCCATTAGTTGGGTGCCAAAGGCAGTCTTATTCTTTACTTCCAGAATATCACTCCCATCGCAGAGGATAAAGCCTTTTACAATTACAGGTGTATTTGAATTCATTTTCTTTTGAGACAGACACCCCTTTGACTTAGAAGGGGATAGAGCACTGGATCTTTGACATAGGACTGGAGGGGGTGAGAAAAGGAAATGGGACTAGCCTTGCTTCTCATTTTAGAAAAACCAGTCCCACATATGGGCCTTCTCAAGTGGGTGAGGAAGAAAATACTGTTTTTGTTTTTTACTTCTTGCCTTACCTTAAAAAATATCTTTTTCGAGAAATGTTTCCAGATTAAGCAATATGAATAACTAAATGAATATGTTGAGGAGAGGGACAGGGGAAAGTGTGGGATGGGGTTGAGGGAAGAAGACAGGACATTTAAAGCAGTCAGATCTTTGATGTCTGGTTCCTTTGCCTATTTTTATTGTAAGTGTTAAATTCCATTTCTAAATAAACACATAGGTACATTCTTTAATAAACACTCTAGACCCTAGAGATATAAAGGTAAAGAAAACAATTCTGGTTCTTGAGTGGTTCACAGTCCAACACAGGATTAGACATAAGAAGAAACACATAATGGCACAGTGGTAAGTGCTATTGTGGACACCTGCTAGGGTGTCTGCATAGATCCCTCTTTTCTGTGAAATGAGGTAGTGGGAGTTGCTGGGGGTAAGAGGAGAGAGGGGGAGGCAACTATGTGCAGTCCAGGCACAGAGGGCAATATAATTAAAGAAGTAGAGGTGTGAAAAAGCAAGATGCATTCTGGAGACAGCAAGTGTGAAATGGAGGTAGGTAGGGATATTTTAATTATAGACATTTGGTTATGTAAGTGTGTCATTTCAGGTAGGCTATAGATTGGTGGGAAGAAACCCCTGGTGCCTCTCTGTGCGTACAACACACACACATACACCCCCACACACAGAGTAAATTCCTGATTTCTTTAGCAAAGAACACAGAAACTTAGGGGAAGCAAGGTAGCCACATAAAGAAGTGGGAGAAGCAGCATATCTCATTGTAGCTTTTCTTGGATCTCCCAAGTTTCCCCAAATAACTTGTACAGCTAGTGACATCATCTGCAAAAGATAAAGTCTTTTTTTTTTTTTTTACATCTCAGAAACTTTTATAACCAATTGTTAAGGATATACAAATAATCCATGACTTTATGAGAAATATTTGTAGATAGATTGTTTCTGGTTCTTGATCCTGATGCCAACAGTTTCAACAAGGCCTCACCTTTAGCTGGGGTTAATGTTGGAGTGTGTGTCTATCAGGGATGGTGGGTACCAAATAAGGTCCTAGAAGTCTATTACAATACTTCTAACTTTAATTTTTCAGTATCTTTTAAAGGCTGTCTTCTTTTTAGAAAAAATGGACTTTATTTTTTAGAGCAATTTTGGGTTAAAAGCAAAAGTGGGGAGAAAGTAAAAAGTTTCCCATGTATCCCCTGCCCCCACACACGCATAGCCTCCCTCATTATCAACATCCCCCACCTGAGTGGTACATTTGTTAAACTGATGAACCTACACTGATGCCTCTTTATCATCCAAAGTCCATAGTTTATTTTAGGTTTCATTCTTGATGTCATACATTCTGTGGGTTTGGGCAAATGTGTAATGACATATTCACCATTATAATGTATTATAAAGTGGTTTTGCCACCCTAAAAATCCTCTGTGCTCTGTTTTTCTTTTTCTTCTTGGAACCCCTGACAACCACTGATTTTTTTTTTACTGTGTCCGTATTTTTGCCTTTTCCAGAATGTTATATATTTGAGATCATATAGTATATAGCCTTTTCAGACTGGTTTCTCAGTAATATGCATTTCAGTTTCCTCCATGTCTTTTCATGGCTTGATAGCTCATTTATCTTTAGTGCTGAATAGTATTCAATTTGCTGGATTTATAAAACAATTTATCCATTGTCCTATTGAAGGACATACTAATTTCTTCCAAGTTTTGGCAATTATGAACAAAGCTGCTATAACATGTGCATGTTGTTGGTGAACACAAGTTTTCAACTCTTTTGCATAAATAGCAAGGAGTACAGTTTCTGGGTTGTGTGGTAAGAGTATATTCAATTTTGTGAGAAAGCACCAAACTGTCTTCCAAAGTGGCTGTACAGTTTTATATTCCCATCAGCAATTAATGAGAGTTCCTGTTGCTCCACATCATCACTGGCGTTTGATGTCAGGATGCTGAAATTTGACCATTCTAATAGATTTGTAGTGGTATCTCATTGTTATTTCCATTTGCATTCCCCTGATGATACATGATGTGGAACATCTTTTTATATGCTTATTTGCCATCTGTATATCTTCTTTGGTGTGGTGTCTTTTAAGGTCTTTGGCCCATTTTTTAATTGGATTGTATGTTTTCTTATTGTTGAGTTTTAAGAGATTTTTTTTTTGTGTGTGTGTATATATATGTATATATATATTTGAAAATATTTTCTCTTGGCCTGTGGATTATCTTTATATTCTCCCAGTGGTATCTTTTGCAGAGTAGAAAGTTTTAATTTTAATGAAATCCAGCTTATCAGCTTTTTTTTCTTTTATGGATCATGACTTTGGTATTGTATCTAAAAAGTCATCACCAAATCCAAAGTCATCTAGATTTTCTTCTATTTTTTTTTTTTTTTTGAGACGGAGTCTAGCTCTGTCGCCCAGGCTGGAGTGCGGTGGTGTGATCTCGGCTCACTGCAAGCTCCGCCTCCCGGGTTCACGCCATTCTCCTGCCTTAGCCTCCCGAGCAGCTGGGACTATAGGCGCCCACCACCGCGCCCGGCTAATTTTTTTTTTTGTATTTTTAGTAGGGACAGGGTTTCACTGTGGTCTCGATCTCCTAACCTCGTGATCTGCCCGCCTTGGCCTCCCAAAGTGCTGGGATTACAGGCATGAGCCACTGCACCCAGCCGATTTTCTTCTATGTTATCTTCTAAGAGTTTTATAGTTTTGCATTTTACATTTAGATCTATAATCCATTTTGATTTAATTTTGTGAAGGATGTAAGACCTGTGTATAGATTCATTTTTTGCATATGGATGTCCAGTTGTTCCAGCACTACTGGCTGAAAAGAGTATCTCTTTTCTCCATTGTAGTGCCTTTTTACTTTTGTTAAAGATCAGTTGACGGTACTTATGTATTATGTAGGTCTATTTCTGGGCTCTTTATTCCGTTCCATTGATCTATTTATCTATTCTTTTGCCAATACCATACTGTCTTAAGTACTATAGCTTTATAGTAAGTCTTTAAGTCAAGTAGTGCCAGTTCTCCAACTTTGTTCTTCTCCAATTACTCTCTTTATTTTCCTGAAAATAGTCCCTTTTTGTTGCTTAAGCAAGATGAGGAAATTTGTAGTTTGGAACCAAGGATGTTGACTAATACACTAAGAAACTACCAACTAGTAGCCTTTGCTTTTTCTACTCTGCCATTTTAAAAATGAAGAAACAAATATGGAGAGGTTAATAAATGCTTTCATTTTTCAAAAACTAACTTTAGAATACATGTTGTCTAGCTGTGTTTCTAGTACTCTTTCTACCATACCATGCCATTTAGAAGGTCAGTGAAACCATGCTCTTTAATGATGTAGCTTTAAAATATTGTATGGAACTTATTTTATTAAAAAAAATTATGACATAGGTCAGGTATCCCTTATCTGAACTGGTTGGGACCAGAGTGTTTTGAATTTGAGATTTTAGAATAATTGCATATATATAATGAGATACCTTGGAGACTCAAGTCTAAACAAAAAATTCGTTTATGTTTTATATGCACCTTATACCCATAACTTGAAGGTAATTTTATTTTCCCCTTGGGACGCTGAGTAAACATGGTGTCATGTTCCTACATTTTGACTGGGATCTACCACATAAAGTCAGGTGTGGAATTTTCCACTTGTGGCATCATGTGAGTGCTCAAAAAGTTTCCAACTTTGGAGCATTTTGGATTTTTGATTTTTGGAGTAGGGATGCTCAACCTGTAGTTAATTTTATGTGTCATCTTCAGGGGATCAGGGGATGTCCAGATAGTTGGTTAAAGACTATTTTTGGGTGTGTCTGCGACAGTGTTTTTATATGACATTAGCATTTGAATTGGTGGACTCAGTAAAGTAGATTGTCCTCTGCAGTGTAGTTGGTCATCAGCATATCCATTGAGGGGCCAGGATCAGTGGCTCATACCTGTAATCCCAGCACTTCGGAAGGGCCAGGGGGGCAGATTGCTTGAACCCAGGAGTTTGAGACCAGCCTTGGCAACATGGCAAAACTCTGCCTCCACCAAAAATAAAAAATTAGCCAGCTGCGGTGTCACATGCCTGTAGTTCCAGCTACCCAGGAGGCTGAGGTGGGAGGATCATCTGAGCCTGGGAAGTTGAAGCTGCAGTGAACCTTTCCCAGCCTGGGCGACAGAGTGAGAGTGTCTCAAAAAAAAAAAAAAAAAAAAAAAAAAAAAAAAAAATTCAGGGCCTGAGTAGAACAAAAGGCAAAAGTAGGGAAAACTTGCCCCTTTTTGGCCTCACTGTTTGAGCTGGGACATCTCATTTCATCTTCTTTTGCCCTCAGAGTAGGATTTATATCATTGGTTCTCATTGACCTTTGGACTCAGACTAAATTATGCTAGCAGTCTTCCTGGGTCTCCAGCTTGTAGATGACTGATCACGACTTCTCAGCCTCCATAATCCTCTATAATTGTATGAGCTAAGTCTTCATTGTGTGTGTGTGTGTGTGTATCTCCTGTTGTCTGTTTCTCTGGTGAACTCTAATACAAATATCCATCATTATGTTATTATCTAAAGATCGCCATGAACTCTTTTTTTCCTATAATGGGGCCACTTTATTTGATTTCTAAGCACATGGTGTAAAAGGTTTAGATTACAGATTTGCTACCATATAAGGTAGCTATCTATGTTCAACACTATTCAAAGCTGTCCTGAAGTGACTCAAGAAAGAATGAGGAATACTAAATGGAAGATATGGCTAACTCAGCCAAATATCTATCCCCATTGTTAGAGGAATAATTCAAACTGCAAGCCCTTCTGATAAATCTTGGCACATCTTCATTCGTTCCAGTAGTTTATGCTTGAAAAGATTCTCCCAGCTTTTATTTCTTTTTCATATCACAGGCCAACACCTTTCTTCAAGAAGAAAAACATTGTCAGTCTAATCCACTTGAGGGTGCTATAAGATCATCATGGTATCCAGTTTTATATCCTCCACCAGAAAACCTGCTAACTAAACAAGGATTTAGGGATGGGGAACTGTGACCCTATTATATACAGTCATTTTGAGATAATTGTATCTCTAACACTGTCTCCACCTTTTAGTGACTGATAAATGTTTTGAGGATATTATTTTAATTTAAATCAGTTCATATCCCATTAGAATTGATTAACTTAGTAATCTTGAGTTATTTTTTTCTAAGAAGAAAGATTACTGGTTTCAATTTCAATTCAACATGGTTCTAAACAGACCCAGAGGTGAATATTGCACAAATTCAGGACAAGGGGCCAGAATAGTGATACAGTTACATTATAATCCATGTTCAATGTATGTGGCATTCCTGGAGATATGCAACTTTAAACCAGCTGTAGTGACCATCTGCAGTGCTAGTCTCAGCTAGCATTTCTTTCATATTTGTCTTTGTTTACAAAAAGGATGAGGAAATAGAATGAAGGTATTTCAGATCAAATCTATCATGATTGTTAGAAAAAAAGTCGAAAGATGTATGTAATACTGATAAGGAATAGGTTAAGATGCTTATTATCAGGTTCTTGGTCATGACTGCTCATAAAGACACACACACATACACACACACACACACACACCCCTCTTAGATTCTTAGATTCTTGTAGCAATTTCTCAGAATGCTATATCAGAGAACATGTCAGAATTATCATCAAAAGAATTGAAAGTTTAATGCTAAATAAATTGTATTCTTTGTCAATACATTCTGGATTGCTTTGATTTTTAAAATGCAATTTAGATATTCCTTTAAATGAAAGCAATTGGTCATCTTCTAATTTTTAAACACTAATTCTTTTTTATTTTATTGACGGCAGCACTAAAGGAGAATTTCAGGGAGTAGAAATATATTACTGGCTTAGTATATTGCCCTTCTTAATGGAATTCATTGGAAGATCCGGGATATCAGGGAAATGATTTAACCTTGATCTGGGCCACATTATACATAGCCTTTGATTATCTGTAGACATAATGGTCAAATTGCCAAATGCATTAATTTATTCATTTAATAAATATTTGAGGCTTAGGCTGTATTTTAGATGTAAGGGATATAATAGAGAAAAAAATATACCAACCTTCCTTCCTCTCTGGAGTTTATATTCTGGAGGGAGACATATAATGAGTAATAAACATAATAAGTAAGTAAATGATATAGTGCATGTATTAGAAAGTGATAGAGCCTATAGAGAAAGAAGTAAGTCAGGGTAAGGGGCATTGGAAGTACAGGGGGATGGGTGTAGTAGTTTTGATTAGTTATAGAAGATCTAATTAAGAAGGTGACATTTGAGCAAAGATTTGAAGTAGATGAGGAGTCATTCAACTTGTTTGAGGGAAAAGAGTTCCAGGCAGAGGGAACAGCCAATGCAAGTGTCCTGAGACAGGAAGGTATTTGATGTATTTGAGAAAGAGCAAGGAAGACAGTGTGGCAGGAACAGAATGAGCATGGAGGATGGAGGTGTGGGGCATTGTAGGCCATTGAAAGAACTTGGCTTTTACTGCTAGTGGTTGGGAGTAGCTTCAGGGTTTTAAGGAGGAGGGCATATTATGCCTTTCATTATAAGAGTATCACTTTGGCTGTTATCTAGGCAGGAATTGATTAAATACCTATTGCTCATAATAAAATGGAGAAAGTTTTATAGGATGTCTTCTTATTTCTTAGGAAACATAATTTCATTTAAAAATTTACCTGTCAATGCATAGAATAAGAATATGAAGTTTCAACAGCTGCAAGAAGATTAAGAGTGTAGGCCCGGGCGCATTGGCTCATGCCTGTCATCCCAGCACTTTGGGAGGCTGAAGTGGGAGGCTGAAGTGGGTGGATCACTTGAGATCAGGAGTTCGAGACCAGACTGACCAACATGAAGAAACCCCGTCTCTAATAAAAATGCAAAATTAGCTGGGCGTGATGGCGCATGCCTGTAATCCCAGCTACTCAGAAAGCTGAGGCAGGAGAATCGCTTGAATGCAGGAGAATCGCTTGAACCCAGGAGGTGGAGATTTCAGTGAGCCAAGATGGCACCGTTGCACTCCAGCCTGGGAAACCACAGCGAGACTCTGTCTCAAAAAAATAAAAAATAAAAAATAAAATAAATAAATAAATAAAGAGTGTGAGCAACTATTGTGAAATAGGAAGTTATCACAGTGGAAAGAGCTTAGCCCAGAAGTCCCAGCTGTATTTTGGGTAAATAATCTAATCTTCCATGCCTCTCTTGCCACCTTTAAAACTAAGGGGTTGGATGAGATGAACTTTGAGATCTAACCCTTAACATTCACTGTTCTATGATGAAAACAGTTCAGGTGCTAAAACTGCATGTCTCCCTTTAAGCCAGTGTGCTTCTTTTTCTATGAAATCAGTATGAAGTTATTTTCCTATTGTATTGCAATACTGGTAAGTGTGGATTCCTACTGTGGCTGGTCTCTTTAAATGAATGAAGTTCTTTACAGTTCCTTTAGTTGTAGTTAGAAAAGGGACCAGCCACAGAAGTCACAGGCAGAGACTGGCTGATCACTGTTTGGAAGTATCACTGTGGCAGTTCCATGAGGTAGATTGAGTTTTGGATACCGATCCTAAGTTTTTCAAGTGCAGAAATTCAAGTAAGCCTCAACATACTGATACACACTAACCAAACTAAACACTGACTTAGAAATCACATTGACAGTGTATTAAGGGTGAACTATAAATGTTATGTGAATCAGAAACTCATATTGAGTATCAATATATTCTCCTGTGAAAAGCCAACTTCAGTCAGAAGCTTGTTTGTGAGCCCAAAATAAGAACAAAAGCAACCTGTTGGGTGTTTTTAATGACTGATTTCATCAAACTATGTAATCTTATGCATTCATTTCCTCTGCATGTGTATTTCTTCTAAGACAATCAAAAACTGTGCTTACCTGGCATCCTTTTCTTTCTCTCTTTAATCTCTCTTTTACACACACACACGTATATAACATATAAAATGTACATGTATACATATGCTATATATATAACTGATTAATAGCAAATATATTGGGAATATGACTGCTACTATGTGTATATTTGAAAACTACTTTCAATTTTGTTTTAACTTTCTTAAAATGGAAGCCCAGTATATAAAATAGTAAGATACTGAGAACTCAGCCGAGTAATATATTTTCCTTTTTGTCTCCAACCCCCTCTCCCTCACACACAACAAATGATGGCTGGAGAGGTTACCTTTAAGTCAGCGATCCTCGATCCCCAACCTTTTTGGCACCAGGGACCGATTTCATTGAAGACAATTTTTCTATGGACTGGGGCAGTGGGGATGGTTTTGGGGTGATTCGAGTGCATTACATTTATTGTGCTCTTTTTTCTGTTACTATTACATTGTAATATACGATGAAATAATTATACAACTCACCATAATGTGGAATCAGTAGGAGCCCTGAGCTTATTTTCCTGCAGCTAGATGGTCCCGTCTGGGGATGATGGGAGACAGTGACAGATTATCAAGCATTAGATTCTCATAAGGAGTGTGCAACCTAGATCCCTTGCATGTGCAGTTCACAGTAGGGTATTCACTCCTATAAGAATCTAATGCCGCGGCTCATCTGACAGGAGGTGGAGTTCAGGCGCTAGTGTGAGTGATGGGGAGTGGCTGTAAAAATACATGAAGCTTCACTCTCTTGCCTGCTGCTTACCCGCTGCTGTGCGGCCTGATTCCTAACAGGCCATCGACTGGTACCTGTCTGTGGTCTAGGGGCTGGAGACCCCTGCTTTAAGGAATATCTCAGACTTTTTACCAGGTTAGTTCTTCTGGCAGGATTCTATATCATTGATTAGGTTTCAGCTTAAGTTATAATAATATACTAATCAATGTTTTCTATGGCTATACTTTAGTCACTAAAGTATACTCTATGTCTAGATGGCAGTCCTAGACATAGAAAAAAGAACTGTACATTTCTCAAATTCTATACACATACACTTTCTTTTCTGACTGTAGTCATCTCCACAGATGGTGTTTCTTATTCATTATGCTTTGATCTTTCATGGTTTCACTTTCTCAGAAAGTAATTTTATTTCTAAGTTCAGGAGGGCTCCATTCTTTGCCCAAGTAAACTCATTATAAAGCCCTCCATGATCTTGTCTCTGTCTATGTTTCCTAACTCATTTTCATTTTCAACCCTTTTCATCAATCATCAGAATTCAACCACATAGATTCTCTGGTATTTTCTAAATACACCAAATTTTCCCCACCTCATAGCTTTTGTACTTGTTTTTTCTCTTTTTTTTATTCTTTTTTTTTTGTACTTGTTTTTTAAAATACTCTTCCCTCACTTTAATTTCTCTTTATCTTCAGTTCTCAACTTAAGGGTACTTCCTCTTTCTCACAGCACTCCATTTATTTCTAGCATACATTTATCATAATTTATTTCCTTATTGATTGTCTGTATTCCCCACTAAAATATAAGATTCATGAAGGCATGGCCATGTCAGTCTTGTTCATGGCTCTGTACTCCATACTTCATGGCTCTGTGCTCAGTGCCTGGCACACAGCAGATACTAAATAAATGCGTTTGAATGAATGAATGACTATGTACAAATATTTATGTGTAAATATCACACTCAGAGTAATGGATGGGTCATAGTATGTCATATATGTGGGTGAGAAAGACTTAGTTAACCAGGTTGGATGGAAGTGGGGGACTGGAAATAAACTTCAGTTCTGGGCAATGGGACTATCTGTTGGCTTGGAGGTATTTATGGTAAACAAAACATGTCATTGGGTATTATAGCAACTGGCAAAGGGTAATATAACAAAAAAGTAGCCCATATTGCAGTCAAACCTGAAATAAAAGTGCTTTCTAGACAGGCTCAGGCAGCGTGGTGACTAGATACTTCAGAAGCAGGGAGGTGGATTTTTTTTTTTTTTAACTTGACTTCATGGTAAATTTTTGTTTGTTTGTTTTAAAATAAGCTCAAATATGAGTTGAATGATGTGCCAGCTAGAAACAAATGTAATCCTCTGGCTTTGTTCCTTTATCTGCCACTCCAGGTTTACATTTGGATTTTGTCTTTTATCTTGTGTTAATAATTGTTTATTTCATGGTATCTGTGACTAGGGATAGTCTCTCTGTGGTAGTCCAAGCTTATGGGACAAATATCTGCATATTTCTCATATTATGGTTCTTCAGGGAAGCAGAACCAATAAGATGGGTATATGTATATTTAGAAGGAAATTTATTTTAAGGAATTGGCTAATGTGATTTAGGTGGCTGGCAAATGAAAGTATACAGGGTAGACTGGCAAGCTGGAGACCAAGGAAAAGCTAATGCTGCAGTTTAAGTCTGAAGGCTATCTGCTGGTAGATGGCCCTCTTTCTTGATAGAAGTCAGTCTTTTGTTCTATTCAGATCTTCAGCTAGCTGGATAAGGCCTTACTTGGATGATAGAGGGCAATCTGCTTTACTCAGAGTTCATCAATTTAAATGTTAACCTCACCCCAAACACTCTCACAGAAACATTTTGAATAATGTGCGACTACCTATCTGGGCACCATGGCCCAGGCAAGTTGACATAAATAACCATCGCAATTATGTCCTACTTCAATGTCATATTTTAAGACAATGAAGCCTATTTAAAGCATTACAGCCCCATGATGGTGAAGCAGCTGGGAATCACATGATTTGAGGAACAGCTGAAGTTGCTAGGAATGTATAGAAATTCTGCCTCATTTAATCTACTGGGTTCCACACTTACAGCCAATATCAGAGTTGCATCATCATTTCTTACTTATATCAGAGTTATAATATGAATGGTAGAGATTTCATAGTCTTTTGGTCTAAAATTGCTTTAAGTTCATTTAAAGGCCTTTATCAACAAAATTTCTAAGCTTATAATGCTTTTTTATTTTGCCCCTTTCAAGGTCTAGAACTTAAAGATATTCCTTATCCTCCATAGTGGTTTCTGAACAATAATTTATGTGTCAAGCATTGAGTAAAAAATTTTGGGTCATGTGATGACCGATTTTGCATGGGTCATTGACTCCAGGTGACTTCCTTTTCTGAGTGATCAAAGCCATTCCTAATTGTAGCAGCCTAGCATTTTGCTGTTAACCATTTCATGTCTGTTTCTGCGGCCACATTTTACCTCTAACAAACAAAAGAAACACTATTATCTTAGGAAAGTTGTTTGGCTATGTTTTTATTTTTATTTTTTCGGAGACTTTTCATTAGCCAACAGTCCAGAATTTATTGTATTCATTTGCATTGGCATCATGGTGACTAGCATGAATGTGAGAATTGTAACTCAGAAATTCGCCTACCATTTGACTATCTCTTTGTTCCAAATAGCTGTAGGTGCTGGGAATTCAGTAATGAACAAATCATAGGAAAATCCCAGTTGAAAAAAGATCATGTGAGTGGTTATTACTGATGTTTTACTTTCATCCTGAGGAATCTTTTCCTTAATTCTAAACCTATGGACTTGGATATGAAAGGAAAAGTATACTGTTTTTTATAGCTTCCATTAGCTCCACAGAATAAAATAACTAGTAGTCTTTTATAATTTAAAGACATAGGGAAGAAAAAAGTTCACAATAAAATAGTATAATTTCACAATAATAAATACCATCACCTTGACTATCTCTGTATAATTAAGATATTTCTAAGCCATTGTCATTGCCTTTTATTTCAGGCTAAATTAAAGATAACTCATTTTCTGAATTGCATAACAAAATAGTCTCTGTAGGACCCTTGGAGCTAGTGTTGTGCAAACTGTATCAGCGAAATTTCTGTATCATTTACTAGGATATTTGTTTTGTGGAACAGTCTTGGTTTACATAAACTCTTTTCCCAGTTCTCATGGAGCAAGAGAGTTGAACTAGGAGACAGATTTTCTTATGATAGATTCTATTAAAATTATTTAAAAATATGTTTTGTATAGATAATACTGAGTGGATTGACAGGATATTGCTGCTGAGATATCTCTGGACGGTCTGTCTTTTACAAACCTCTTTGTCTTTTTCAAACATTGATGCCTTATCTGTTCTGAGAACTCATATGTGATATTTTTGGCATGCTTGTCCATTTAGGTTGTATGTAACTTTCAGTTTTCCTAAAACTCTATCATGGATGTTCATTTCAGTTTCTCCAAGATCCATGCAAGACCCATGTTCACTTGGGGCATATGACACACTTCCTCTCTAAGGCTGGCCTTACCATGTCACATCTTAGGTCTTAGAGGGAGTTATGAAAATTGTCTTAGTTCTTCCTCACTTTAGCATCCATTTACTCTCTTCCACACACTATGTTTTATTTTCCCAAACACCATGAAGTGATCAAATACCAGCTCCCCAAGGAACTTTTTTCAGTTTAATTAGAAAAGAACAGTACTCAATTCCTTTACTGTTCTTCTGAAAGTAATTTCTAGCTCCTGTACCCATCTTCTTCCTCTGTTACAGTAAATTATCTTTTGTCCTGTATTGTCAATCAGACTTCTAGCCCTATCTTACTATGTCACATACCTGGATTATAGTCATTGCAGTAGTAATAGAATTTGACAATAAATCTAGTTTGCAGACCTATGGCAACTGGGGATAAGGTATGGCAGCATGACTTAGGAATTATTGATGTTTTTTCCTGGTCTACATGATTAAATGGTGATGCTTTTCTCAGTGGGGCACTTACCATAAAAGGGTAACTATTGTTTTACAGACTGTCAATAATAGTATACATGAAGAAAGTCAAAAGCCTTGACTCCTGATTGCAGCTATGACTGAGGAACTGGTACAAGACTAACCGTTCTGCCATAACAAATCCCCTGCCACAGAAAGGAAATAACAAAATTATATGAAACAACTGCTTTTAGATATTGGACAACAGGCCATGAAGGATTGCACTGTCTGAGAGAAGAAAAATACACTAGATAACTGTTATTAGTGCTGGGTTTTCTGGTTAGAACCACTTACTGCGCAAGGTGCAGAGAGGTAAAACCCAGACAGAGCATGGCAGCTTTGCTGAGATGATGAGACAGATATTAAAGTTTGGAGAGGCTCAAACAGCTGAAATTTATGGGCAGGAGAGCAAAGAGGAGAGAGCTAAGCAGCGAAAGAACTCCAAAAATCTGCATAGGTTCCTTTTGAGTATTTGATTACTAATCTGCACAAATATAGGGTGAGACTCCACAAGACCAAAGAACAATTACCAGGAAAAGAATAATTACTGGGAAGCTATAAGCTGAACAAGTATCAGAATTTCACAGGACTGAACAACTAGGGTGGAAAGACCTTGTGGAACACTCAGACAATTCATTAGAGATTGCCAAAAGGCCATACCCCTTTTTGGTTTTAGTCCTAAGAAGAAGGGCTAAAAGTAGTCTTCTGGTAAAATCTATTCTAGACCCTTCTTAACAAAGTTGAAAAGGAAGTTTCAAAATAAACAATGCAATTCAACATGTCCAATATATATATATATAGATATCAAAAGTTAGTAGACATGCAAAAACAAACAAACAAAAAAAACCATGAAAATGTGACCCGTAACCAGGTTTGAAAAATCCATTCATAGAAACAGTTCTAGAAACAGGCAAAATTAATGGACTTGGACTTTTAAAGAGCTATTTTAAATATGTATACAAATTGAGGCCGGGCATGGTGGCTCACGCTTGTAATCCCAGCACTTTGGGAGGCCGAGGCTGGCAGATCATGAAGTCAAGAGATCGAGACCATCCTGGCCAACGTGGTGAAACCCCGTCTCTACTAAAAATACAAAAATTAGCTGGGTGTAGTGGCGCACGCCTGTAGTCCCAGCTACTCAGGAGGCTGAGGCAGGAGAATCGCTTGAACCTGGGAGAGGGAGGTTGCAGTGAGCCGAGATCACGCCACTGCACTCCAGCCTGGCAGCAGAGCAAGACTCCATCTCAAACAAACAAACAACCAACCAACCAAACCAAAAAAAAAAAAAAAAAAAAAAAGCAGAGTAGGAATGGAGAAAGAAGAAAGGAAAAAGAACTTAGGTATTTTTTTTTTTCCTGTTGGTTTCTGCCTTGGAATAAATTCTGGTGCAAGTACAATGAAGGAAGAGAGTAGAGGTAAATTTCTTCTCCCCGTCTTCCTCTGATGAGTCTAGTCTCTGTGTCGTACACTTTCTCCCTGGAGCTCTAGTAGACTTGCCGAGGTTTACCATGCTGTGGCAACTTGAAAAAAATGAATCAGAAAATGCATAAGTGATGCTTTAGAACAGTGAATACCTGCTGGACAATCCTGGGACCCTGTGGAGTCCAAGAGGCATGGAAAAAAGCAGTGAATGTTTCTCTGTGTCTGCAAGAAAGAAAGGGCATAGAATATAGGTGAGAAAGTGGAACTAAACAGACTTGGGGGAGACTTATTCGCTTCCTCAGCCAGGATGAGGAAACCCCTAGGGAAGATGCGAGATCAGAAGAAAATGCTGCCACATCTCAGTAGATTATCAACACAGTGGGGAGACATGATCTCCAAGGACACCAGCTCCTAAGAATGAGACCAGTTAAAATTCAAAGTACACAACTCTTCTATCAGGATGGCATGGTGGCATTTATTAAGACTCCCGGCTCAGCAACAGCTAGGGAAGAGGAAGAGGGCAAAAAGAAAGCAATCTTAAATAGTGCTAAGTGCACTATTTATTTTGGTACATCTCAGTTTGTTTCATTTTGGTACATCTCAGTTTGTTTCTTGTTAAACAGGCTAAAATAAAATGATATCCTGCTCCCCAGTTGCTCTTCTAAACATGTAGCTTTAGATTCATTAATGAATAAGTTTAGAAATGTACTTATTCTGTAGAGAAACATGAAACCAGCCAACAAATTTGTGCGGAGCTAATGCACTTTGTGTAGGTAAGCAATTTACAAAGTAATATGTAGGTATGTTATTGAAAGGAAAAGTAAAAAAAAAAAAGCATAATAGACAGCTAAAAAGAAATGATCTTCTCTATCATTTTAAAGATGTGATGATTAAGTACTTGCATACTTCACTTTGTCTTATCAGCACGTACGCAGCTACAATAAATATCTCCATCTACCCTATCAGTGTGATCTGAGAGAACAGAATACTGTGTCTACTTGGTTAAAGCTTTTCTTCTCTAAACATCAGGATGATTTAAGGAAAATACACATCTAAGCTCAGTTCTAATAGTTCCTTGCCACTCACTTGGAAAAATTCACTGTGAGTTGCAAGTTCATATAGTAGTATACCTGGTTAAAATACAGCAGCTCTACCGTTGTTTCCTCATCATACTATAATTTCTTTGGGACATGAACTTACATTTATACAATATTTTATTATAAATGCTATCTAATTTAGGGTCACTTCTTTTTTTTTTTTTTTTTTTTTTTGACAGAGTCTCGCTCTGTTGCCCAGGCTTGAGTGCAGTGGCATGATCTTGGCTTGCAACCTCTGCCTCCCGAGTTCAAGTAATTCTCCAGCCTCAGCCTCCTGAGTAGCTGGGACTACAGGCCTGCGCCACCACACCTGGCTAACGTTTTATATTTTTAGTAGAGATGGGGTTTCACCATATAGTCCAGGTTGGTCTCGAGCTCCTGACCTCGTGATCCTCCTGCCTTGGCCTCCCAAAGTACTGGGATTACAGGCGTGAGCCACAGTGCCTGGCCATGGGTTTCATTGGTTCTTAATGCCTAAAATAACTTGTACATTTCCAGCTTTAAATTTCTGTGACTATGTGATCTTTAGTTTTCATAACCTTTTGTTTTGGGAAAGAAGTTACACTTCCTTTTCAGAGTAATATAGCCCAAAGTGTCATTTATTTTATAACTAACATCAAATTGACTCATTAATTCACCCTCCTGTGCCAATAGAAGGAGTTTGGGGAAGAAAATATAACTAACAACAAAAATAGAAATGGCTTTCTTTTTTCAGGGATTAGCAGGCTAAACAGAATGCTTATGTTGTGGAAAGTGCTTATGAAATCAAGAAAGGCAATAGAAATATTTAATAACAACAAATCAAATTATTGCATATGGCAAGTTTTATATACATATCTATATATAAATGTATATATATAAATATTTGTTTCATGTCTTTATTGGCATAAAATGTGGAAATTAGAAGGTAGAAGTTGTCACCATATTTTTAAATGCTACTTAGCCTAAACTGGTAGGTTCATATATTCCTGAACATCATGATACTTGACAGCTAAGAAGAGAATCAGATTCCAAATACGGTACTGTGGGCTTTAGTGGTTATTTGTTGTTTTTTGGTTGCCTAGTATCTATTTTTCCTAGTTTTGGTAATAGTACCCAAGGGCTCACCCTTCCTCCACTCTCTGTCACTGGGCTGTGGTTGGCCTGTAGCACTGAGTCTAAAGACAGGCCAATCATCTTGCTTAATACTTACGATTAAATCGATTGGGTTAGGAATGGGCAGGTGACTTGATTTAGGACAACAGCAGTCAAGCCCAGGATCTCTGATAAAAGTGTTGAAAGGACCTTTTAAAATTTTATTAGTTTAAATTATTATTTATTATTTTTTTGGAATGTCAAGCTGAAATTACTATCAGATATCTTGCCACCACATGGAGGCTTTGAGTGAAGTCTACATGGAGGAGAACAGAACTGACAGATGGAAAGATACTGAATCCCAGTAACATCCTTCGAGATGCTGGATCAGCTGAGCTGGGCTTGAAGATAGAGCTACTCCTATACTTTTAAGGTACATAAGTCAATGAATTCCCTTGTTTGCTTGTATTAGCTTGATTATATTTTCTGTTACCTGTAGCAAGAGTACTACTACCTTGAATATTTCCCACTTGCTCTCCAGATTCACTCTCTACTTTTTTTTTTTCCCAACCTTCTCTGTGCCCGGGGACTTACCTATAAGGATTGTATCAAAGAACACATTTGCCCTCTGGCTTCTGATTGTGTTCAGCCAGTGGGAATCTCCCTAGAGAGGGAGGTCAGAACATATATACTCTAGGGGCTCTCCCTGCTATATCACAATAGGTTGAATGGTTCCTCTTTTAAAGGCTATTGATCCTGTCAAGTGCCCTTTCCTCTCCAGGTTTGAGTAGCCATCTTCTCCCTGTACACATCAGATCCAGGGGAGTTATACCTTCTCACAGTTGCAAGCTCTGGAATAAAACAGTATCCCTAACTGGTTTCCCTTAGCCCTTCCTATATTTCTGTAAATAGTACCTCTATTAAATTCTTCTCAATTGTACAGTTTGAGTGAGCTGTCTCTTTGTACCAGGAGCCAGAGTGATACATACTCCATTCATTTTGGTATTCAAAATAAGTGGAAAATGCAGTATTTTTAAAAGACAAAATCAGATTAGCCATTTGAACAATTTATTGCTTGATAGTGAATACCCAATTTAGTATCGTGATAAGATTTTAGAATTTTTGCAATACATGAAATTTTAGGAAGTCTGTGGTGAAGGGAACTGAAGGCTGTTGCCATCTACATGAGTGGGGACTTATTCTAAGATTTTGGATTATTTTCTAGTCTACCACTCACAGAAACTACCTTTTAGTGTAACCACGGTGGAACCCTGCATTTTTCTTATCCATAGTATCTCTAGGTAAGCATCACTGTGCTCTTATAAATGTATATTTTCACTTCTCTAGGTCTTAGAAAGAGGACTGCTTGATTTTTTTGTGAATAAATGAATAAAGGAAATAATTTTAAGATGCACACTGAAATCTATGCTCAGTGAATTTACATCTCATGATTTATTAGAACGAACTTTCCATAGGTCTTTTACAGTTCACAAGGACACAGCAACAAGTATGTTAATTTCAAATTTATCCACTGAAGCAAGTTCTGAAGAAGTCAACTAGGTATCATGTAATTACCCTGTGTATTTTAGGTATTAAGATTAATTTAAGATGATTTATCACTCTAACTGTTTACCATGTCAGGCTTTTCTTCAATTAGTCTAAATTGATGAGCCCTGATGAGCTTTTGTAGTGATATAATATTTAAAATATTAATTACATTGAACATATGTGATGGATTAACAGCAGTGTCTATTCAATATTAGCTTGAGGCTATGGAGTATATTCAATAGTCAGCATGAAGCAAAATATTATTTATGCTTTGAATGGAGAATACTTTACTAAACCAATCAAGACACCTTCTCATCTGGCTTTCCCTGGTTCTTCACTTGCAGTACTATTTTATATTGGATGACAGTTCAAACTAGTAATAAATATATGATTGCCATATTCTTCTGAACCACAATATCTACTAATGTTGCTAGTCAAACAAAATATTTGGATTGCCCCAACCTAAGAAAAAAAAATTTAGGCCATAATGTTGCTAGGTGTATCCTGTCATATGTGTAGCATGCTTCCTTTCAATCCTTTTCAACAACAAGCTTAAAAATATGTGCCAGTCTTCAGGGAAATAGATAAAACAGCTAAGAATATAAGTGTTATAATTAACATTACATAAGAGTTCTGTAATAGGAATTAGAGATTCAGTTTATGCAAGTCAAAAGGTGGTAATAAGTAGCATATTTTCATCTTCCAAATAAAGGAAAAGCTCAAACTTTACAAACATGGTAGGGTTTTTATTTTCTCCAGAGTCGTAAGTCAATGAATAGATAGATGATTCTTATAGTGTAGAATTCTGCTAGGCACCTTTGTTGATTCAAGAGCACAAAGAAATATGATTCCTGCTTTTAAGGACAGTGAAATGAACTATTAACACAAGTCCTCTAGTAATCTAGCCCTCTGAAATGTTATGGCTTCTTATACTGCCTTGTGTTAATAGTTCACTTCTCTTAAATTAGATTACACTTGATGAGCCAATATTGACACATTATTATTAACAAAAGTCTGTAATTTACATTAGGATTCACTCTTTATATTATAAAATTCTGAGTTTTGAGAAATGTATAATATCATGTGTTCACCATTACGGTATCATACAAAATAGTTTCATCACCCCCCAAATCTCCAATGTCCCACCATCCCTCCATTCCTCCCTTAAGCCTGGAAACCACTCATCTTTTTCCTGTCCTCATGGTTTTTTCCAGGATGTCATATAGTTGGAATCAAATAGTATGTAGCTTTTTTAGACTGCCTTCTTTCACTTAGCAATATACAGTTAAGTTTCCCCCATGTCTTTTGTGGTTTGATAGCTCATTTATCTTTTTAAAAATCACTGAATAATAGTATATTGTATGATGTACCACAGTATGTTTATCCATTCACTTATTGAAGGATATCTTGGTTGCTTCCAGAAAGCACAGTGCTGAGTGATGAGTGCTGTAAGAAAGATATGCAGGGTGTTAAAATGAAGAATGAGTTTGGCATTTAGAGGAGGCTTCACAGAGGAGGTGACACAAGCTAAGTCTTGAAGGATTAGTAGGAGTAGAAAGGTATACTAGGGCAGGGGTCAGGGGAACAGTGGACTATAGGTAGAGGAGAAAGAATACAGAGATGTGAGATAGCATGGCACATGTAAGGCACTGCAGAAACCCAATATGGCTGTTTCATAATGCAGATTAGGGCTGGGCTACAGGAGGCATAAGAGACTATCCTAGAAGGACTTTGTATACTAAAGAGTTTAGATTTATTCTGGATAAATGGAGAGCTGTGGAAGGATTTTAAAGGGAAGAGTGATTTAAAAAATAATAACGTGGCTAATAGAAAATTTTAAAATACATATGTGTTCACATTATATTTCTATTGGCCAGTTGCTATTTGGATATCCTATCATCAGTTTGAAAATTCCATGTCTAAAATGAAATGTTTCATTTTGCTCTCAAAACCAATTCTTCTCTTTTCTATTTCTGCTGGTGGTGTCATAACCTGTCTTCCCATTCCCTCATTACCCTAAAATCTGGCTCTACTAAAACATACCAATAGCCTCCTAATAAATATGGAACGCTTCATGAATTTGCATGCTCTCCTTGCACAGGGACCATGCTAATCTTCTCTGTATCATTCCAATTTTAGTATATGTGCTGACAAAGCAAGCACCTAATTTTTTTGTGATCCTCATTTTCACTGGTCTTTTTTTCCTGCTGCGTCATGCAACTGAATCTCTACTTTCTTGATTATCTTCCTCCTTTGACTTCTGTAACTCTGAGCTACTACAGTTCCTATCCAGTTTCTCTGATTACCTTTCCTCTCCTTTCTTTCACTGGCTTCTCTTCTTCTTCATACCTTAAAGATCTAGCCACATGCTCTGCTTTGTCTCCCTTCCCTCCTCTTCAGATATCTCATCTATTATAATAACATAACCATTGCATAAATGAAAATGATCACATTACCATCTCCAGTCTCAACCCTTCTTTTTAGCTGCACTATTGCATTTGCAGTTTTCTGCCAGATGTTTCTATTTGGACATCCTGTCATCAGTTTGAAAATTCTGTATCTAAAATGAAATACATCATCTTGCACTCAAAACCAGTTTTTTTTTTTCTTTTCTGTCTCTGCTTGTGGTATCATGATACTCTTTATCACCCAGCTTGAAATCTCTGATTTAAGTTGAACTCTTTCCTTTCTCCCTAGCCTTTCCCATTCCTCCAGTCATGAAAACCTGTAGGCTCTTCCCTCCCAATGTCCTTTGTATCCATTCCCTTTCTCTGGTCACATGGATAGGTATCCTCACATGCTACACAGTCAGCTGCTGCTTTCTGAACTCAGAGTACCTGGGAGTATGAATGGATAAGAAACACCAAGGTATGGGGTGGGGAGTGAGAATGGCAATTCCTTAGATAAATGCTCCAAAGTGATTTATTCGCAGTACATTTTGAAGTTGCTGACAGGACATGAATGAAACTAGTGATTTAAAAAAGAGCTGTTCTTATGTAGTCATGGTCAGAGATGACATTCTTTATTTGGAGGTAAAGAGTTAAATGTAGATATACAGGCAGGAAAAAAAAAAAAACAGCGTGAAAGCACAGTATGTACATTAGAAGAGCTGAAGAGAAATGAGCCTTATCATGCAAACTACATTGACTTTGAAACATATTGATGTCATAATATTCTGAAATTCTTATTGTAGGGTACATATTGAGATTGTCAGAAAAGCTATGTGACCACTGGGGCTTTTGCAGCACTGACAACATTTTTACCTATTTTGTTGCTTTGGCTTTTGAACTCTCTTCCCTCCCTTCTTTCTTTCTTTTCTTTTTTTTAATGGAAAAGTAGTTCCTGAAGAGACAAAAACCACTCCATGCATTCTTTAATTGCTTGACACCTTTCATATGTTATGGCCACAAGACACTCTATAATTCTCAAAGATATGAGACAGAAAACTGCAAAGAAGCAAAGTGTAAGGGTCTTTGGGTAGCCTTAGATAGAAGTTAATTAGGCAATTCAAATGAAATAAAAACACTGTATAATACAAAGTTGTATTTGAGTTTGGGCAGGCTGGTCAGAGATGACAATGCAAAGAGACTGTGTGCCCTGTTTTTGTTCCTACCATGACATACTAGTGACGCATGACACAGTATACAGGTCCTTCACGTTCTCCAAAAACCCTTAAAACAGATTGTTATTTTTAGTGTATCTCCCAGTAAAAACTTTTGCTTCTTTGTTGTGTAAGTCTCTGACATCATTCTGATGTTATTTATCTTAGTTAAAGAATCAGTGAGTACAAAACTAGGCTTGGGCAAGGATGTGTTATCATTTTTATTTTGATGTACCCAGTCTCATGTTTCTGCCCTCCAATCAGACTCCCATTACTCTTATGGTTTTTCATCTTTTTATGCATTTTTAAGGAGAAATATTCCTTATACTTGTATCATTCACTTATGTTTTAGTTTACTGACCCTCAAACTTGTGTATGCATAAGTGTAACTGGAGGAGCTAATGCAAAATGCAGGTTACAAGTCCCTAGTTCTACAAATGCCAGTTCAGTAGGTCTGGGAGAGGATTTTTTACTAGGTTCTCTAGTTATTGTGATGCAGTATGCTGCAAGAACATACTGTGAACAACACAGGTATAGTGAATTTGAGAAAATTTCTTCTAATTCCTAAGTTATTGTGTGCATATTATTTCCTGTTTTTCATTTTGGAACACAAGTTTTATGTCCCTGCACATAGAATTTCAGATGACAAATCGTGTGGGAAATATTTAGGAACAGAGTAAGTAGAAGCCTATGTGGTATGTGAAGGTGATGCCAGTTTAAACAAAAGTTTAAAGTATTAAAATGGTGTTGAAATCCATTTCCTCTAGATGGATTTTTTTAATTAAATACCTTAAGTAGAAATTATTTATATAACCAATCAGTGAAACAGCGAGGCTAGGATGAGCCAAGTGAAGAGATGGGCAGGATCCTATGTTTACTTGCTCATTCATTTTTCCATTATTTTTGAGGAAAAAAAAGTATTACTGACATTGATCAAGAAAGGCCCCCCTTTTTATTGTGGAAAAATGTGTATAACAAAATTTACCATTTTAACCATTTTAACTGTACAGTTTATGGCCTTGAGTATATAGACATGGCTGTACAACCATCATTTGCAGAACTTTTTCATCTCCTCCAACTGAAACCCTAGACCCATTAAACACTAACTCCCCATTCCTCCCTTTTCCCAGCCCCTGGCAACTACCGGTCTACTTTCTGTCTCTATGAATTTGACAACATTAGGTACCTCATATAAATGAAATCATACAGTATTTGTCCTTTTGTTGCTGACTTATTTTCACTTCTCAAAATATCTTCAAGGTTCATCTGGGTTGTGTGTGTTGGAATTTCCTTCTTTTTTAAGGCTGGCTAATAATATATCATTGTATGTATGCACAATATTTTGTTTATCCATCTATTGATGGACACTTGGGTTGCATCCCTCTTTCACTATTGTGAATAATGATGCTGTGAACATTGATATACTATTCGAGTGAGAAAGCCCCTTTTCTAATTTAGAAAAAAAACCCTAAAAGGTCATTTCTATGCTTTTTAGATACATAAAATTTCTATATCCTCAGCCACCTACTCATAAAGTAGGTATAATGCTACCGCTTGCTTGCAGAACACACAAATCCCTAGGTTGTAGGTCTGCTGCATTATTATTTATTTATCTGTTCTGACACAAATAACATACTTGCTCAACAGATGGTGAAGTCTGCAAGTAAAATACCATTTGAAAATCGGAGTTCAGTTTTGCCAACCAGTGACCTGGAACCAATCCATATGTAATAGTACCACAGCATACATAATACAGACATATAAGAGAAAAATAAAAATACAGCAGAGATCATTAAACCTATAGCAGACTTGTTTTTAGCTCAGTTCTTTCTGCTCTTGCAAGAAAGAAAGGAAGGAAGTTTCATCAGTGATGCAAAAGCAAAATGATTGAGTATTAGGTGAATGTGTTTTCAAGAAAAGAGGTAAGTGTAGGCAGAAAGAAGACAAAAAGAGCCAGAGCCTTTGCTAGATCATTGGGTTGAACAGAGAGGCCTAGCTATGTATGAGAGAATATTGCTTTGGGGTGTCTCCCATGGAGGTTTTCCTGACTCCATCCATTTGTGTTAGTGTACTGAGAAGACCCTATGAATAGCTCCTATAACACTTCTCTCCTTAGTTTGAAAGGAAAAGAAGCACTCTTCTAGTCTTCCTGGAATTTATACTCTAGTTATGGAGAAGTAGAGAAGTGAAACAGCTCAGTAAAAGCAAACAACCAAGAAATAAGATATATGAGAGACAGAGACAATGATGCTTTAGAGAAAAGGGGAATTGATATAGAATGATACATTTGGAAGGCAACTCAGGAAGAAGTTGGATGGGGGAGGGTTTGATCTGGAATTGAAAAACAGACAGGCTCTGGATCAGTGGAGAGGTGGAAAGCTTCTCTGAGAGATGTTATGTTGTAGAAGCTACGCTAAAGACAGAAGGCAAGACTTGAGCAGGCTTTGTGTGTATGTGTGTGTGTGCGTGTGTGGTGGGGTGGGTGTGTGGGGTGTGGAACGGATATACTAGAATGTTCCTCTAAAATAAGGAAAATACAAAAACAGTTTTAATTCAAGCAGCACTTCCTTTTCCAAACACTTGCACACTTATAACACACACATACACAAGCTTCCGTTCCTTAAGTTTTTTTCTTGCGATAACTAGACATCACAGCTTGACAAGATTATCTCTTTTCAAAGAGTTGTTACAGACTCAAGAACAATTTAGCCACCTCTTTCAACTCTGCAAATTGGACCAACCTATGCAAAACTTGCAGATTAAATTCTGAGTACATATCAGAGTAGCAGATTGGAGTTTGGCAGAACTGGGTCATTAGATTCATCGATAACTTTGTGCAGAAGATGGCAAAAGACTAAAGAACATAAAGGGTTTCAGGAATCTTTATGTCTGGTGAACTTGTGGGTAGTTTTGCAGTTTTCCTCTTATCTCCAAATCAGCAATTCTAAAGAGCAGCTTGTGTAATGTGCACAATAAATAGTCACTAAAGAGCAATTAGAACAAATAACCATTGAACATTCAATGAACAGGGAGTTAATACATTTTCCTGAAGTAATTAACATTCCCTTTCCTTGTTTTGTTTAAATTTTGTTTTTCCCTAAATTACCTTAATGCTGCCCTTAGTGAAACAGTTTAAAATTAGAGTTGTTGGAATTGGATCTTTCTTGATTAAGTGCTAGAAATACTGAGGTTAATTAGATCAAATCTATATCTGGAGCTGTTGAGTACAGATCAGTGGTCCTGACGTTTTCCACGGAAGCCTTTCTCCTATCTCACAGTAGGCCCAGATTTTAAGACACAAAGTTCTGCACCATTACCCCTGGAGCTCCCTTTTGTACATGCATGTCTGTAAAAACAAAATACACAGAGCCCTAATGATTTGGAAGCATTATCTTGGAACTCCTATCTTCTCACATTTTGCCTTAGAAACAGCTACACAAGTTGCATCACCTTATGTGAGCTGAGGTAAGGCTTAGCAGAAATGTTCCAAAAGTGTAGCCTTGTGGTAAAGAAGAACCAATTTATAAAAACCAAATGTCCATGGACCCCTGAATCAAAGGGTGTCAACTAAGTGAGATATGCCTCTGTCATCACCATTTCTTGCAAATTCAATGGCTGTCAGCCTTCTGCCTATTTTCCAGTGGAATAAGAACTTGGAGGTAACAATAAAGATCTCTGTTAACTGCTCCTACTCCTCCCACATCCCAGGAGTAAATTTTATCTGGCTCTTTTAGCAATGGAAATATGAATAACTCAGAAACATATTTCACACTTTTCTTAAAGACGAGTGTAGAATTATAGACCCAAAATACTGCTGGTACAAACATTCATCATTATAAGCAATAGGATAATCAAATAATTACCAATAAACTAGATTGATAATGTTGAACCTAAGTGAAAACCTCTTTTTTAATTGTTTTGTTATTTTTTATTTTTAAATTATTTTTGTTTGTTTTTATTTTTTATTTTATTTTATTTTTTTTTTGAGATGGGGTCTCGCAGTCTTGCCCAGGCTGGAGTAAAGTGGCATGATCTTGGTTCACTGCAAGCTCTGCCTCCCAGGTTCATGTCATTCTCCTGCCTCAGCCTCCTGAGGAGCTAGGATTACAGGCACCCACCACCATGCCTGGCTAATTTTTTTGTATTTTTAATAGATACGGGGTTTCACTGTGTTAGCCAGGATGGTCTCGATTTCCTGACCTCACGATCCACCTGCCTCGGCCTCCCAAAGTGCTGGGATTACAGGCATGAGCCACCGTGCCCAGCCTGTTTGTTTGTTTTTGAGACAGAGTCTCACTCTGTGCCCCAGGCTTGAGTGCAGTGATGTGATCTTGGCTCACTACAACCTCCCAGGCTCAAGTGATTCTCCTGCCTCAGTCTCCCAAGTAGCTGGGGCTACAGGCACCTGCCATCAAGCCCGGCTAATTTTGTGTTTTTAGTAGAGGTGGGGTTTCACCATGATGGCCAGGGCAGTCTTGAACTCCTGATCTCAAATGATCCACCTACCTTGGCCTCCCAAAGTGGTAGGATTACAGGCATGAGCCACAGTGCCTGGCCGTGAAAACTTCTATATAATAACTTCTATATAATTAAATAGTAAGAATTGCAGCAGTCAACACCAGAAGTAATTCATTCATTCATTCTTTTAGCCCACAAGTATAGACGTGTATATGTATATATAAGCACACAGACATATATATACATTTGCATACTGTACAAGACATGCTATGGGCTGGGTTCATATTGGTGAAAAAACAGACATGGTTACTGACCTTATGAAGCGTAGTCTACTGAGAGCAACAGACTTTAAACAATTTAATTAATTACAACTATGGTAAGTGATGTGGAATAAAAGTATAGTATGTTATGGTTATGATGGTATATAATGTCTTTGAAGTAATGTAGGGAGTATAACATGTAATCTTTGTACTGTTAAAGCTAAACAGGCTCAGAGGTGGAGAAAAATCCTAGTTTTAAATTGGTTTTAGTTTGTTATAGTCAAATTTAAGTAGTGCTTAATAAACCATTTAGTTTTATTAAGCATTATTAGATTACTAATAAGTAATAGTACATAAAGATAAATATATGGCACTTGGCTCATTTATTGAATCCTTAATGACCAAAGAAAGAATTCACAATTTTGAATCAGATCCTACCACAGGGAACCTTGCAGCTCTCAGGAGGCCAAATATTATAGTTTAAGAGTTGTCACCTTAGACCAGGGATGACCTGTATGAGCAAGCAATGACAGGCCCCTGGGCTGTTATTGTATGGCTTGTGAGATAAGAATAATTCTTACGTTTTAAAACGTCAAAAAATGAATAACAAGAAAGCTTTTTTTTGTGACATGTGAAACATACGAAATTCAAATTTCAGTGTCCATAAGTAAAAGTTTATTGTAACACAGCCATACCCATTTGTTTGTGTGTTAGTGATGCTGCTTTTGTGCTACAATAGCAGAGCTTTGTGGTTGCTACAAAGATCTTATGATCTGCAAAGCCTTAAATATTTACTATCTGGCCCTTTACAGAAAAAGTTGACTGACCCCTGACCTGGATTATAGCATTTTAAAAGACCCCCTTTTTGCAACACTACCAGTCCCCAACTTTAAAAGCTTTCTGTATTAGAGTTTTCCAGAGAAACAGAACCAATAGTGTGTGTGTGTGTGTGTGTGTGTGTGTGTGTGTAGGGAGACAGAGGTTTATTTTAAGGAATTGGCTCACATGATTGTGGAGGCTGGCAAGTCCAAAGTCTGAAGGGCAGATTGGCAGGATGGAGACGCCCAGAGACGAGTTGATGTTTCAACTCAAGTCCAAAGGCAGTAGGGAGGCTGAGTTCCCTCTTCCTTGTGAGATATGAGTCTTTTTTTCCTCTTGAGGCCTTTACATGATTGGATGAGGTGCACTCACATTATGGAGGGTAATCTGCTTTGCTTATTTAAATGTTAGTCTTATCTAAAAAAATACCTTTACAGCAACATCTAGAGTGATGTTTGACCAAATATCTGAGTACCATGGCCTAACCAAGTTAGCAGACAAAATTAACCATCACATTTTCTTAACAGATACTAGAAATATAATCCCCAGAGTATTAAACAAAACTCTTATTTGTAAGTGTCTAATGATTGGGATGGATGAAGACAGTGAGCCCAACAATAATCAGTTGGTGTGGGGCAAAATTAGTTAAGGGTTTTTTTTTTTTTTAAAAAAAAAAAATGGTATGCTAATTCATAAAAGGGAAAACTTGACTGCATATACCGTCAATCAGTTGCCAAACAATATGGTTCTGAACCAAGCAGAGATTTTAGCAGAGGCCTTAACTCAGTGATCTGAATTTCCTTAGAGATTTTTTCCTTGACGATCAGAAGACAAGGAGAAAACGAGCTTTCCTCCAGGCTTCAGGAGGTGTAACCTCAGACTTTGTCCATCTAGCAAAAGTAGGGACTTGCTGCTTTCTTCTAGATGCTCCCAGACCTCTGGTTATTGGCCACATGAGCCTGGGGATTCGGTGTGGGGAGTAAATCTACTTGAGCTTCCATACTGTCTCTGAGGGTTGACCTCTAAGGGGAGCTTCCATCCTTTCTGACTAGAGGCCTCTTAGAGAATTCCTTTGGTTTTACCACTCAGTGGGCCATTGTCTCAGTGCATCCACTTTCTCCTGTGAGCCTTAATTATAATACTACAATTTGTAACTTGAAGTTTTATGCCACAAAAGAAGCAGTAATCCAACTAGCTTCATAGCCCATCCTCTGGAATTCCCTTTTCAGCTTTTTCTCTTGGCAGCCCCACTTCTCACTCTACTGTTCATCTCCTCTGAGTCCTTTCCAAGGGAGTGCTGCAAAGTGAGATTGCCGTTAGGTCTATGGATATCTCGACCCGAGAACAGGTGCCAACTCTTTCTGTTCCTCCTTCGGTTTCAAGCCGCACCCACCCATAGGCCCAGTCCTACCCTCAAAACCTCCAGGTTTAAAATTTATTTTATTCTGTTTCATCAGACTGTCAAGGCACATTTCTACAACATCAAATTTTGGTGTAGTTTAGACATTTAGCTAGCATTTATTAAGTGCCTAGGATTTTTCAGGCACTTTATATTTATTTGAATCTTATGGCAACCAGCAGGTTAAACATTACTAAATTATTTTACCAATAAAGAAACTTAAGTTCTGTGAGGTTAAAAATATTTTTCAAAATTACATAGCATGTAAGTGGGAGGCCCAAGATAGTGAGCTCAGGCTTGTTTAAATCCAATGTCTGTGTTCTTTCTATTTGTTATACAGTATCTGAGAGATCAGCTTCAGCTTTTGAGTTCCTGGTTAGATAATGCCTTATAGGACTAGCTAGCACAACTTATTGATATGCAAAGCCACTATCTATGCAATTTTGTCAGCTGTATGTTTTTTTTGGTACTTAGAGTGGAATATGGCAGATGTCAGGAAGCAACAGGCATCTGCTGTAGCCAGAAATCAGCACCCACATAAACATCAGTTGCCTAAACGTTTTCTTTAATATATCCTGATATTTCCTCAGAAGTACACCATCTGCTCATGAAATAGATAACCTGAAAAAGTCTGACGCAGTTTTTCTTAAGTTATCTCTTTTCTTATAATGCATTACTTTGGTTCTTATGCATACCTAATCCAATCCTGTACAGAAGCACTAAATATCTGCCAGCTTATCCACATAAAATGGATTAAACATGAGAAGAAAAATAGGTAGAGATTAAGAGCTCAGTCTCTGCTCTTTGACAGACAGTATTGGAAACACTTAGCACAGTGACGAACCTATAGGAAAACTCAATAAATGCTAGATATTTTTATTAGTATCTTTTTTTTACTTGCAGAACTTTCTCCCTTACTGTGAGTGGACTAATAATAATAATGAAGTCAGTTTAATTGATCTTTTATTTTGCCTTATGTAGCATGTAAATTTAAAAAATCAAACTAAGTTTTCCATTCATTTGTTTATTAAGAATACTTATTGTGCATCAAATATTTTTCTTTCTTTCTTTCTTTTTTTTTTTTTTTTGAGACGGAGTCTTGCTCTGTCGCCCAGGCTGGAGTGCAGTGGCACGATCTTGGCTCGCTGCAACCTCCGCCTCCCAGGTTCAAATGATTCTCCTGCCTCAGCCTCCTGAGTAGCTGGGATTACAGGCACACGCCACCACACCCAGCTAATTCCTTTTTGTATTTTTAGTAGAGATGGGATTTCACCATGTTGGTCAGGCTGGTCTTGAACTCCTGTCCTTATGATCCACCTGCCTCAGCCTCCCAAAGTGCTGGCGTCAAATATTTTTCTAGTTGCCAGGAAGAAAATGTTGAGCAAAAAGAGAAGGTCCCTGTGCTCAGGGCCTTAGAGTCTAGTGTGAAAAAGAGAGAGAAAGCAAATGACCACACACATACATGTGTACTTACAGAGAGAGGGGAGTGAGAAGAAGTAGGGTAGAGGTTTCTGTTGGTAGTGGGGAATTTGACTTCATATATGACATGTGAGTTGAGATCCATAAGATGACTGGGATCTCACTAAGGGAAGAGAAGTGAAAGGTAAATTATTCTAGAGGAAATGACATGTTCATTGCTCCTCCTTTCTCTTCCTTTCCTCCTTCCTCAGTTCCTCAAAGCTCATGATAGCACCAAGGGTAATGCACTGTATGTCTCTTCCAGGTGTTAAAAATACTAAAAATCTTTCATTACCGGTTGGTAAAGAGTTTCTGCAGCAAAATCTTTGAGTGGGTCCTCCCTAGTCTTCCCTCCGCCTTGGCTGCCCTAGACCCTTTCCCAGAACCCAGCAGAGGTCCCCATAATCAGCAACTAAATGGTTGATGCCTGCTGCAGAAGAGGCTCTCGGGGACCTAATTCCTCATTCAGGCTGGAGTCTACTCCGCTAGATTGGTGCTGGTGCCATATTAGTTGTGAAATATTTCGAATGTCACTCATTGATACAATATCCACAGTTTCTCTATTTCGTCTCCTGGGAGAGGTATGAAGAAGTGATAAATTACCTACCTAAATCAGTCTCAAGAGTTATTTGCTCTTCTTTTAATTTTTTAAATTTGCTTATAGTTTTTAGTTTATTATCTATAACCTTTGAAGCTAACAGCAGAGAAACTATCTTGCCCTTTGCATGAATTACTAAGGGTCTCACTTTCATTCCTTGGTTCATTGTGATTATATTTTACTTTTGTAAATAATAAGTACTTATGTTACTTATTTTAATGACAGAGTCACATAAATTTTACTCTATCCTTCAAATACGGTTTAAAATGTATAGATTTAATCACAGTAGAAGGTAAGCAAGAGAGCACAACTTCCAATCTATTTCTAGAGGATTAAATTCACAGTTCTGGTTAGCAAATAAGAAGACTATTGCTTTTCATACTGCTTTGAAAATTGAGAGCTAACTGTTGTGGTTGAACTGAGATATCAGCCAGTGTAGAAAATTTTAGTTATATTATTGCCTGTACATATGGATGTCAAATCCTAGATGTTGCAGTGGGATACTTAATAAAAAGAAAAATGGGTTACATCCACTATATTGTCCTTTAACTCATTAAATTTTCCTTATTTCTGTAGATGTCTAAGTGAGGAATGGATGCTTTTAGCATGTGAACAGAATCTTCTAAAGCCCTTTCCTGAGTGATCACTGGAAATAAGGGCTTGTTTTTCACTTTCTCTGTGTTAGCTGTGTTTAATCTATTTGATTTTTCTTTATGAAGAAGTCAGGTTCGTGGAAGCAGCAGCCTTACCTTTCCATACATTATGTATGCACACCACCGAAGTTAGCACAGGTTTTAACAATACACAGTATCAGTAATTATTCCAAAGTTTCCATCTGAGCTAACAAACTTTAGTCTTAGCCAGCAGCTTCTCATTTTTAATGATGAATAGTCAATACCTACAGAATAAAAGACTGCTGCACAGGTTGTGTTTGTTACTTAATGGAAATTCTCGGGGAATCCTAGAAAGTTTTCAGAGGTTGCGATGAGCAGAGGAAGCAGGGGGCAGCTTTCATTTCTACATCTCCACATGGCAGAGGATTTTAATGCAGTAATTATCTTAGTGTTTAATGCTAATGAGTTAACTCTCATCTAACAGATATATAGCAGTTATATTCCGGTAGGAAAGAATACAGAACATCACCACAGAAGTTCAAAGACTTCAGGAAGTTTTATTTAGATAGCAAAATATATTCCATGACAAAAACAAACTGAATAATGAGAAATGAAAAAATGTGTCTACCTCAAAGGAAAGAGAAAACAGCAAAGCCTCCTCACACCATCACCAGGAAAAGAGAAAACGAGAGAGGAGTGCTACTGCAGGTGGGGCATTTACCTCCATAATAAAGGTGCTGTTGTGGGCCACTAATTCCAGGCAATCTACCCTAACATAGATGAGTGGTGAAGTCTATTCAGAATCTTGACAGGGCCAGGTCCTGTGAATATCATGGTATCAAAAAATGATGGAGCTTGGAATTGGAGGAATTAATTCATTTGGTTAATAGTTATTGAGCATTTACTATTATAGCTGCCACTATGCAAGCACTGAAGGTAAAGCAGTTAAAAAGGTACCCTAGGCCTGTATCCTCAAGGTTATTATCAAATAAATTTTGAATGTAATTTCAGGTAACTGCAAATGCTATGAAGAGGAATGAAGTCCGAGGTGTGGGGATTGTGAGTGAAGGGCTGAGTTGTTTTAGTGAGGGTAGTCAGGAATTGCTGTTTGTGGAAGAGACACTTAGTCAGGGGCCTGAATGATATGAAGGTGTGAAATGTATAAATGTCTTTGGGAAGAACATTCCAGGCAAATAGAAATGCCAGTTCATGGGACCTGAGGTAGGGGTGAGTTCACATATTTGAAGAACAGCCAGAAAGAGAGTGGAGTAAGTTAGGAGGGGTGGGTAAGGATGAGATGAGAGAGGTAGTCAGGCTACATCATGTAGTATTTTATTCCAAATTTGATGGGAAGTCACTGAAGGTTTTGAGTGGGGGGAGGGGTGATGTGATCTACTCCATGTTTTAAAAATGATTACTCAGTATGCTATAAGGAGATGAGACTATAGAAGGGTAAGTAGAAAAGCAGGAAAGCCAATAGGGAGGCAATTGCAATATTCCTGGTGATGATGAAAATGGACATGCACTAAGTGGTAGCAGTAGAGTGGTGAGAAATGGTTGGATTCTGGATTTATTTTGATGGCAAACCTAATAAGACCTGCTAATGGGCTATGGGGTGAAAGAAAGGCAAACATCAATAATGATTCTTTGATTTTTAGCTTGAGCACCTGGGTGAATATTGGCAACTTACTACTATAAACTGGGAAACCAGCCTTAGGAAAGATGCTGTTATCAGAAGTTATTATCCACTTTACCTCAAAAGACCAGCAAAGTCTCTTAATCTTTGCCATGACCAGCTACCCGAATCTGTCAGGTTACCCATCACCAGAGGGGCATAGCTCTGGAGTCAGACTGGGTTCAAATCCTAGCTCTGCCACTTACTATATGTGTAGCATTAACAAGTTACTAACCTGTCTGTGACTCAGTATACTAATCTGAGTGGGGAAAGTGGGGATGAAAACAATGGTGCTTGCCTCATTTAGTTTGTGTGGCAGTTATTGTATGAGTTTACATATAGCTCTTCAACAGTGTGGCATATGGTTATTGTTCTCTAAGTTAGCTGTTATCACACAGACTTTTCTGTCCATAAGCCATGCTTATGTCTTAGACCCTATTATTGCTAATAATTGGAGTACAGTCTATATGGAGTTCTGGAGGCTTCATTTAAATTCAGGAATTTTTTAGGCTATTCAATTCAACGATTTCAACTTGTTGAAAAAATTGTTTTTGACAGAGGTGTAATCTAGGCCATAGGGAAGTTAAGTGAGTTGACAGAGGTCCCAGAATTAATTAGTGGCTGAGCTGGAATGCCTACTTGGATCATTTTCACTGTATTTTTACATCTCTGCCTTTCTTTTAATTTGAGTTTCTTGACTTTTCTGTATCCTATCAAATTTCATATCCCTTATTGATAAAGTCACTTAAAGATTTTTGAATGTCGGCCGGGCGCTGTGGCTCACGCCTGTAATCCCAGTACTTTGGGAGGCCAAGGCGGGTGGATCACGAATTTAGGAGATCGAGACCATCCTGGCTAACATGGTGAAACCCCGTCTCTACTAAAAATGCAAAAAATTAGCCAGGCGTGGTGGCGGGCGTCTATAGTCCCAGCTACTCGAGAAGCTGAGGCAGGAGAATGGCCTGAACCCAGGAGGCGGAGCTTGCAGTGAGCCGAGAACAGGCCACTGCACTCCAGCCTGGGCGACTGAGCGAGACTCCGTCTCAAAAAAAAAAAAAGATTTTTGAACGTCATTGGTCATTAATAGTGTCTATCACACATGAATCATATTTGACAATTTTTTTTTTTTTTTGAGACGGAGTCTCGCTCTGTCGCCCGGGCTGGAGTGCAGTGGCCAGATCTCAGCTCACTGCAAGCTCCGCCTCCCGGGTTTACGCCATTCTCCTGCCTCAGCCTCCCGAGTAGCTGGGACTACAGGCGCCCGCCACCTCGCCCGGCTAGATTTTTGTATTTTTTAGTAGAGACGGGGTTTCACCGTGTTAGCCAGGATGGTCTCGATCTCCTGACGTCGTGATCCGCCCGTCTCGGCCTCCCAAAGTGCTGGGATTACAGGCTTGAGCCACCGCGCCCGGCCATATTTGACAATTTTTGAGTCATATAGGCTCATAAATGTATAAACCCATTGGGCATTACATTTGTGTTGTGTTTTATTTTTAGCAATAACAAGCAAGATTCAGAAGTCCAACAAGTAAGATATTGATTTCAGTAAGAGAGAACTAGTAAGCAAGCTATTTGAGAAATACACTCTTGTAAGAATATTGTTTCATGAAGTCTTGAGCAACATAGGAAATAGTAAGTAAGGAGAGCAAAATGAGGGAATCACTGTGCAGGGAAAAAGAAAGTACTTACTAGGCATGAGTTCCTCTCATAGATTCTAGTCCAAATGTTAACTAGTTGTGCCATGTCAAAGAAGTCATTCAACCTCCCTGTTCCTTAGTGTTTTGCATGTAAAATGAGAGGAGGGAGCCAGATGATATTGGGATCTGTGCCATCACTAGACCGCTAAGGTAAGGCTTAAGTGATCTTGTCACCATTTTACATTTTGTTCATTGAGTCTTATTCAAAGGATTCATATGTAGAACCATTTGAAAAATATTGGCTAAAGATAGCTTAGGAGTTGAAGGAAAGTGTTAAAAATAGAATCAAATAAATGGATTTTCTCTGAGCAAAAGGCAGTCATCAGTTTCATAGACTCTGAGGACTGGTATAAGGAGTGAGCAGCAGGGTGATTTTAAGAGCTCTTCTTGGAAAATTTCATGACTATCAGACTCAACATTAGTCTATCCTTGCTGTGTCCTGCCCTGACCTTGTATGCTATTTGTAGTTATGCCTCTAAAGTCTGGCATTTTCCTCCCAAGTCCTGACTAATACTTTATTTGCCTGCACAGGTCTGTGAAGTGCACTGCTGTCAGACTCTCACTAAGAACACTTGAACTGCTCATGAAGCAGGGGGCCTTAACTGTTTACTTCTTTTGGAAGCCTCCATCTGGCCCATCTATCTTTATTCTCCCAGGATCCCAGGTACATTGTAATTATTGTACTTTCTTTTGCTGACCAAAGTCAGTTTTATCTCTCAGTCTGCTCATTAATGGGGCCATCTAGTCCCTGGACTCTGTCATCCCTGCTGGAACTTCTGAACCCATTCTGACAGCAGGGTCCCAGAGTTGTGTTTATCTTCTCCATAGTTCCTGGGTCTATAGGGGTTGGACCATTCACCAACACTTTCCAACACTGTCTCTAAAAGCCTACTTCTTCGTCATGGGCTATCTGGTGAAAGGCCTGGTCTATTTGTTCATTCTATTTTCAGAAATGAGCTGAAAGTCACTGGGGCTATACTAAGGAACTTCGGGTACTATCCCTTAACACTCTTACCATCCATTCAGTTCCACTGACTCTCATGGAAGCAGTCAGTTACTATGGCTTGTTTACATAGACAGATGGGGGGGGTGGTATATTGTCAGTAGTAGAATTAGAACCTCTGATCCACAGAATACTGTTCTTTTATTAAAGATGTCCTATAGAAGTTTGAAGTGATATAAAGCTCATTTATCCAACAGATTTATTATTATTCTTTTAACACAAACTATATATGAAGCATATACATGGGACTAGGGTTAAAAATAGTGAAAAAGGCATTTAACCCTCTTTGGTAATGTCTGAGGTATCCAGAGGACCTGGGAATAGTTACAGATACTCTTCACATGTCTTCCTTAGAGCATATGCAAACTGAGCCATAGAAATGGTCCTAAACATGCTATAGTTGCCCCAGGTAAATATGCAAACTACTATTGGTTATATTTTCTTTGGTTATATGAGACTATATTTAAAGAAATGAACAAAATTCCCTGTCATGTCGATTACATGAATAAGTACTCAGTAAGAATTTATTGTGTAAGTAAATCAATAATCAAATGTTTTTATGAAATGATCACAGTTAAGTTCACTACCATGAAAGTTAAAATAGAACTGAGTAGCTGCAACTCTTAGCTATTGTTTGTTAAACACAGGAAAAATCCAAGTTTGGAGTATTTTACAGACTGCAGGCTTTTTAGACTTGAGAGGTAACTTCACTGACAAAGGCTGCAACTGAAGAGCCAGCAGGAAAATTTCCACACTGACCAAAACAATGATAGTTTTCCTGTTACCCCCTGTAAAATTTATCATGACGTTGGCTGTTGGCAGGGGCTACAGATGAGATTGGGAAACACTGCTGTCAACAGCAAAAGTACTTTAATATTTATGCTTTTGACCTCAAATGAAATTTAGATGGCTAACTAAAAAATGATTTATATTTACCTTTTTTTTTTTTGAGGCGGAGTCTCGCTCTGTTGCCCGGACTGGAGTGCAGTGGCCGGATCTCAGCTCACTGCAAGCTCCCCCTCTCGGGTTTACGCCATTCTCCAGCCTCAGCCTCCCGAGTAGCTGGGACTACAGGCGCCCGCCATCTCGCCCGGCTAGTTTTTGTATTTTTAGTAGAGACGGGGTTTCACCGTGTTAGCCAGGATGGTCTCGATCTCCTGACCTCATGATCCGCCCGTCTCGGCCTCCCAAAGTGCTGGGATTACAGGCTTGAGCCACCGCGCCCGGCCTATATTTACCTTAACAGATTATTGATTTATGCTTTGTTTGGCACTCTCAATATCTGTATTCCTTCAATCTTGAAATGCTTTTAGGTGGTTCTTGTAGTATAAAAGAAAAAAATAAAGTCAGATGTAAATTAAAATCCCGGCACTGCCACATATGACAAGTTATTTAACCTCTTCGGCTTCCTATTTTTCTTCTGTAAGATGGGGACAATAATAATAATAATACCTATAATTATTATTCATATCTTTGATATAATGTGTGTAAAATATATAGTGTAGTGCTTCACACACAGTAAGTGCTCAATAAATACTAGTTAATTATATTAGGTTGGTGCAAAAGTAATTGTGGGTTTTGCCATTAAAAGTACTAGCTCTTGCCTGATTGCCCTAGCCAGAACTTCCAACACTATGTTGAATAGGAGTGGTGAGAGAGGGCATCCCTGTCTTGTGCCAGTTTTCAAAGGGAATTTTTCCAGTTTTTGCCCATTCAGTATGATATTGGCTGTGGGTTTGTCATAAATAGCTCTTATGATTTTGAGGTACGTTCCATCAATACCAAATTTATTGAGAGTTTTTAGCATGAAGGGCTGTTGAATTTTGTCAAAAGCCTTTTCTGCATCTATTGAGATAATCATGTGGTTCTTGTCTTTGGTTCTGTTTATATGCTGGATTACGTTTATTGATTTGCGAATGTTGAACCAGCCTTGCATCCCAGGGATGAAGCCCACTTGATCATGGTGGATAAGCTTTTTGATGTGCTGCTGAATCCAGTTTGCCAGTATTTTATTGAGGATTTTTGCATCGATGTTCATCAAGGATATTGGTCTAAAATTTTCTTTTTTTGTTGTGTCTCTGCCAGGCTTTGGTATCAGGATGATGTTGGCCTCATAAAATGAATTAGGGAGGATTCCCTCTTTTTCTATTGATTGGAATAGTTTCAGAAGGAATGGTACCAGCTCCTCCTTGTACCTCTGGTAGAATTCAGCTGTGAATCCATCTGGTCCTGGACTTTTTTTGGTTGGTAGGCTATTAATTATTGCCTCAATTTCAGAGCCTGCTATTGGTCTATTCAGGGATTCAACTTCTTCCTGGTTTAGTCTTGGGAGAGTGTAAGTGTCCAGGAAATTATCCATTTCTTCTAGATTTTCTAGTTGATTTGCGTAGAGGTGTTTATAGTATTCTCTGATGGTAGTTTGTATTTCTGTGGGGTCGGTGGTGATATCCCCTGTATCATTTTTTATTGCATCTATTTGATTCTTCTCTCTTTTCTTCTTTATTAGTCTTGCTAGCGGTCTGTCAATTTTGTTGATCTTTTCAAAAAACCAACTCCTGGATTCATTTATGTTTTGGAGGGTTTTTTGTGTCTCTATCTCCTTCAGTTCTGCTCTGATCTTACTTATTTCTTGCCTTCTGCTAGCTTTTGAATGTGTTTGCTCTTGCTTCTCCAGTTCTTTTAATTGTGATGTTAGAGTGTCAATATTATGCAGCCATAAAAAAGGATGAGTTTGCGTCCTTTGTAGGGACATGGATGCAGCTGGAAACCATCATTCTTAGCAAGAACAGAAAATCAAACACCGCATGTTCTCACTCATAGGTGGGAACTGAACAATGACATCACTTGGACTCGGGAAGGGGAACATCACACATCGGGGCCTATCATGGGGAGGGGGGAGGGGAGAGGGATTGCACTGGGAGTTATACCTGATATAAATGACGAATTGATGGGTGCTGACGAGTTGATGGGTGCAGCACACCAACATGGCACAAGTATACATATCTAACAAACCTGCACGTTATGCATGTGTACCCTAGAACTTAAAGTATAGAAAAAAAAAAACTTACAAAAAAAAAAAGTACTAGCAAATGCCATTAAATGCCAATTAAAAGTAATGGCAAGACCCGCAATGCCATTGAAAGTAATGGCAAAATCCACAATTACTTTTGCACCAAAGTCATATTAATGTCAATTAAGATATTGCCAATATGAAATACCAATTAAAAGTAATGGCAAATGCCATTAAATGCCAATTAAAAGTAATGGCAAAACCCACAGTTACTTTTGAACCAACGTAATATTAATACAGTACCTTATATATAATAGATTATTATGAATTATTATTAATTGAAAGAAAAAGTGAATAACTTTAGTATCACAGGATCTCAGGAATATTTTACCATTTATTATAATTTTACCCAGCTCTTTTTCATAGATCCAGCACATCACATTTTTCTTTTGTGAATATGTACACTCTTTCTTAATCTCAGCCCTTTGGTGTCATGACAGGGAAGCCTTGGGATATTTTGTTTCTCAGGCCAAGTTTCATTAACCTGTGAAGGGATAATGGGAAAATCTGGAAAAATTTTCATCTGGGAAAAGACATGGACATGGAGCTACCACACACAAGGTTTGAGGTGTTTTTCTCTTAAGAAATAGAAACATTAAACATGGGAAGTAACAAGAACATGAAGCATTCTTCAGATTCTGCACATCTAGCCCTACATTATGAGAATCTTATGCTTGCTGCTGAATCATTTCTATTGGAGGAAAGTGTAATGCACATTTCACTGCCCCAAATAAAACCGGAAAAGTAGCATTTGTATATTGTCACTAACAATCACGTTTTGTACGAAAGAGTGAGGAAGATCATCTCAGCTCCAGTGAAGCATTAATTGTAAACAAGCCCTTCTTTGTCCATCTCTCCTATAATTAGATGTGGGTCAGGGGATGCCACTGTTGGGAAATTTGAAACAATAAAAGGAAAGGACTCTCACAAGAAAGGGCCATGCAAACAGTGTGAGTAATATTTGATTATGTCTCAATATTGTTTTGAATAGAAAACAAAAAAAAACTTCATTGAAAAACCATTCTGACTGATATCTGTTTATACGAGCCCTAAATCTTTCCTTCACTGCCTTATACAAATATTGATTGGTTAGTTTCTGACCTATCAAGAAGAGTCTCTCTGATTAATGGCTAAGTAGTTTCCCAAGCAATGTCTCATTTTTATTGTCTAATTTCATATTCCTTCTGCACTTTAAAATGTATTTATCTTGGACTAAGGTATGTTCAATAGTTGCTTTTTTAACCACATGTTCTTTTGTTTTAAGAATAAACCTTTACTCATTACTAATTCTAATATGACTGAAGGGCATTGGTCAAAGTCAGGATAGCATCAGGGAAGATTAGTTACCTGCCAAGAGGTCTCTATTTTGACACATTCATATTGGTTTAGGTCAGGCTCTCCTTGAAGGAAAAGAAGCCTAAACATGTATTAAGTTATGTGATAAAAATATACTGATATTTGACCATTTTTGACCTACAAGACTGGCAATTTCACATAGTTCAACCTAATCCATCAAAGATGGTTTCTCCTCCTGTCTCGGAGGAGAACCATTTAATAGAGAGATTGATAGAGTAAACCAGTTCATAGAGATTGATGTGTAAACAGGAATGCTACTTTCACAACATGTAATAGCCACGGTTAACTGCTGTGGGAAGCAGTTACTGGTACACTGTGACCAGGGTGACAGATCTGCCCTGCAGGCAGATCTATACAAGAAGCCAAATGATAAGCCAGTGATGATCAAAGCTACAGAATGTATATATTTCTTTTTTTAAAAAAGACTTTATAAATTAAAAATACCATGAAGATATATACAAATATAAAACTAGGTAAAAACCCTTCAGATGTCCAAGTTTTTAGTAACAACCACCTAAAACCCCTACAAATCAAATACAAACAAAACTACAAAACGAATAAAATATAAATGAGCCACATTGATTTAATAAAAGTTTTTTTTGTTGTTGTTTGCTCCAACTAATTCACAGATTGCATTATTGATAGTACAGATTTGAATAGTGGAGAGTCCTCTGAGTCTGTATGAGTAAGCATCCTATGCATGTGATCACTCAGTTTTCTCTACATCATCTCTATTGTGAAAGCTTCCTTCCTACAGAGTGGAGCGAAGTCATTTGGTTTTCCCTTGGATGGGTCATTAAACATTGGAACCACCTCTGCTCTTTTGAACAGGGGTTGGAACAATTAAGAGTTACTCTTTGGTGTCAGAACTATGGCAAACACCAGCACAAATAACTCTTTGTATCTATTTACGCTTACATGGTTTCAGGGGGTAGCTCCTTGGGGATTCAGCTTTATGTGGGGGTGTCTGATGTTAGTTTCCCAACCCTCTAGCAAATCATTTGCTTTAGCTGCAACATTTTGCTTGGCTCAATATAGAAGGCATGGTAAGACTATCTAGTCAGTAAAATAGCTACAAGAAGATTTCAGTTGCCATTATTTTAGTAATAAATAAATAAAATAAATCTTTGAAATTAAATTCTCATTTATGGTTTAAATCTTGCCTAAGTTGAGATTGTATTCCTCTGCTTTCCTTTCAGTAGACAGTTTTCCTGTCAAATTTCATTAGATGAGGAAAACACTACAAAGCTTCCATCCAAACCTTCCATCTCCTAATTGCTGACAAAGGATGATGGCCTTCCAACTTTATGGATATTAAAAAGTTAAGTAATGACTCAGGTGTTAAGTAATAGTGTAGATTTTTAAAATATCAATTTTGCAATGGACATTACCAAGCATATCACTTTTGTATTTTAAGAAGAAGAGTAAACAACAAAAAACAAATATTTAAAAAATAAGCCTAAATTGTATCAAAGATCCCTCATGGTAAGATTTTTGTCTTTTTTTTTTTTTTTTTTTTTTAAGGAAAGGTGTTTAAAATCAATTACAGTCATTCTATTGATTTATAGCTAATGAGGAGAAAAAGTGATCTTGGCCTAAATGCCAGTTGTTTCAGCTGTTCCTTAAAATAAAGGGCAAGAAAATGGAGTTAACACTTTTTAAAAAAATTATACTTTAAGTTCTGGGGTACATGTACGGAGCATGCAGGTTTGTTATATAGGTATACATGTGCCATGGTGGTTTGCTGCACCCATCAACCCATCAACTACATTAGGTATTTCTCCTAATGCTATCCCTAGCCCAGCCCCCCACCCCCTCACAGGCCCTGGTGTGTGATGCCCTTCACCCCTGCATCCCTGAGTTCTCATTGTTCAACTCCCACTTACAAGTGAGAACATGTGGTGTTTGGTTTTCTGTTCTTATGTTAGTTTGCTGATAATGATGGTTTCCAGCTTCATCCATGTCTCTGCAAAAGACATGAACTCATCCTTTGTTATGGTTGCATAGTATTTCATGGTGTATATGTGCCACATTTTCTTTATCAAGTCTATCATTGATAAGCATTTGGGTTCGTTCCAAGTCTTTGCTATTATGAACAGTGCTGCAGTAAACATGTTTTCATGTATCTTCATAGTGAAATAATTTATAATCCTTTGGGTATATACCCAGTAATGGGATGGCTGGGTCAAATGGTATTTCTAGTTCTAGATCCTTGAGGAATCACCACACTGTCTTCCACATGGTTGAACTAGTTTACAGTCCCACCAACAGTGTAACAGCGTTCATATTTCTCCACATTCTCTCCAGCATCTGTTGTTTCCTGACTTTTTAATGATCGCCGTTCTAACTGGCGTGAGATGGTATCTCATTGTGGTTTTGATTTGCATTTCTCTAACGACCAGTGATGATGAGCTTGAAAAAATATGCTTGTTGGCTGCATAAATGTCTTCTTTTGAGAAGTGTCTGTTTATATCCTTTGCCCAGTTTTTGATGGGGTTGTTTGATTTGTTCTTGTAAATTTGTTTAAGTTCTTTGTAGATTCTGGATATTAGCCCTTTGACAGATGGGTGGATTGAAAAAATTTTCTCCCTTTCTGTAGGTTGCCTGTTCACTCTGATGGTAGTTTCTTTTGCTGTGCAGAAGCTCTTTAGTTTAATTAGATCCCATTTGTCAATTTTGGCTTTTGTTGCCATTGCTTTTGGTGTTTTAGTCATGAAGTCTTTGCCCATGCCTATGTCCTGAATGGTATTGCCTAGGTTTTCTACTGTGTTTTTATGGTTTTAGGTCTAACATTTAAGTCTTTAGTTCATCTTGAATTAATTTTTGTATAAGGTGAATGGAAGGGACCCAGGTTCAGCTTTCTATATATGGCTAGCCAGTTTTCCCAGCACCATTTATTAAATAGGGAATCCTTTCCCCATTTCTTGTTTTTGTCAGGTTTGTCAAAGATCAGATGGTTGTAGATGTGTGGTATTATTTCTGAGGACTCTGTTCTGTTCCATTGGTCTATATCTCTGTTTTGGTACCAGTACCACACTGTTTTTGTTACTGTAGCCTTATAGTATAGCTTGAAGTCAGGTAGCGTGATGCCTCCAGCTTTGTTCTTTGGCTTAGGATTGTCTTGGCAATGCGGACTCTTTTTTGGTTCTGTATGAACTTTAAAGTAGTTTTTTCCAATTCTGTGAAAAAAGTCATTGGTAGCTTGATGGGGATGGCATTGAATCTATAAATAACCTTGGGCAGTATGGCCATTTTCATGATACTGATTCTTCCTATCCATGAACATGGAACATTCTTCCATTTGTTTGTGTCCTGTCTTATATCCTTGAGCAGTGGTTTGTAGTTCTCCTTGAAGAGGTCCGTCATGTCCCTTGTAAGTTGTATTCCTAGGTATTTTATTCTCTTTGAAGCAATTGTAAATGGGAGTTCACTCATGATTTGGCTCTCTCTTTGTCTGTTTTTCATGTATAGGAATTCTTGTGATTTCTGCACACTGATTTTGTATCCTGAGCCTTTACTGTAGTTGCTTATCAGGTTGAGGAGATTTTGGGCTGAGATGATGGGGTTTTCTAAATATACAATCATGTCATCTGCAAACAGGGACAAATTTGAGTTCCTCTTTTCCTGATTGAATACCCTTTATTTCTTTCTCTTGCCTGATTGCCCTGGCCAGAACTGCCAACACTATGTTCAATAGGAGTGGTGAGAGAGGGCATCCCTGTCTTGTGCCAATTTTCAAAGGGAATGCTTCCAGTTTTTGCCCATTCAGTATGATATTGGCTCTGGGTTTGTCATAAACAGCTCTTATTATTTTGAGATATGTCCCATCAGTACCTAGCTTATTGAGAGTTTTTAGCATGAAGGGCTGTTGAATTTTGTCAAAGGCCTTTTCTGCATCTGTTGATATAATCATGTGTTTTTTGTCTTTGGTTCTGTTTATATGATGGATTATGTTTATTGATTTGCATATGTTGAACCAGCCTTGCATCCCAGGGATGAAGTCAACTTGATCGTGGTGGATAAGCTTTGATGTGCTGCTGGATTAGGTTTGCCAGTATTTTATTGAGGATTTTTGCATCGATGTTCATTAGGGATATTGGCCTGAAGCTTTGTTTTTTTGTTGTGTCTCTGCCGGGCTTTGGTATCAGGATGACACTGGCCTCATAAAATGAGTTAGAGAGGATTCCCTCTTTTTCTACTGATTGGAAGAGTTTCAGAAGGAATGATACCACCTCCTCTTTGTACTTCTGGTAGAATTTGGCTGTGAATCCATCTGCTCTTGGATGTTTCTTGGTTGGTAGACTGTTAATTGTTGCCTCTATTTCAGAGCCTGTTATTGGTCTATTCAGGGATTCAACTTCTTCCTGGTTTAGTCTTGGGAGGGTGTATGTGTCCAGAAATTTATCAATTTCTTTATTTGCGTAGAGGTGTTTATAGTATTATCTCATGGAATTTGTATTTCTGTGGGATTGGTGGTGATATCCCCTTTATCATTTTTTATTGCATCTATTTGATTCTTCTCTCTTTTCTTCTTTGTTAGTCTTGCTAGGGGTCTGTCAATTTTGTTGATCTTTTCAAACAGCCAGCTCCTGGATTCGTTGATTTTTTGAAGGGTTTTTTGTATCTCTGTCTCCTTCAGTTCTGCTCTGATTTTAGTTATTTATTGTGTTCTGCTAGCTTTTGAATGTGTTTGCTCTTGCTCCTCTAGTTCTTTTAATTGTTATGTTAGGGTGTCGACTTTAGATCTTCCCAACTTTCTCTTGTGAGCATTGAGTGCTATAAATTTCCCTCTACACACTGCTTTAAATGTGTCCCAGAGTTTCTAGTATGTTGTGTCTTTGTTCTCATTGGTTTCAAAGAACGTCTTTATTTCTGCCTTTATTTCATTATTACCCAGTAGTCATTCGGGAGCAGCTTGTTCAGTTTCCATGTAGTTGTGCGGTTTTGAGTGAGTTTCTTAATCCTGAGTTCTAATTTGATTGCACTGTGATCTGAGAGACAGTTCATTAAGATTTCTATTCTTTTACATTTGCTGAGGAGTTCTTTACTTCCAACTATGTGGTCAATTTTGGAATAAGTACTATGTGGTGGTGAGGATAATGTATATTCTGTTGATTTGGGGTGGCACGTTTTGTAGATGTCTGTTAGGTCTGCTTGGTCTGGAACTGAGTTCAAGTCCTGAATATCCTTGTTAACTTTCTGTCTCATTGATCTGTCTAATGTTGACAGTGGGGTGTTAATGTCTGCCATTATTATTGTTTGGGAGTCTAAGTCTCTTTGTAGGTCTCTTGGAACGTGCTTTATAAATCTGGGTGCTCTTGTATTGAGTGCATATATATTTAAGATAGTTAGCCCTTCTTGTTGCATTGACCCCTTTACCATTATGTAATGGTCTTCTTTGTCTCTTTTGATCTTTGTTGGTTTAAGGTGTGTTTTATCAGAGACTAGGATTGCAATCCCTGCTTTTTTTTTTTTCTTTTCTTTCTGTTTGCTTGCTAATTCTTCCTTCATCCCTTTATTTTGAGCCTATGTGTGCCTTTGCAGGTGAGATGGGTCTCCTGAATACAGCACACCAATGGTCTTGACTCTATCCAATTTGCCAGTCTGTGTCTTTTAATTGGGGCATTTAGCTCATTTACATTTAAGGTTAATATGGTTATATGTGAATTTGATCCTGTCATTATAATGCTATCTGGTTATTTTGCCCATTAGTTGATGCAGATTCTTCATAGCATCGCTGGTCTTTGCAATTTGGTATGTTTTTGCAGTGGCTGGTACCGGTTGTTCCTTTCCATGTTTAGTGCTTCCTTCAGGAGCTCTTGTAAGGCAGGCCTGGTGGTGACAAAATGTCTCAGTATTTGCTTGTCTGTAAAGGATTTTATTTCTCCTTTGCTTATGAAGCTTAGTTTGGCTGGATATGAAATTCTGGGTTGAAAATTCTTTTCTTTAAGAATGTTGAATATTGGTCCCCACTCTCTTCTGGCTTGTAGGGTTTCCGCTGAGAGATCCACTATTAGTCTGATGGGCTTCCCTTTGCGGGTAGCCCAACTTTTCTCCCTGGCTACCCTTAACATGGTTTCCTTCATTTCACCCTTGGTGAATCTGACCAAGTGATTAGGTGAATGTGTCTTGGGGTTGCTCTTCTTGAGGAGTATCTTAATGGTATTTTCTGTATTTCCTGAATTTGAATGTTGGCATACCTTGCTAGGTTGGGGAAGTTCTCCCGGATAACACCCTGAAGAGTGTTTTCCAACTTGGTTCTGTTCTCCTCATCACTTTCAGGTATACCAATCAAACATAGATTTGGTCTTTTCACATAGTCCCATATTTCTTGGAGACTTTGTTGGTTTCTTTTCACTCTTTCTTTCTCTAATCTTGTCTTCTCGCTTTTTTCATTGAGTTGATCTCCAATCTCTGATATCCTTTCTTCCACTTGATTGATTCAGCTATTGATACTTGTGTATCATACTTGTGTATGCTTCACGAAGTTCTCATGCTGTGTTCAGCTCCATCAGGTCATTTATGTTCTTCCCTAAACTGGTTATTCTAGTTAGCAATTCATCTTACCTTTTTTTCAAGGTTCTTAACTTCCTTGCGTTGGATTAGAACATGTTCCTTTAGCTCAGAGAAGTTTGTTATTGTCCACCTTCTGAAGCCCACTACTGTCAATTCGTCAAACTCATTCTCCATCCAGTTTTGTTCCCTTGCTGGTGAGGAGTTGTGATCCTTTGGAGGAGAAGAGGCATTCTGGTTTTTGGAATTTCAGCCTTTTTGCACTGGTTTCTCCCCATCTTCGTGGATTTATCTACCCTTGGTCTTTGATGTTGGTGACCTTCGGATGGGGTCTCTGAGGGGACATCCTTTCTGTTGATGTTGATGGTGTTTCTTTCTGTTTGTTAGTTTTCCTTCTAACAGTCAGGTCCCTGTGCTGCAGGTCTGCTGGAGTTTGCTGGAGGTCCACTCCAGACCCTGTTTGCCTGCGTATCAGCGGCTGAGGCTGCAGAACAGCAAAGAAAGCTGCCTCTTCCATCTCTGGAAGCTTCGTCCCAGAGAGGCACCCACCAGATGCCAGCCAGAGCTCTCCTCAGCTCTCCTCTATGAGGTGTCTGTTGGATCCTACTGGGAGGTGTTTCCCAGTCAGGATACACAGGGGTCAGGGACCCACTTGAGAAAGGGTCTGTCCCTTATCAGAGTTCGAATGCTGTGCTGGGAGATCTGCTGCTCTCTTCAGAGCTGTCAGGCGCTGCACCCACAGCCACCCCTTCCCCCAGCTGCTCTGTCCCAGGGAGATGGGGGTTTTATCTATAAGTCTCTGACTGGGGCTTCTGCCATTTTTTCAGAGATTCCCTGCCCAGAGGGAAGGAATCTAGAGAGGCAGTCTGGCTGCAGTGGCCTTGCTGAGCTGCAGTGGGCTCTACCCAGTTTGAACTGGGTAGCTTTGTTTACACTGTGAGGGTAAAAACATCTACTCAAGCCTCAGCAATGGCGGATGCCCCTCCCCCCACCAAACTCAAGTGTCCTAGGTCGACCTCAGACTGCTGTGCTAGCAGTGAGAATTTCAAGCCAATGGATCTTAGCTTTCTGTGCTCCGTGGGGGTGGGACCTGCTGAGCCAGACCACTTGGCACTCTGGCTTCAGCCCCTTTTCCAAGGGAGTGAATGGTTTTGTCTCACTGGCATTCCAGGTGCCACTGGAATATGAAAAAACTCCTGCAGCTAGCTCAGTGTCTGCCTAAATGGCCACCCAGTTTTGTACTTGAAACCTAAAGCCCTGCTCGCATAGGCACCAGAGGGATTCTCCTGGTCTGTGGGTTGCAAAGACCATGGGAAAAGTGCAATATCTGGGCCAGAGTGCACTGTTCCTCCCAGTATAGTTTCTCATGGCTTCCCTTGGCTGGGGGAGGGAAATCCTCTGACCCTTTGTGCTTCCTGGGTGAGGTGATGCCCCACCCTGCTTCAGCTTGCCCTCCGTGGGCTACACTCAGTGTCCAACTAGTCCCAGTGAGATGAACTGGGTACCTCAGTTGGAAATGCGGAAATCACCTGCCTTTTGCGTCGATCTCACTGGGAGTTGCAGACCAGAGCTATTCCTATTTGGCCATCTTGCTAGCCTCAGGCTTGAGTTAATACATTTAGGAGGTGTTGATTGGTTCTCTGTGAGGTTGTCCAGAATTCACTTATCCTACACAAACATTTTGGAGATCAATTACTGATGAGATTAAGGAATTTAAAGATGATTTTAAGAAGCAAAATTCTGAAATGCAACTGGTATACAATTAACTTGGAATTTTTTAACTTTTATGATCTGAATGTTGGTGTTCCTCCACAATCCATATGTTGGAACCTAATAGTCATGTGATAGTATTAAAAGGTGGGGCCATTTGAAAAATCATTAAATCATGATGGTTCTGCCTTCATGAATGGGATTAGTGCTTGTCTTAATCTGTTTTGTGCCATTATAACAGAATACCCAAGACTGGGTAATTTATAAAGAGTACAGATTTATGTATCATGGTTTTTGAGGCTGAGAAGTCCAAGATCGAGGGGCTAGCATCTTGTTTAGGGACTTCTTGCTGCATGATAAGGCGTCACATGAGCAAGATACAGAAAAGGTAGCTGAACTCCCTCTTTTAAAATGATCCCACTTCCATATAACTAACATACTGCCATGATAACAGCATTAATTCATTCATGAGAGCAGAGCCCTCATAGCTGAATCATCTCTCATTAAGCTCCTCCTAACACTGTGGCACTGGGGTTCCAGTTTGAAACATATAAACTTTGGAGGACACATTCAAGCCATAGCAGTGCCTTTACAAAAAAGGCTGAAGGATGTGCCCCTGGCCTTTCACCATGAGGGAATGCAGCAAGAGGTACCATCAATAAAACAGAGAGTGAGCCTTCAGCAGACACTGAATCTGCTGGTGTCCTAATCTTGGACTTTCCAGCCTCCAGAACTATGAGAAATAAATTTCTATTATTTATAAATTACTCATTCTAAGACATTTTGTTATAGCAGCCCAAATGAAGACAGAAATATACCATTGTATTGTAATAGTTAACCTTTAGTGACTGAAATACAGAAGACAAAGGATATTCAGAGAGAAAGAAATAATGTTTCTTTATAACTTATTTATTATTAATCAACAAACATTAATTGAGCATTTTGCTTTTGAACTAGATACTGGAAATACAAACAACTCAGTGGCTTCACATATGTAATGTGTTCCTTCAAGAATGTTGCTACTACTTCTCTATCTAGAAACCTACTTATTCTTCCAGATTCAGTTTAAGGGATATTCTCTGAACAAAGATTAATTCGTTGATCAAGCCTCTGTTCTTTGGTGTATTATTTGTATATTGTATATTGTGTGCATATTTATGTATATTGTGTGCATATTTATGTATATTGTATATTATGTGCATGTTTTCAACCATGACTCTATTTTCTGTACTCTGTTCTTTAGCAAAAGAGGAATTAAGACATTAAATAAAAAGCAACTTCAAATATGCTTTAAAAAGAATAAGAATGGTTAAATAATATACTTCTTGAGTCAATTTTTAATCGTTTGTAAGTACAGATATAAAAATATTTTATCATTGTGGTGATAATAACTAAATAGATAAAAGTAATGTGTCTACCAACTCATATCTACAAACTTAAGTGTAAACTCTTCAGAGAGATATCACTGTTAACCTTTTATCTTTCCTTCTTGCTTTTTAATATTCACTGTTTTATAAAATTGTGATATTATTTTTGCCTCATTCTCTACACGTTACATGAGAAGCACTTTTATGTGGCTAAATATTCTTCAAATTAATGATTTTTTTTACTGGTATCATATCATATGTGTATCATATTTGGTTTAGCTATTACTCTATTCTTGGACAGTTAGGTTATTTCCGGTTTCCTAGTATTATAAATCATGCTGAAATTCTTGAAGAAATTTTTTATTTTGAATTTTAACATTTCCAGAAGTGATATTACTATGTCAAATGATATGAGCACTGTTAAGGTCAAATTACTTTCCAAAAAGTTTGTTCCATGAGTAATAAATGAACATGCCAATTTTACCACACCCACCCTTGCCAACACTAGACATTATCATTTCAAAAACTTTGCCAGTTTGATACACAAGAAAGATTTCATTTTATTTCTTGAATAATTATTTCTGTTTTTATTCCGCTTTTGTCCTTTGGACAGTTGTGTTTGCGACCATGATTCTATTTTCTGCACTCTGTTTTTTAGCAAAAGAGGAATTAAGACATTAAATAAAAAGCAACTTCAAATATGCTTTTAAAAAGAATAAGAATGTTTAAATAATATACATCTTGAGTCAATTTTTAATTGTTGATAAGTACAGATATCAAAGCATTTTACCATTGTGGTGATAATAACTGTAATGAGTAAAACCAAGACTCATATTTTAAAAACCATGCCCCAAGCTGGGAGGGAACTAAGAGACCAAAAAATGATTCAGACAAGCCCAGCATGGCAAGTAGGTAAGTTTATTAGGGCTTGCATATGAGGCACTCCTGGATGGCAGCAGGGCATCTTTAGAGATCTGTCCTGCCTCCCATCTCTACGCTGCTTTTAAGTTAATTTTCTGGCTCTTTGCCGTGTGTGTGTGTGTGTGCGCGCCTGTGTGCGCTCGCGCGCGCATGTGTGTGTGTGTGTGTGTGTGTGTGATGGGACTGTTTTCCTTGTTAGCTTCTCATATAATCTCTCCGAGATGTTTGACTTCTTAGGGACACCTGCTCCTTGGCTAGGCATCATGGCTTTGGCTCACAGCTTGGCCTCCAGGGTTCAGGCAGCAGACATAAACCCTTAAGTAACATGGTGAGGGACCTGTCACACTGCAATCAGTCAGCCCTTACATTCTTTCCACAAATCTTGTGTAAGAGTCCCTAAGTGGGATATGAGGGGAAGAACTCTACAAGTTTGTAACATGTAGACATGGCTTGTGTGTACAAGTCACATCCACAGTATACATAACAGCACAAAAAGCAGAAGCTAACTATAACTATAATGTCTATTAGCAATCATAACTCCAGTAAGTAGGTAAAGTATGTAACCATTTTGAGCATGAGTCAAAGAAACGTAATTGGGCTGTATCATGGAACTAAGTTGACATATTATTCAACGCATCTGTGACATTATCCTTTTTATCAGGGATATAGGTACAACAACAGGTAGTGTGTGTAAGGGCACATGTTGTTGGGTCTCCATCAAATTTGCCATTAGGCTTCCAGGTGGAGACAATCCCCAGTGAACCTGGGTTGCACTGTTGGTGCTGATGCACCTGACACTCCAGTTCTGTACGAAGAAAGGCAGACTGTTGCGAGGCATATCATTATCATTTGATAAGGGGAGGTATCCATATACCCAATAATTGGACTGGTTGCTGACTGCTACTGTAGTTACATTCCAGTGCAGCTTCTGTGGGTAGCAGGAACAACAGCCTATTGGCATAAACACAGGTGTTTAGTAGGAACCATCATGGGTGTATCCACTGCTTGTAACATTATTACTTCTGTGTTATCTCCCATTGGCCCCATTAGGGAGGCCACCATGTACTTCATGACTAGCTTACAGTACAATACATAGTTTCCTTCCCCAAGAGTGGGCACAATAGCCAACTGGTAAGTTTCCAGCCTTGCCACACTATCAGCACTATGCCTACTCCTGTAGGTATTGGTGCTGCCATGTGTTGATATTGTAAAGCTCTCAGACCTCTATAAAGGAGCATAGCTTGGATCACCTCTCCTCCATCAGTCTTCATAGTGCCCTCCAGTGCCATAAAACTGACCCAGTATGGGAGCATTTTCCAGCTCAAATTCAGGTCCACGTAGCCATTGACACTTGGCAGATCCACTGCTGTTCTCAGGAGCACAGTCTGCCCATCTGCTTTGGGAGCATGGATTGGAGTCTCAGGTAATATTGAGAGTTTGTGACGCCTGTTTTACAGGCCTACCCAACCATTCACAGGGAATGATGCCATGTGTGGTAGTGGGTGACTCATTTAAAATTTGTATAGCTTCAGGAGATCCTTAGTCTAGTACCCTTAAGAATTGCCCTGAGACAATGCACATAATTGAGTTTTTAACAGACCATTTTTTTTTTTCTATGAGGCCTACCCTGTTGGGTTATATGGCCAGTGGAATCTTTAGTCTATATTTTGTTCCGATGCCCCATGTTGGATATCATGACCTGTGAAATGGGGACCTTGATCACTATCCTTTTTGGCGTGTCATACATGACACCAAGAGCAGTGAGACTCTTGGTGTTGAGTCTGAAGTTGAACTGGAGTTGAGTGGCATGTCTTACTGGGAAGGCCCCTGTAGTAGCCTCATTGTTGTGTCTGTACAAGTTAAGGCATATCTTCTCCCTCTACTTGGGGACAGGAGGCCAATATAACTGACTTGCCAGTCTTGTACAGTTGTATGGCTCGATGTATGTGAGTTGTTGTGGAGGGAACTTTTCCAGGTTGCAGTTATGAGCAGATCTCACAGTTCTGAGCAGCTGCCAAAGCATCTTCAGATTAGATTGGGATGCCTGCCACCTTTCGTATGGCTCACCCATCGCTGCCCCTTGGTGGCTGCTCATATGATGTACCCATATGACAGCCTCCTCCAATGGGCTTGAGCAAAATGTCCAAACATGAGTAAGGGCATCTGCCTCCTGACTTTTCAGAGGCAACCTGGGGCTGTGTGTATCCACAAGGTATACCTAAGTTAGGCATCAGGCATCATTCTCTTATAACTTGATGTGAATGTCTTGCCACATGAACATTCCCCAAAGGGGCTTGCCACAAACCTGCCAACTGTCTGTGGCCCATTGATTGATTCACATGGTAAGTCCTCTTTGTGTAGCCCAACTATCTGTATAGATGATTAGCAGCCAGGCCTCATAGGTGATGAGTATCCAAACTGCCTGTAACCTAGCCGTTTGTCCTAATCCCCATTCTCTCCATTTGGTGTCAGCACCACAAACTGCTGACCATTGGTGTTGGATAACTTTGCTAGACCCATCAGGGTATCAGGCCTAGTAGGTATCAGCTGGGACTCCTCATATATGTGGTTGACCTGGTAGGTGGATCCATTGCCATGTCTGCCACCTCCACTTGTTCATAGTGGATGGATCTTAATACCTCCTATAGTGCCCAACTTAAAAGGACTAGTGGACAAGACACCCCTAAGTTGTAGACAGGGATGCCACTTATGCAGTGTGATGTGCCACTCCAGGCATGGGCTTGGCTAGGAGACCTTTCATGCACCCTTTTATGGAGTGGGCAGTTTTTTCTGTGGTGATCTGCTTTCTGGTGATGGCCTCCACTTGTTGCAATGTCCTATACAGGGCCAAGAGTTATTGCTCCAGGACTGCATAGTAGGATTCTGACCCCTTCTACAATCGAAATAAAAGCCCAACAGGTAACATTCCTGTTGGTTGCTTTTGCCACAAACCCCAGCTCATCCCTATGGCTCTCTAGTGGCTTCTAATCCAAAAGGATGCTGTGGCCGTGGGGCACCTAATGCTTTGGCTTGTTTTACCAATAGTTTTGCTTTGTCAAATGCCTCTTGCTCTGTATGTGTACAGTCTCATTTTTAATTTTCCTTTATTGAAGGAAAGGGGAAGAGTTTGTACCAAATGAAGAATGAGTGTTCTTCAGTAGCCCAGTAAACCTAGGATAACCTGGAGTTAGGTTACTATCTGGGGAACAGGCTACTGCGATATCTTATTGATGACAGCGCTGGGTATGTTTTACATCTTATCCAGCCAGGTGACTCTCAGGAATTTGATGGCTATACTGGGCCCCTGTTTCTTCCTGGGGTTAGCTTCTCATTCCCTATTTTTTGGGCCATCCAAGATAGTTTGTAGGGCAGTCTCCAAATCTGTAAAAGGCTCTGAGGTTTGCATGTCATCATTAATATAGTAAAACAAAGCAGGAAAAGAGAGTCTAGACAGGTCCTTTGAAACCATACTGTGACATGATGGGGCTGTGCAGGTACTTTTGTGGTAGCACCTAAAAAGTCTATCGTTGGCCCTACTAAGTGAAGGCAAACTGGTCTTGTGAATCTTCCACTAAAGGAATACTAGGAAAGGTGTTAGACAAGTCAGTCACAGCATGGACATTTCCCAGCTTACAAACTCCTTGCTGTAACAGTTGAGCAATATTGGGTACAGCTGCATGTGCAGGGCACACCTCTTTATTCAGCTCATGGTAGTCTACAGTCATTCTCCAGGTGCTATCTGGCTTCTTCACAGGACACATAGGGCTGCTACACGGGTTGTGGACCATACTGACTATTTGTACTTTATGTAATTCCTGAACTGTTTGGGTGATTTCAGAGTGTCCCCCTGGCAGACAGTATTGTTTCATATATATTGCCTGCTTGGGCTGGGGCAAGTGTACAGACACCCATTTGGCCCATCATCCCTTTTTTGTTCCTTAATTACTTTTTGGACATGGTCTTTGTTTTTATCCAGTGCATTAAAGTCCACCAATACTTCCTCCCATATGATAATCTTTTTTAAATTGGAAATTATCAAGACATTCAATGAGTGCCTAAAATAACTTTGAGAGTTTAAACTACATGAAAGTTTTACCCACAAGCATTGATCACATTTGCATTTACTCAATCTATTCACTTTTAGTAGTTTATCTAGGTTACTAGTGAGAACCAAGACATTATGTAAAGCTAAATATCATTGCAAGCTATTTTTCTGTTAACTATTTTCATAGCTTGTGAATATCAGGTATTCAGCTAAGCAAGAACCTTTAAGTTAAACATGGGCATTTTTGCTGATAACTCAGAAAAATTCAGCTGTTTCCATTAAACCAACAATATCAAATTATTCTTGCTTATAAGAAAAATCACACGAACAAAGATAATTTTGTTTATGTCTGGGTTTACAGTTTTATAACCTTCATGTCAAACCCTGACACCATAAATTATCTAGCAGAGGTAAATATAAAATGTATCTAATTAGCAAACTTAGACAAAAATGTATGCTGACACTTTTGAAGACATATTTTTATTTTACCAGTAATTTTAAAGCCAGCTTATTTAGCAAAGATTATTGAATTTATATAAACTTGGAAAGCATTTGAACTTATTTAATTTATGAGTACTCATTTATTTATAAGCTAATGTGGTAGAATGCTAGATATAACATAATGTCATACATGTACATACACATCAACGCTTATAAACATGTATGCACACATACAAAGATTCAATGGCTTTCACCTTGGAATTCTAGCCATGAGACAGCAACATAAACTCATTACATTACAAAAGACAGCTGGATTCCAATTATTTTTTATAAAATTGGGATCTGTTCACATGGCTAAACTTTATTTGCCCTGATAGGTAATGCAAGGAAAGCTATGGATCAAAATTTTGGGTAAAGCAGTTTCTATGGCAATTTGATTTTTAAAAACCTCTTTTGTCCTTTTTTCCCTTCAGTTTCAAATGAATTACATTGTTTAAATTTTAGCTAGAACTGGCTGAACTGTATAAGAAAAACAAAATCCCCAAATAACCTTGAATTAGTGTTACCATAAACAGTGAGTTTTATTTAAACACTAGCAACTTAAAAATAGCAGATTCAAAGCAGGCAGAAAAAGCGAGAGAGAAATAGAAAGTGTTAGAAGACTCTGCATAACTTTATAGTTGTGGGTTAACCATTTGACCATTTGAACTCTGATTTTTTTTTATTTGGTAATTTGCCCATCAGTTTTCAAATGTGCACAAGAAGAGGCCATGATATGTAACAAGCTGGAGTCCTAGAAAGCCTGATATGCCTTTGACCCTCTGCAGGAGTTTCTACTCTTTCTCCCTTTCCTGCTCTAATGATTTCTTAGTAGCTAGCCTTATTGCAACAACAGTGCATTTACTCTCCTCATTGTATTTAAATATCTTAGCTTCTTGCAATAGGTGCTTAGTCTCCACCAGTGTTTTCCAAGTGTCCCCATACTTATATGGTGGCCCACAAAGGTTGAGCAGTCGGGCATGTCCACTTCACATGCACGTTGCCAACTCTAAGATTTCCTCCATAGATACTCCTTCCTGACTCACCATTTGATCTCTCAGATCCTATTCACAATGCCAACTGTAATGAGAAAAACCTGGAATCATATTTTTAAAAAAAAATCCCCCAAACTGGCAGGGAGCCAAGGGACCAAAAGGAGATAGCAGTGAAGCAGAATAGAATTGAATACAGAATCTGAGCTCTGGCCCTACTGTGTGAATACCTGAAAAATACCCATCTCTCTAAAATGGTATTTTCTTATTTGTAACAATAATAAGTTTGGTTAATAGCAATCCACAATAATAAATTTATAAGAGAAAGCCAGGATTAAACATAGTCTTTTATTTTATCAGAAAAAAATGGCCGGCCATACTATTTATCTATAGGAATTGATTTTAAACATATTTAGGTTTATTTATTAAAATCTAACCCTCTGCCATTTCTTAAAATATTAAATGATTTGTGAAAACCTATTCCTTCCCTTCAACCTTACTTAGATGAAATCTAAAACCTAGGTTGACCTTGGAGATTATCTATTGGATCTGATCCAATTCAATGGAGTGCCAAATTTGATTTACGATTTCTTTTGGAGAGTCTGTGTAAAATGAATTTGGGAGCGTAATTCTAAATATTTAGGTCTATCAAACAGCTCTTTTTTAAAAGAGAAGCATTGGTAAAATCGTTTTATCTTTCTAGATTCTAAAAATATACTATTGAATACATAAGGCATGCACTATACCTGTTTCTTTTAAAGTTACTAGATGCTTGATTTGTTTGAACAAAGTGACAGGTAGTAATCTATCATAGTGTCTTCATTTACAAAATAAAAATTATCGGATGTTATCTAGTGACTTAAATCTGGTAGGTGAACATCTTTCTTTGCTCTCGGGTAAAGCTGTAAATCTTCATTCATGAGTTTTTTTCTTCTTTAAACACATGTATGGCTGTTTAGTTGAATTATAGAAGCTGAGACCTGAAAGAGATCTTATGAATGATTTTGCTGTAACTCTTCATTGTAGCATGTGCCTCATCCTACAATTAATTAGGTTATACCATTCATTGGTGTAATTTCTACACACATCAGGTTTGGAAGACCTGAAGCTTGAATTGATATTTTCACTCCTGGTAGATCACTTTTCTTTCATATCATCTGACGCATAGAAGATACTCTAATGATATCTACTGGCTAAATGAATGGGTCATTGTGGCAAAATACTTTAACATCACAGGCTATTTTTACATGGTAATGGATGTAAAGGTAAGATGACCAAACAGAATAAGGAGGTTTCAGTTTGAGCTCAAGCCTGGCGACTTTTGAAATCATTTAAACTCTACGGGTCTTAATTTATTTATCTCTAAGATGAAATACCAAAGGAATTTAGAATTGTTTTTTTCCTGTTTCTCTGGCAAATGACTTTGGCAATTTGATAGGAATAGTGTTGAATCTGTAAATTTTGGGGGGCAGTATGACCATTTTAACGATATTGATTCTTCCAATTCATGAGCATAGAATGTTTTTCCATTTATTTGTGTTGTCTCTGATTTCTTTCAGCAGTGTTTTGTAGTTCTTCTTGTAGATATCTTTCACCTCTTTGGTTAAAATAGGTATTTCAGTTTTTTTGTGTGTGGCTACTGTAAATGGGATTGTGTTCTCGATTTGACTCTCAGCTTGAATGTTATTGATATATAGAAATGCTACTGATTTTTGTACATTGATTTTGTATCCTGAAACTTTACTAAAGGCATTTATCAGTTATAGGAGCTTTTGGTGGAGTCTTTAGGGATTTCTAGGTATAGAATCATATCATCAGTGAAAGAGGTAGTTTGACTTCTTCCTTTCCTATCTGAATTCATTTTATTTTTTTCTCTTGCCTGATTGCACTGGCTAGAACTTCCAGTACTATACTGAATAGGAGTAGTGGGAGAGGGCATCTTTTTCTTGTTCCGGTTATCAAGGGTAATGGTTCCAGCTTTTGCCTGTTCAGTATGGTGTTGGCTGTGGGTTTTTCATAGATGGCTCCTATTATTTTGAGATATGTTCCTTTTATGCCTAGTCTGTGAGAGTTTTTATCATCAATGAATTTTGGATTTTATTGTATGCTTTTGCTGCATCTATTGAGGTAATCATATGGCTTTTTCTTTTAATTCTGTTTATGTGGTAAATTACATTTATTGATTGCATATATTGAAGCAGCTGTACATCCCAAGAATAAAGCCTACTTGATCAGGGTGTGTTAACTTTTTGATATGCTACCGGATTTAATTTGCTAGTATTTTGTTGGGGAATTTTGCATCTATGTTCATCAGGAATATTAGCCTGAAGTTTTCTTATTTCATTGTGTCTGTGCCAGATTTTGGTATCAGGCTGATGCTGGCTTCATAGAATGAGTTAGAGAAGAACCCCTCCTCCTCAATTTTTTTGGAATAGTTTCAGTAGGATTGACAACAGTTCTTTGTATAGCTGATAGAATATGTCTGTGACTCCATCTGGTCCAGGAAGTTATCAAAGCTGGAGGCATTATGCTACCTGACTTCAAATTATGCTATAAGGCTACAGTAAGCAAAACATCATGGTACTGGCACAAAAAAGACACCTAGACCAATGGAACAGAATAAAAAATCCAGAAATAAAGCTGAACACCTGCGACCATCTGATCTTTGACAAAGCCAACACAAATAAGCAATGGGGAAAGGACTCCCTATTCGATAAGTGATGCTGGGATAGCTGGCTAGCCATATGCAGAAAAATGAAACTGGATGCCTACCATTCACCATGTAAAAAAATTAACTCAAGATGGGTTAAAGATTTAAAAATAAGACCTCAAGCTATAAAAATCCTAGAAGAAAACCTAGGAGATACCCTTCTCTATATCAGCCTTGGCAAATAATTTTTGGTGAAGCCCCCAAAAGCAATTGCAAGAAAACCAAAGTTTGACAAGTAGAACCTAATGAAAATAAATAGCTTCTGCACAGCAAAAGAACTATTGACAGAGTAAACAGACAACCTACTGAATGGAAGAAAGTATTTGCAAACTATGCCTCTGATAAAGGTCTACTATTTAGAATCTATAGGAATTTAAACAGATCAACAATCAAAAACAACACTATTAAAAATGGGCAAAGGACATGAACACATTTCTCAAAAGAAGACACACAATGCCAATGAGCATGTGAAAAAATGTTTAACATCACTAATCACTAGGGAAATGAAAATCAAAACCTCAATGAGATACCATCTCACACCAGTCACAATGGCTATTACTAAACAATCAAAAAACAACAGATGCTGGTGAGGCTGCAGAGGAAAGGGAACACTTATACACTGTTAGTGGAAATGTAAATTAGTTCAGTCACTGTGGAAAGCAGTTTGGAGATTTCTCAAAGAACTCAAAACTGAACTACCATTCAACTCAGCAATCCCCTTCCTGGGTATATACCCAAAAGAAAATAAGTTACTCTACCAAAGAGGCACATGCATGCATATGTTCATTGTAGCACCATTCGTAGTAGCAAAGACATGGAATCAACTTAGGCACCCATCACCAGTGGATGGGATAAAGAAAATGTGCCACATACATACCATGGAACAGTATATAGCTGTGAAAAAGAATGATATCTCATCCTTTGCAGCAACATGAATGCAGCTGAAGGCCATTATCATAAACAAATTAACACAGGAACAGAAAATCAAATATTGTATATTCTCACTCGTAAGTTAGAGCTAAACATTGGGTACTCAGGGACATAAAGATGGGACTAAGAGACTCTGGCCTACTTGAAGGACGAGGGAGATGGGTTGAAAAACTACCTATTGGGTACCGTTCTCAGCACTTGGGTGATGAGATCAATCATACCTCAAACCTCAGAATCATGCAATATGGTCATGCAATATGACCAGGTAACAAACCTGCACATGTACTCCCTGTTTCTAAAATAAAAGTTGAAATCATTAAAAAATAAAATAAAAAAATGAAGTCATTGGCCTTTATTTTTACCAAGATTCTTTTATTTGAAACATGTTTATTATTGAAAGTTAAAGACTATGAGTATATTCTTATTTCATATGTTAATTTGCAAATAGAATTAATGGTAGGTGTGAATTTTGTAATCTGATTATTGGGCTCATATCCTACCTTCACATTTTTAGCAAGTAACATTGAGATTGATCTGAGACTTGAAACAAGTGCTCTCAATATTTGAGAACATATTTGCATGTAAAATGCCGACTAGGACCATTTTATTATAAAGTTATGTCTCTAATAATTCAAAATGTGCTATTAATTAGCTTTAAAATTTGGGACTAGCAAAGTCAGTCAGACTGAACATAGCAAGGTATCAAATACTTTACTGTCAGTCTACCTCATAACTTCTAACTCCACCTCTGGCTTTGTCTGACATCAGGGTCAGACTCTTACGTCATGACATTTGTGAAGGATAGAAAGTGGCTTCATTAAAATCTTCAAAGGAAACCAGAGTAAAACAAGAGACAAAGGGGTTCCTAAGAGAAAAGAATTACCACAACAAATGAAAGAGTCTGTCACAATGGGAAGAGAGAATTGATGTAGGGTACAAATCTGAGGCTGCTTTTAAATTTACACAGCTCAGACTTCTGTGGTCACTTATGACCCTGGAAAAGAGATAGTTAATGTGTGGAAGTTAAAAGCAGTTTATTACTATGAGCCCAAACATTTCTGCTGTCAGATTCCTTCTTCCCTCTCATGGAAGGGATGAAAATGTGGACATCGTTTCTCTACCAGTCAGAGAGAGGTGAGGACTGGAGGTCAAGGTTGGGTTAACACCAATGTATTGGTGACCAGAATAAAGTATCAGGTGGCGTTTATGACGGGAACTTGGAGGCAGGTAGGATGTCATCCCAAGCATCAGAATTTGAGAAGATAGACACTCCCAACGATGTCAAAGGCCATTGACACCATGTGGGTTCTATGCCAAGCAGAATTAGCTAAGAGGAATGTAAAGTGCCAGAGCATAAGGATAGCAGAGACACAGGAAGTTGTGTAAATTTTATGTGAGATAGTCCCCATCCACTTTGGAGTATCTAAGAGACATCAGAAAGGATGGAAGCCTTGCCATTTGGTAGAACTATTAATCTAGTGGCATTGGCAAAAAGGACTGAAGTAGCTATACTTAAGATCCACAAGCAGGTTGTAACTAGAGAGTCACTTGAGTTAAACTATATTTTATACAATGAATTTTAAAAATCCTACTAATTTGGTTGATAAGATAATCATTTATGTAGAAAAAGACCAATCATTAACCAAAATTGGAAGAACAGTTTCTTTCATATTACAGACACAATTTACTATTTTACAGTTTGTAGCTTTGGTCCTTATTTCAAAACCTGGGGTCCCAGATTAATCAAAGAGTCTGACATCAGGTGCTCCTTGTGGCTATTGATCACCCACATCCCATATTTTAGCCATATACCTCTAATACATCTTTTTTTTCAGGAAGAATAAGGTGAAATAATCAGGATATTGTAAGTTGTGATTACCCAGAGAATTTAATCATTTATCATATGAACTCCAATTATCATGTTCTAATCTGCCCTTCAAAAGGAGAAACAGATAAGAATTATTCCACCTGACCCTAACTCCAAGATATTGTTATGGTATCTTTGTTACATTTTTTCCTGCTCTCTGTCTTGATTTTCTTTACTTAGTTTGGCAAGCTTCTGCTCTTTGGCCGTCTTGCTGCCATTTCCCTTTGAACAGATCAAGGGTTCTACACAGACATTGGATACATGCTATGTACAAGTTTGCTTTGTGTTCTTGTCTTGTTATTTAACCATTTAACAGAAGGGCCTCTTCAGGGCTACATGTGCAGCTTTGAAAGAGTTTAATTTGCTTACATGCATTTTGAAGTTCTGAAATATTGCTATTGTGCTTATTTGATTTTTTTCTATTTAGGATTCTCCCCTTCTTTTGTGTTTTGAGGAAAGATAAATTGAAGGAAGATAGAGGGAAGGAGAAGAAACCATTTCTTTTTCAGTCTCCATTTGAGAATTTAAGAAGAAACATCAAATAAACTAATCATACATTTTAATAAAAATGAACAGATTCAACTCATGGGGAATAATGATATGTAAAAATACATTTGAGTTTTAACTTCAAAGTAGAAGTTAAAGGGGTTACTAAATGGTTCCAACTTTTTTGTAGCTAGATTTGACAGATATTTTAGGGGTTTTTAATAGGGGGTTACTAAATGGTTCCAACTTTTTTTGTAGCTAGATTTGACAAATATTTATTGAGGGATTACTCTGGCCTTCAGATGCAATGAAATAAAATCACCGAACATCCCTGGGGGTTATTACTTAATCTCACTTTTAAGATGAAGAAACTAAGGTAAAATTTAGTGTGGCTAGTAAGTGGCAGAATCAGGATTAGAGCTCAGGCTTACACATTACTCTTCCATTGTGCCCCAAACCAATGCTTCTCTGTTTTGTGTTGCTACAACATGCTACTACTCACTAAATAATTTATAGACAGAAATGTATTAGCTTAAGGTTCTGGAGACTGGGAAGTCCAAGATCGTCTGGCAAGGTATTTATTGCTGTATCATCCCATGACAGAAGCACAAAGAGAGGGCACATGAGAGAAAAAGGGGCCAAAATTACCCTTTCGTAAGGAAACCATTCCTGTGATAACTCACCCACTACAGTGATAATGACATTACTCCATTCATGAGGGTGAAGCCCTCATGGTCTAACCACCACTAATCATTAGGCCTTATCTCCCAACAATGTTGTAATGAGGATTAAGCTTCCAGCACGTGAGTTTTGGGGGACATACTTAAACCTTAGCTTGTCCAATTATGATCTACACATAAATCACCAGAGGGTCTTGTTAAACTGTAGAGTTTTTTAAAAAATTATTTTTAATTTTTGTGTATACATACTAGGTGTGTATATTTATGGGGTACATGAGTTATTTTGATATGCATAGAATGCATAATAATCACATCAGGGCAGGAATTGATAAATAAATTCAGTAAAGTTTCAGAATACAAAATTAATGTATACAAATCAGTAGTCCTGCTATATACCAACAGTGACCAAGCTGAGAATCAAATCAAGAATTCAACGCATTTTACAATAGCTGCAAAAAAATCAAAATACTTAGGAATATACCTAACCAAGGAGGTGAAAGACCTCTGCAAGGAAAACTACAAAACACTGATGAAAGAAATCAGATGACACAAACAAATGAAACAAATATGCTCATGGATGGACAGAATCAATATTGTGAAAGTGACCATACTGCCAAAAGCAATATATGAATTAATGCAGTTGCATCAAAATACCATCATCATTCTTCACAGAACTAGAAAAATAATTCTAAAATTTATATGATATCAAAAAAGAACCTACATAGCCAAAGCATGACTAAGCAAAAAGAACAAATCTGAAAGCATTACATTACCTGACTTCAAAATATACTATAAGGCTAGAGTCACCAAAACAGCATGGTACTGGTATAAAAATAGGCACATAGGCCAATGAAACAGAATAAAGAACCCAGAAATAAAGCCACATACTTGCGCCAACTGATCTTCAACAAAGCAAACAAAAACATAAAGTGGGGAAAGAACACCATATTTAACAAATGGTACTGGGATAATTGGCAAGTCACATGTAGAAGAATGAAACTGGATCCTCATCTCTCACCTTATACAAAAATCAACTCAAGATGAATCAAAGACTTAAATCTAAGACCTGAAACCATAAAAATTCTATAAGATAACATTGGAAAAACCCTTCTAGACATTGGCTTAGGCAAAGACTTTATGACCAAGGACCCAAAGGCAAATGCAACAAAAACCAAGATAAATAAATGGGACATAATTAAACTAAAAAACTTCTGCGCAGCAGAAGAAATTTTTAGCAGAGTAAGTAGATAAACCACAGAATGGAAGAAAATCTTTGCAAACTATGCATCCAACAAAGAGTTAATATCCAGAATCTATAAGGAACTCAAATCAGCAAGAAAAAACAATCTCATCAAAAAGTGGGCTAAGGAAATGAATAGACAATTCTCAAAAGAAATCATACAAATGGCCAACAAACATATAAAAAATGCTCAACATCACTAATTATCAAGGAAATTCAAATCAAAACCACAGTGTGATACCACCTCACTCCTGCACGAATGTCCATAATAATAATAAAAAAATAGATGTTGGCGTGGATGTGGTGAAAAGGGAACACTTTTACACTGCTGGTGGGAATGTAAACTGGTACCACCACTAGTAGTTTCCTTTTCACTGTGAAGATTCCTTAAATAACCAAAAGTAGATCTATCATTTGATCCAGCAGTCCAACTCCTGGGTATCTACCCAAAAGAAAAGAGATCATTATACAAAAAAGATATGTGCACGCACATGTTTATAGCAGCACAATTAGCAATTGCAAAAATATGGAACCAGCTCAAATGCCCATCAATCAATGAGTGGATAAGAAAATGTGATACACACACATACACACACACACACGCACGCACACCATGGAATACTACTCAGCCATGAAAAGGAATAAAAATAATGGCATTTGCAACAACCTGGATGGAATTGGAGACCATTATTCTAAGTGAAGTAACTCAGGAATAGAAAACCAAATATCGGCCGGGCACGGTGGCTCAAGCCTATAATTCCAGCACTTTGGGAGGCCGAGATGGGTGGATCACGAGGTCAGGAGATCGAGACCATCCTAGCTAACCTGGTGAAACCCCGTCTCAACTAAAAAAATACAAAAAACTAGCCAGGTGAGGTGGTGGGCACCTGTAGTCCCAGCTACTCAGGAGGCTGAGGCAGGAGAATGGCATAAACCTGGGAGGTGGAGCTTGCAGTGAGCTGAGATCCAGCCACTGCACTCCAGCCTGGGCAACAGAGCGAGACTCCGTCTCAAAAAAAAAAAAAAAAAGAAAACCAAATATCTTATGTTCTCACTTGCAAGTGGGGGCTAAGCTATGAGGATGCAAAGAATGATACAATGGATTTTGGGGACTGAGGCAAAGGGCAGGAGGGGGTGAGGGATAAAATACTACACATCAGGTACAGTTACTCTACACCTGCTCAGGTGATGGGTGCACCAAAATCATTATTACCCATGTAACCAAACACCACCTGTTCCCCCAAAACTAATTGAAATAAAAAAGAAAAATTAAAGAAAAGATCACATTAGGGCAAATAAGGTATCCATCACCTCAAGCATGTATCATTTCTTTGTATTACAAACATCCCATTTATATACTCCTGTAGTTGTTTAAAAATCTATAACAAGTTTTATTGACTGTAATCACCCTGTTGTGCTATCAAATACTAGATCTTATTAATTCTATCTAACTATATTTTTGTACCCATTAACCAGGTAGGGTCCCTCCCTGCCCTGCACTGTTCTTAGCAGCCTCTGGTAATCATCATTCTATGCTCTATCTCCATGAATTTAATCGTTTTAATTTTTACTTCCCACAAATGAATGAGAACATGTGAAGTCTATCTTTCTGTGCCTGGCTTATTTCACTTAACATAATGTCCTCCAGTTCCATGCATGTTGCATGTGACAGAATCTCCTACATTTTAATGATTGAATAGTACTCTGTTGTGTATATGTACCACATTTTCTTTTTCCATTCATCTGCTGATGGACATTTAGGTTGCTTCCAAATCTTGGCTATTGTGAATAAGCATGGCAGTGCAATAAACACATGGCAGTGCTTGTTATAAAATAAAAGTATATCTCTTTGATTTACTGACTTTCTTTTGAGCGTATACCTAGCAATAGGATTGCTGGATCATATGGTAGTTATCTTTTTAGTTATCTGAGAAACTTCTATATCGTTCTCCATTGTGGCTATACTAATTTACATTCCCACCAACAGTGTATGAGGGTTCCTTTTTCTTTACATTCTCACCAGCATTTGTTACTGCCTGTTTTTTGGATATAATCAATTTTAACTGGGGTGCGATAATAATATCTCATTTGATTTGTATTTCTCTGATGATCGGTGATGTTGAACACCTTTCCATATACATGTTTGCCATTTGTATGTCTTTTTTTGAGAAATGTCCAAATCTTTTGCCCATTTTTAAATTGGATTATTAGATTTTTTTCCTATTGAGTTGTTCAAGCTCCTTACATATTCTGGTTATTAATCCCTTGTCAGATAAATAGTTTGCAAATATTTTTTCCCATTCTGTGGGTTGTTTCTTCATTTTGTTGATTGTTTCCTTTGCTGTGCAGAAGCTCTTTAACTTGATGTGTTCTCATTTGTCCATTTTTGCTTGGGTTGCCTGTGCTTTGGAGTATTACACAATAAATCCTTGCCTAGTCCAATGTCCTGGAGAATTTCCCTAATGTTTTCTTTTAGTAGTTTCGTAGTTTGAGGTCTAATATTTGTCTTTAATCCATTCTGATTTCAATACTCTGTTTCCCTTTCTCGTCCGGTATGATGTTAAAACCAGGTACTGTGAATTTGGTTCTTATGAAAGTGCTTTCTTGTGTGTATAGTTGTTCAATTTGCTGTTCCTGCCAGGGTGGGTGGGAGAGAATTATCACTGGAGAATTCTTCTTGGCCATGATCTACTCTCACTCTAAACCATGAGTTTTAGTGCAGCAGGGTTAGAGTGTGAGATTCTGCTTGCCTAACAATCTCCCAGAGAAAGCTGATGTAGCTGTTCATACACCACACTGGAGTGACAAGACCTTACACTTTTCTCACTTGAAGAAATAAAAAGGAACCTCTGTAATGACAAGCTTAAGAAGCACAATTAATACACCTAACAGTTTGCCTTTAAATATTTTGTTTATTGGAAAAATCTTACCTTGTATTCTTTATGATCCCAGAATGATTTGATGGATTCACAATTGTTCTGGTATGAATATATAACACGCCTTTGAGAACATGACATAAAGTAGGAGATACTAGTAAAAAAAAGTACTCAGTGACTTTTTTGAAAGAGTAGATTGAAAACAAATCCAAATTAGACAATGCAGAGTAATTATGGCAAAGAAAGTTTGGGTGACTACTGAGAAAATTACTTCTTCAATCAGTTGTGTGGAAGATTTAATTGAAGAAAATGAATACACCCCCATCTTTCTCTTCTCTTCAATATTTATTTGGGCTTTAAGAAGCAATATCAGCTGTAATCTAATTGAGGTCAACAGCTCCCAAGTTATAAACAGAAGCTCTTCAGTCAAAATTTTCCATATCAAGTCTGACATCGGATAAGCCGTTTTGAGGGCTTTGAGATTGAAGTATATTTCTCTTTAGAGCTCCTAAATTAGTGAATTCTTTTCTGGTGACTAAAAGCATTAATAAAACTATTTTAAAATTTATTTTAATGATAGTCACAAGAAGATTTCACTGATAGTAGAAGTTACAGCAGGCAGTCTACTTCTAACAAATGAGCATTCTAAATTTTAGAATAAATAGCAGAGTCTGAAGAATTCAGAGGTGAGGATGTCAACTGCCCTAAGACCCCTTCCTCCAATGTCATATGAAGACATTGAGTCCAAAAGAGATTTATTAACTTGTTTGAGGTCAGTCAGCTTGTTGGTGGCACAATATTTGTTAGAAGTTTGGTCAATGGGCCGGGCGCGGTGGCTCACGCCTATAATCCCAGCACTTTGGGAGGCCGAGGCAGGTGGATCACGAGGTCAGGAGATCAATACCATCCTGGCTAGCACCATGAAACCCCGTCTCTACTAAAAATACAAAAAAATTAGCCGGGCACAGTGGCGGGCACCTGTAGTCCCAGTTACTCGGGAGGCTGAGGCAGGAGAATGGCATGAACCCAGGAGGCAGAGCTTGCAGTGAGCCGAGACTGCGCCATTGCACTCCAGAATGGGCGACAGAGTGAGACTCCATCTCAAAAAAAAAAAAAAAAAAAAAAAAAAAGAAAGAAAAAAACGAAGTTTGGTCAATGGTCACAGAGTCAACTGTTAGTAAGGCCAAGTAAGAAACATAATGTAGCATTATAAAATATAACATAAAAGGAGGTCATGGGAAATGTGGTAAATAGCATGGGAAAGTTCACTGCCACACAGTTGAAACTATTTATATGTGAAAATGAGGGCTCAATATAGACAGATCATCTGCCTTTGATTTTTAAATTTTAAAAATTTTTTAATTCTGTGAGACAGGGTCTCACTCAGGCTGGAATGCAGTGGTGCAATATTGGCTCACTGCAAACTCTGCTTCCTGGGCTCAAGTGATCCTCCCACCTCAGCCCCTGAAGAAGCTGGGACTAAGGCATGCGTGCCACCACACCCGCTAATTTTTGTATTTTTGTAGAGACGTGATTTTGCCATGTTGTCCAAGCTGGTCTCAAAGTCCTGAGCTCAAGCAGTCCACCCTCCTTGGCCTCCCAAAGTGCTAGGATTACAGGTGTAAGCCACTGTGGCTCGCCTCATCTGCTTTTTAAATAAAAGTTGGTAATTCAGAATTATATGTAAAATATTTTAATTGAAAAATACAATGAGCAAAAACAAAAGCAAAAACAGTATGAGTCAAACAAAACACACATGTAGAGAAGACGACCTATAAGGCTGTGTTTGTACAATGTCTGACCCAGATCTTTTGTTCTAGCAATCTAATGTGCTTTTATTTTTTTAAAAAATTTAAGTTTTAAAGTTTTAAAAATATTTGTGGGTACATAGTAGGTGTATATATTCATGGGATACATGAGATGTTTGATACAGGCATGCAATGTGAAATAAGCATATCATAGAGAATGGGAGTATCCATTCCCTCAAGCATTTATCCTTTGAATTACAAACAAACCAGTTATACTTTATAAGTTATTTAAAAATGTACAATTAAGTTATTATTGATTATAATCACCCTATTGTGCTATCAAATCATATGTCTTATTTATTCTTTCTATTTTTTTATACCCATTAACCATCCTTACCTCCCTCTAGCCCTCCAATACCCTTTCCAGCCTCTGGTAACCATCCTTGTACTGTCTATGTCCATGATTTCAATTGTTTAGATTTTCAGATTCCACAAATAAGAACATGCAATGCTTGTCTTTCTTTGCCTGCCTTACTTTTCTTAACATAATGATCTCCAGTTCCATCCATGTTGTTGCAAATGACTGGATCTCATTCTTGTTTATTGTTGAATAGTACTTCATTGTGTATATGTTCCCTGTTTTCTTTATCTATTCGTCTGTTGATGGACACTTAGGTTGCTTCCAAATCTTAGCTATTGTAAACAGTGCTGCAACAAACAGAGGAGTGTAGATATATCTTTGATATGCTGATTTTCTTTCTTTTGGGTACATACCCAGCAATGGAATTGCTGGATCACACAGTAGCTAAATTTTAGTTTTCTGAGGAGCCTCAAAACTGTTCTCCATAGTGGGTTGTACTAATTTACATTCAACAGTGTACAAGGGTTCCTTTTTCTCTACATCCCTGCCAGCATTTTTTATTGCCCATCTTTTGGATATAAGCCATTTTAACTGGGGTGAGATGATATCTTTTTTTTTTTTTTTTTCAGGGGCCCAGGAGTCTAGAACCATTGATGAACCGCCCATTGATGGAGCCAGGGGAAAAACTTTTTATTTTTTATTTTTTTTTCAAGTTAAATGATTTTTTTTTTTTTATACTTTAAGTTCTAGGGTACATGTGCATAAGTGCAGGTTTGTTACATATGTATACTTATGCCATGTTGGTGTGCTGCACCCATCAACTCGTCAGCACCCATCAATTCATCATTTATATCATGTATAACTGCCCAATGCAATCCCTCCCTCCTCCCCTCTCCCCATGATAGGCCCCAGTATGTGATGTTCCCCTTCCCGAGTCCAAGTGATCTCATTGTTCAGTTCCCACCTATGAGTGAGAACATGCGGTGTTTGGTTTTCTGTTCTTGTGATAGTTTGCTAAGAATGATGGTTTCCAGCTGCATCCATGTCCCTACAAAGGACGCAAACTCATCCTTTTTTATGGCTGCATAGTATTGCATGGTGTATATGTGCCACATTTTCTTAATCATCCATCTGTCACAGATGGACATTTGGGTTGATTCCAAGTCTTTGCTATTGTGAATAGTGCTGCAATAAATATACGTGTGCATGTTCTTTGTAGTAGAATATTTATAATCCTTTGGGTATATGCCCAGTATTGCGATGGCTGGGTCATATGGTACATCTAGTTCTAGATCCTTGAGGAATTGCCATACTGTTTTCCATAATGGTTGAACTAGTTTACAATCCCACCAACAGTGTAAAAGTGTTCCTATTTCTCCACATCCTCTCCAACAACTGTTGTTTCCTGATTTTTTAATGATTGCCATTCTAACTGGTGTGAGATGGTATCTCATTGTGGTTTTGATTTGCATTTCTCTGATGGTGAGTGATGATGAGCATTTTTTCATGTGTCTGTTGGCTGTATGCATGTCTTCTTTTGAGAAATGTCTGTTCATATCCTTTGCCCACTTTTTGATGGGGTTGTTGTTTTTTCTTGTATATTTGTTTGAGTTCTTTGTAGATTCTGGATATTAGCCCTTTGTCAGATGAGTAGATTGCAAAAATTTTCTCCCATTCTGTAGGTTGCCTGTTCACTCTGATGGTAGTTTCTTTTGCTGTGCAGAAGCTCTTTAGTTTAATGAGATCCCATTGTCAATTTTGGCTTTTGCTGCCATTGCTTTTGGTGTTTAGACATGAAGTCCTTGCCCATGCCTATGTCCTGAATGGTACTACCTAGATTTTCTTCTAGGGTTTTTATGGTATTAGGTCTAACATTTAAGTCTCTAATCCATCTTGAATTAATCTTCGTATAAGGAGTAAGGAAAGAATCCAGTTTCAGCTTTCTACTTATGGCTAGCCAATTTTCCCAGCACCATTTATTAATAGGGAATCCTTTCCCCATTTCTTGTTTTTGTCAGGTTTGTCAAAGATCAGATGGTTGTAGATGTGTGGTATTATTTCTGAGGCTCTGTTCTGTTCCATTGGTCTATATCTCTGTTTTGGTACCAGTACCATGCTGTTTTGGTTACTGTAGCCTTGTAGTATAGTTTGAAGTCAGGTAGCGTGACACCTCCAGCTTTGTCCTTTTGACTTAGGATTGTCTTGGCAATGCGGGCTCTTTTTTGGTTCCATATGAACTTTAAAGCCGTTTTTTCCAGTTCTGTGAAGAAAGTCATTGGTAGCTTGATGGGGATGGCATTGAATCTATAAATACCTTGGGCAGTATGGCCATTTTCACGATATTGATTCTTCCTATCCATGAGCATGGTATGTTCTTCCATTTGTTTGTGTCCTCTTTGATTTCACTGAGCAGTGGTTTGTAGTTCTCCTTGAAGAGGTCTTGACATCCCTTGTAAGTTGGATTCCTAGGTATTTTATTCTCTTTGAAGCAATTGTGAATGGAAGTTCATTCCTGATTTGGTTCTCTGCTTGTCTGTTACTTGTGTATAAGAATGCTTGTGATTTTTGCACATTAATTTTGTATCCTGAGACTTTGCTGAAGTTGCTTATCAGCTTAAGGAGATTTTGGGCTGAGATGATGGGGTTTTCTAAATATACAATCATGTCATCTGCAAACAGGACAATTTGACTTCTTGTTTTCCTAACTGGATACCCTTGATTTCTTTCTCTTGCCTGATTGCCCTAGCCAGAACTTCCAACACTATGTTGAATAGGAGTGGTGAGAGAGGGCATCCCTGTCTTGTGCCAGTTTTCAAAGGGAATTTTTCCAGTTTTTGCCCATTCAGTCTGATATTGTCTGTGGGTTTGTCATAAATAGCTCTTATTATTTTGAGGTGCGTTCCATCAATACCGAATTTATTGAGTATTTTTAACATGAAGGGCTGTTGAATTTTGTCAAAAGCCTTTTCTGCATCTATTGAGATAATCATGTGGTTCTTGTCTTTGGTTCTGTTTATATGCTGGATTACGTTTATTGATTTGCGAATGTTGAACCATCCTTGCATCCCAGGGATGAAGCCCACTTGATCATGGTGGATAAGCTTTTTGATGTGCTGCTGAATCCGGTTTGCCAGTATTTTATTGAGAATTTTTGCATCGATGTTCATCAGGGATATTGGTCTAAAATTCTCTTTTCTTGTTGTGTCTCTGCCAGGCTTTGGTATCAGGATGATGTTGGCCTCATAAAATGAGTTAGGGAGGATTCCCTCTTTTTCAATTGATTGGAATAGTTTCAGAAGGAATGGTACCAGCTCCTCCTTGTACCTCTGGTAGAATTCAGCTGTGAATCCATCTGGTCCTGGACTTTTTTTGGTTGGTAGGCTATTAATTGTTGCCTCAATTTCAGAGCCTGCTATTGGTCTATTCAGGGATTCAACTTCTTCCTGATTTAGTCTTGGGAGAGTGTAAGTGTCCAGGAAATTATCCATTTCTTCTAGATTTTCTAGTTGATTTGCGTAGAGGCATTTATAGTATTCTCTGATGGTTGTTTGTATTTCTGTGGGGTCAGTTGCGATATCCCCTTTATCATTTTTTATTGCGTCTATTTGATTCCTCTCTCTTTTCTTCTTTATTAGTCTTGCTAGTGGTCTGTCAATTTTGTTGATCTTTTCAAAAAACCAACTCCTGGATTCATTGATTTTTTGGAGGGTTTTTTGTGTCTCTATCTCCTTCAGTTCTGCTCTGATCTTAGTTATTTCTTGCGTTCTGCTAGCTTTTGAATGTGTTTGCTCTTGCCTCTCTAGTTCTTTTAATTGTGATGTTAGAGTGTCAATTTTAGATCTTTCCAGCTTTCTCTTGTGGGCATTTAGTGCTATAAATCTCCTTCTACACACTGCTTTAAATGTGTCTCAGAGATTCTCGTATGTTGTATCTTTGTTCTCACTGGTTTCAAAGAACATCTTTATTTCTGCTTTCATTTCGTTATGTACCCAGTAGTCATTCAGGAGCAGGTTGTTCAGTTTCCATGTAGTTGAGCGGTTGTGATTGAGTTTCTTAGTCCTGAGTTCTAGTTTGATTGCACTGTGGTCTGAGAGACAGTTTGTTAGAATTTCTATTCTTTTACATTTGGTGAGGAGTGCTTTACTTCCAATTATGTGGTCAATTTTGGAATAAGTGCGATGTGGTGCTGAGAATAATGTATATTCTGTTGATTTGGGGTGGAGAGTTCTATAGATGTCTATTAGGTCCGCTTGGTGCAGAGATGAGTTCAATTCCTGGATATCCTTGTTAACTTTCTGTCTCATTGATCTGTCTAATGTTGACAGTGGAGTGTTGCAGTCTCCCATTATTATTGTATGGGAGACTAAGTCTCTTTGTAAGTCTAAGGACTTGCTTTATGAATCTGGTGCTCCTGTATGGGTGCATATATATTTAGGACAGTTAGCTCTTCCTGTTGAATTGATCCCTTGACCATTATGTAATGGCCTTCTTTGTCTCTTTTGTTTGATGGTTTAAAGTCTGTTTTATCAGAGACTAGGATTGCAACCCCTGCTTTTTTGTTCTCCATTTGCTTGGTAGATCTTCCTCCATCCCTTATTTTGAGCCTATGTATGTCTCTGCCTGTGAGATGGGTCTCCTGAATACAGCAGACTGATGGGTTTTGACTCTTTATCCAGTTTGCCAGTCTGTGTCTTTTAATTGGAGCATTTAGTCCATTTACATTTAAGATTAGTATTGTTATGTGTGAACTTGATCCTGTCATTATGATATTAACTGGTTATTTTGCTCGTTAGTTGATGCAGTTTCTTCCTAGCCTCGATGGTCTTTACATTTTGGCATGTTTTTGCAATGGCTGGTACTGATTGTTCCTTTCCATGTTTAGGGCTTCCTTCAGGGTCTCTTGTAATGCAGGCCTGGTGGTGACAAAATCTCTAAGCATTTGCTTATCTGTAAAGGATTTTATTTCTCCTTCACTTGTGAAACTTAGTTTGGTTGGATATGAAATTCTGGGTTGAAAATTCTTTTCTTTAAGAACGTTGAATATTGGCCCCCACTCTCTTCTGGCTTGTAGAGTTTCTGCCGAGAGATCTGCTGTTAGTCTGATGGGCTTCCCTTGTGGGTAACCCGACTTTCTCTCTGGCTGCCCTTAAGATTTTTTCCTTCATTTCAACTTTGGTGAATCTGGCAATTATGTGTCTTGGAGTTGCTCTTCTGGAGGAGTATCTTTGTGGCGTTCTCTGTATTTCCTGAATTTGAATGTTGGCCTGCCCTACTAGGTGGGGAAGTTCTCCTGGATGATATCCTGAAGAGTGTTTTCCAACTTGGTTCCATTTTCCCCCTCACTTTCAGGCACCCCAATCAGACATAGATTTGGTCTTTTTACATAATCCCACACTTCTTGCAGGCTTTGTTCATTTCTTTTTCTTCTTTTTTCTTTTGGTTTCTCTTCTCGCTTCATTTCATTCATTTGATCCTCAATCGCTGATACTCTTTCTTCCAGTTGATCGAGTCGGTTACTGAAGCTTGTGCATTTGTCACGTATTTCTCGTGTCATGGTTTTCATCTCTGTCATTTCGTTTATGACCTTCTCTGCGTTAATTAATCTAGCTGCCAATTCTTCCACTCTTTTTTCAAGATTTTTAGTTTCTTTGCGCTGGGTACATAATTCCTCCTTAGCTCTGAGAAGTTTGATGGACTGAAGCCTTCTTCTCTCATCTCGTCAAAGTCATTCTCTGACCAGCTTTGATCCGTTGCTGGCGATGGGCTCCGCTCCTTTGCAGGGGGAGATGCGCTCTTATTTTTGAATTTCCAGCTTTTCTGTCCTGCTTTTTCCCCATCTTTGTGGTTTTATCTGTCTCTCGTCTTTGATGATGGTGACGTACTGATTGGGTTTTGGTATAGGTGTCTTTCCTGTTTGATAGTTTTCCTTCTGACAGTCAGGACCCTCAGCTATAGGTCTGTTGGAGATTGCTTGAGGTCCACTCCCGACCGTGTTTGCCTGGGTATCAGCAGCAGAGGTTGCAGAAGATAGAATATTGCTGAACAGCGAGTGTACCTGTCTGATTCTTCCTTTGGAAGCTTCCTCTCAGCGGTGTACTCCACCCTGTGAGTTGTGGGGTGTCAGACTGCCCCTAGTGGGGGATGTCTCCCAGCTAGGCTACTCAGGGGTCAGGGACCCACCTGAGCAGGCAGTCTGTCCGTTCTCAGATCTCAACCTCCACGTTGGGAGATCCACGGCTCTCCCCAAAGCTGTCATACAGAGTCGTTCGCGTCTGCACAGGCCCCCGCTGCTTCCCCTGTTGGTCTTCAGCTGTGCGCTGTCCCCAGAGGTCGATGATATCTTATTATAGTTTTACATTCAATGTTATTATTGATAAGTAAGGACTTACTCCTGCCATTTTGTTATTTGTTTTCTGGTTGCTCTGTGGTCTTCTCTTCCTTCTGTGTTTCATTCCCATCTTCCTCTAGTGAAGGTGATTTTCTCTGGTAATATAATTTAGTTTTCTTGCTTTTTATTTTTTGTGTATCCACTGTATGTTTTTGGCTTGAGGTTACCATGAGGTTTGTAAATCTATCTTACAACCTAGTATTTTAACCAGATAACAACTTAACACTATTTGCCTAAACAAGCAAGGAAAAAGAAAACTATTAAAAACTCTATGCCTTAGCTTCATCCTCTCAATTTTTAACTTTTGTTGTTTCTGTTGATATTTTATTGTACTCATTATGTCTTGGAATGTTGTAGTTATTATTTTAGATTGGTTCATTGTTTAGTCTTTCTACTTAGGATAAGAGTTCTAGTGTTACAATATTCTGTGTTTTTCTGTGTACTTACTCTTACAGTGAGTTTTGTACCCTCAGATTGTTATTAGATCTTTAGGGTGTGGATTTTCTGGCCAGAAACCTCTGTGACTGCAGTGCCTTTGCCCAGGTTCTTGTCCCACATTGTCCAGGAAGAATGAGGTATGCAGACAAGTGAAGAGTGAACAAGATGAATATGAGCATTATTGAGTGTTACAACAGCTCATAGGAGACCTGCAGTGGGTAGCTCCTCTCTGTGGGCAGATTACTGTCAAGTGTTCAGTTCTCAGCAGTGAGGAGGCCCTGGAGAGGGTAGCTACTCTCTGCTTCTGGTCATCCTGATGTCTGTAGCTCTCAGCAGATATGAGGCCTTGGAGAGGGTGGCTCCTCTCTACTGGCAGGTCACCTCTGCAGCTCTCAGCAGAGAGGGTCGCTCCTCTCTGCAACTGGTTGTCCTGTCATCTGCAGCTCTCAGCAGAGTGTAGTTCCTCTCTGCAGCTGGTTTTCCCATTGTCTCTCTGCCCTCTTTATCCTCTGGTCATCCTCTGCCCTGCTCTGGCTGAGCCCAGGAATTTTATGGACCTCAGAAAGGAGGAAATATGTTCCAGTTAGTCCATGGGTGGCCCTGGGTGGCCATGGGCAGCCTGGAAAAGGCACCAGGAGACCCCTCTTCGGTCTGTAGGTCTGGCACTCCAGCCCCCAGCCTTCAGGCCCTCCCTGGCCTAAAGATGGGGCCTTACTGGGGACCTGCGTTCTTCTGCCCAGGAATCAATCTATCTCCAGCTGCCATTCATGGCCCTTGGGGCTTGGCCCCAATCCCCTACTCAGAGATTAGAACAGGTTACAGGAGTGGAGAGAGGTCAGGCAGCAGGAGAAGACACCCCAAAGCCTGCAGGGATTAGGGGGTTCCTTTCTGGGGCCCTTGAGGGTGCAGGCTGCAGAGATGCCCAGGTTCCTGTGCCTGGGAGGTAGGCTGCAGCTGCACCCAGGAACTCTCGCTCTGCCAACTCGGAAGGGGTGGGGCTCCTGCTTGTCCGTGGCTCCCGCCTAATCCATGGAACCAGAGGCCCAAATCTGCAGTCGAGGGTCCTGTAGCTGCAGCTGCACCTTGGAGGTCAGATCCTGCCTGTTCCCAGCCCCTCTCCCAGAGCACAGGGAGGCTCAGATCCACAGCAGTGGTTTGGGTGGCTGTGGCTCCTGCCTGCTCCATAGAGCGGGAGGCCTGGGTCTGCAGTTGCCTTTGGGTGGCTGCAGTGACACCCAGGGAGCTCCTGCCCCGACTCAGAAGGGGCAGGGCTCCCACCAGCTCCATGGAGTGTGCAGCCCCAGCCATGCTTCTCTGCTGCAACCAGCATCATGGCAGAAGCCACTGCCATCAAGATGATTATTTATCGCTTATTAATATCCTTTTTTTTTTTCTTTCACTGAAGTACTATGTTTAGCATTTTTTGTAGGACAGGTCTGGTATTAATGTAATCTTTCAGCCTTTGTTTGTGAAAGTCTTCATTTCTCCTTCATGTTTCAAAGATACTTTAGCTGGATATGCTATTTTTTCCTTCAGCACTTTAAATATGTCATGCCACTCTCCAAGGACTTCATGTCTAAAACACCAAAAGCAACGGCAGCAAAAGCAAAAATTGACACATGGGATCTAATTAAACTAAAGAGCTTTTGCACAGCTAAAGAAACTACCATCAGAGTGAACAGGCAACCTACAGAATGGGAAAAAATTTTTGCAACCTACTCATCTGACAAAGGGCTAATATCCAGAATCTACAAAGAACTCAAACAAATATACAAGAAAAAAACAAACAACCCCATCAAAAAGTGGGGAAAGGATATGAACAGACATTTCTCAAAAGAAGACATCCATACAGCCAACAGACACATGAAAAAATGCTCGTCATCACTCGCCATCAGAGAAATGCAAATCAAAACTACAATGAGATACCATCTCACACCAGTTAGAATGGCAATCATTAAGAAGTCAGGAAACAACAGGTGTTGGAGAGGATGTGGAGAAATAGGAACACTTTTACACTGTTGGTGGGATTGTAAACTAGTTCAACCATTATGGAAAACAGTATGGCGTTTCCTCAAGGATCTAGAACTAGATGTACCATATGACCCAGCCATCCCACTACTGGGTATATACCCAAAGGATTATAAATTACTCTACTACAAAGACACATGCACACGTATGTTTATTGCGGCACTATTCACAATAGCAAAGACTTGGAATCAACCCAAATGTCCATCTGTGACAGACTGGATTAAGAAAATGTGGCACATATACACCATGGAATACTATGCAGCCATCAAAAAGGATGAGTTTGCGTCCTTTGTAGGGACATGGATGCAGCTGGAAACCATCATTCTTAGCAAACTATCACAAGAAGAGAAAACCAAACACCGCATGTTCTCACTCATAGGTGGGAACTGAACATGAGATCACTTGGACTCGGGAAGGGGAACATCACACACTGGGGCCTATCATGGGGAGGGGGGAGGAGGGAGGGATTGCATTGGGGAGTTATACATGATATAAACGTCATGCACATGTACCCTAGAACTTAAAGTATAATAAAAAAAAAAAAAAAACACAACTCAAAAAAACATAGAGAAGCTTGATTTAATAATGAGCAATATCAATTTTTCAATTGATTCCATATTTTTCTCAGATTTTTTTTTTTTTTTTTTTTTTTTTTTTGAGGCGGAGTCTCGCTCTGTCGCCCGGACTGGAGTGCAGTGGCCAGATCTCAGCTCACTGCAAGCTCCGCCTCCCGGTTTACGCCATTCTCCTGCCTCAGCCTCCCGAGTAGCTGGGACTACAGGCGCCCGCCACCTCGCCCGGCTAGTTTTTGTATTTTTAGTAGAGACGGGGTTTCACCGTGTTAGCCAGGATGGTCTTGATCTCCTGACCTCGTGATCCGCCCAGCTCGGCCTCCCAAAGTGCTGGGATTACAGGCTTGAGCCACCGCGCCCGGCCTTTTCTCAGATTTTAACTGATGTCTTTGTATTTTCCATGTAGAAAAGAAAGTATGCTTAATGGGAACATTGTGAAACAAAGTAAGATTTTGTTCTTGGAAAACCCTTTTACTTCAAATTTCAGAAAGTAAAGCACTGCCTTAGAACTGAAAAAAAAAAAAAAAAAAAAAAAAAATGTCATGCCACTCTCTCCCGATCGGTAAGGTTTCCACTGAGAAGCCTACTATCAGACTGACCTGTTGGAGTTTCATTTTATGTTATTTGTTTCTTTTCTCTTGTTGCTTTTCGGATCCTTTCTTTATCCTTGACCTTTGGGAGTTTCATTATTAAATGCCTTGAGATAGTCGCCTTTTGGCTAAATCTGGTTGGTGTTCTATAACCATCTTGTACTTGGATACCGATATCTTTCTCTAGGTTTGGGAAGTTCTCTGTTATTCTGCCATTGAATAAACGTTTTACCCCATCTCTTTCTCTACCCCCTCTTTAGGGCTGATAACTTTTAAATTTGTCCTTTTGAAGCTATTTTCTTGATCCCGTAGGTGTGCTTTATTGTTTTTTACTTTTTTTTTTTTTTTGTCTCATCTGACCTGTATTTTCCAATAACCTGTGTTGAAGCTCACCAATTCTTTCCCCTGCTTGATCCATTCTGTTACTAAAGGACTGTGATGCATTCTTTGGTATGGCAATTGCATTTTTCAACTCTAGAATTTCTGCTTGATTCTTTTAATTATTTCAATCTCTTTGTCTGCTTGTCTGCTATCAAATTTATCTGATAGCATTCTGAATTCCTTCTCTGTGTTATCTTTAATATCTTTTTGTTTCCTTAACCCAGATATTTTGAATTCTCTGCCTGAAAAGTCACATATCTCTGTTTCTCTAAGATTGCTCCCTGGTGCTTATTTAGTTCATTGGGTGAAGTCATGTTTTCCTGGATGGTGTTGATGCTAGTAGATGTTCTTCAGTGTCTGGGATTGAAGAGTTAGGTATTTATTGTAGTCTTCACTGTCTTGAGTTATTTTTAGCTGTCCTTTTTGGAAAGGTTTTTCAGATATCTAAAAGGACTTGGGTGTTGTGATCTAAGCTGTATTTACTTTAGGGGGCCCCAGTAATGCTGTGGCACTTGCAGACTTATAGAGGTACTGTCTTTATGGTCTTGGACAAGATCTGGGAGAATTCTCTGGATTACTGGGCAGACATTCTTGTTTCTTCCCTTCTATCTTGTTTCTTTCCTTTATCCCAAACAAACAGAGTCTGTCTTTGTTCTGACCCACCTAAAGCTAGGAGTGGAGTGACACAGCACTCGTGTGGTGACCACCATGACTGTGCTCGATCAGACCTGAAGCCAGCACAGCACTGGGTCTTGCCCAAGGCCTGCTGTAGCTACCTTCTGGCTACTGTCTATGTCCCCTCAAAACCCTGGGGCTTTACAATCAGCAAGTGGCAAAGAAAGCCAGGCCTGTATCTTTCCCTTCAGGGAGGCAAGGTGCCCCAGGCCCTGGGTGGGTCCAAAGGAGCTGTCTGAGAGTCAGGGACTAGAGTAAAAAAAAACCTTAGAAGTCTACCTGGTGTTCTATTTTATTGCAGCTGAACTTGCACTCAAACCACAAGATGCAGTCCTCCCACCCTTCCCTCCTCTTTTTAAAGGCAGAGGAGCCTCACCCGGTAGACACCACCACCCCAGGCCACAAAGAGGAAGGCCAGACTACCAACCAATGTTCCCTTAAGTCCCAAAGGCTATTAAGTCAGCTTTTGATGTATGTTGCCTGGCCTTGGACTTACCCTTCAGGATAGTGGGCTCCACTCTGGACCACGGCAGGTCCAGAAATACCATCTGATATGGTTTGGCTCTGTGTCCCACCCAAATCTCATATTCAATTGTAATTCCCAGCGTTGGAGAGGGATCTGGTGGAGGTGATTGGATCATGGAATGGATTTCCCCCTTGCTGTTCTCATGATAGTGGGTTCTCATGAGATCTGATGATTTAAAGATGTGTGGCACTTCCCCCTTTGCACTTTCTTTCTCCTGCACCACCGTGTGAAAATTGTGCCTGCTTCCCCTTTGCCATCTGCCCTGATTTTAAGTTTCCTGAGGCCTCTCCAGCCATGCCTTCTACACAGCTTGCAGAACTGTGGGTCAGTTAAACCTCTTTTCTTCGTAAATTACCCAGTCTCAGGTATGTCTTTATAGCAGTATGAAAACAGACTAATACACCATTCAGGAGTCAAGTCCTGGAATTGGGAATGCCAAGAGCCCACTTGGTGCTCTGCCTCGCTGTGGCTGTGCTGGTATCTCAGGTGCAAGAGAAAGTCCCCTTTACTTTTCCCTTTGCTTTTTTTCTCAAGCAGAAGGAAAGCCCTGTAGCTACCACAGCTGGGAGGTTATCGGTGTTATCAGCCTTGGCATTCATTCTTGGTCTCAACCATTTGTGAGACCTTCTGATAGGTCAGTGTCATATAATAAATGGCCATTTTCCTAAGGCATAAATTTAAGCTGCAATATATGATTGCTGTGCAGAAGAGAGATATTTATTTGGTGGGAGAGCTTAAACTATAATTCAGCATTTTTGCAAGTATTAAAAAAGTTAATATGAATAAAGTATATCAAGCATATAGAAAATCAATGTTAGCTGATACTATTATTTATTATTTCTTGTGGCTTTGTTGTTTTCTATTTTCCGCTATGCTTATAATAATTCTTGTAAAACCATTCTTTGGTGCGATTTGTGGGGAAAATTATTTGCTGCTATTATAGTCCAGAATTGGGAATTATCCAAGAAACCAAGACTTATCCCTTGCAGATGTCAAGGATTTCTTCTGTTTAGCCCTGGGATCTTGAGGAAAGTTGCCAAATTTAGCCTAGCACATAAACATACCAACCTGGGTAATAATTAAGGTGCCATGCCTTACCCTATTTTTGAGAGATAGGATACTAAAATTGAAGTTAAATTTATCAGCATATTTTGAGAATAGGTATGATGGAAATGGATTCCAGTATTTCTGGATGGAGACAACTACTTGCTAGCCCCAAAGGAAAAGGCTGCTAGAGCTCAAAACTGCTTCTGCAAAGTACTTCTGGGAAACTGGAAACTTTGTGAGTCCTTTGAGACTCATACCATTTGACTAGGTCACTCTTTGTCCTTCCTTATCATTATCATCTGTAGATTTTAAGGATTATATTATTTCTGACCAATAATAATTTAATTCTAATTTTCTACTGGGGTGTGTGTGTGTGTGTGTGTGTGTGTGAGACAGGGTCTTACTCCATCACCCAGGCTGGACTGCAGTGGTGTGATCTCGGTTCACTGCAACCTCTGCCTCCTGGATTCAAGTGATTCTCATGCCTCAGCCTCCTGAGTAAGCAGCTGGAATTACAGGCACGCACACTGATTTTTGTATTTTTAGTAGAGATGGGATTTTCCCATATTGGCCAGGCTGGTCTCGAACTCCTGACTTCAAGTGATCTGCCTGCCTTGGCCTCCCAAAGTGCTGGGATTGCAGGTGCGGGCTCCCACACCTAACCTTATTGACTTTTTCCATTAAAAAGTTTATTTTCATGTATCACATTTTGAGTTAGTTATATTATGCAAAAATTATGTTATAGAAAAGGCATATTTATTTTTTAGTCCGATGAATGTGGATAAGAGAAAAATTTATCATGGATGTGAGCAGTCCAAAATATGGTCTAGAATAAGGAATGTAGGAAATGGAGAGTACTGTAGGGCTTATTAAATTATAACATTTCATAATTAAATGAAAACTAGTAAATGAAATATAAACATCAGACTTGATTTTTTCCCTAAAGATGCAGTTTTAAAACTTAAATGAAAAAATGCCTATAGAAAATTATCTTTAGAATTTATCTTTTTTCAACTAGTTATTTACCTTTTGTATTTTTTAGTAATAAAATTTACTTAGTGGAGTATTTTCTTTCCTTAACCATACTTTAATATTTTTGTCTAACTTACCTCTTTCTCATCCTGAAGGCAGACAGTGAGCAGCAAGGGATTTGGAGACAAACTTTGGGGAATTTGAGTGTTTTTAAAAATCACCTCCATAAAATCTTTATTTTATTTTTTTCATGAAACCCTTAGACATAAAGTTCTCTATGTGCTGTTCCAAATGAAGTCTCCTTTTAGGCAGAGCTGTGGTGTTCCAAAATTAAGTCTCCTTTTGGCCTGCCTTTCTCCCTAGGCAGAACACCTGAGCCACAGTATCAGAACTAGGGGTGGAAGCCTGCTTTTTCTGGAATGAAACCCCTCACTCTTCAAGTGGCCACAAGAGAAGAGGTAACAGTCCCTGGTCTCCATATTCACGTGTGAAATCTCTGCCCTATGAGCAAGCTGAGATGAGGGCAATTTGAAACCCAGTATTGTGGCTGGAGTAGACTTCCATTCTTTGAGCCAGGGCAGAGATGGAGAGACCCGGTGCTCTCTACCATCTGGAATAGAGTTTCTGCAGCACAGGGTATGGTTGGGGCAGGGTGGCAGCCTACTCCTGCGGGGGAACTGTAGCCCCAAACCAGGTGTGGGGAAGGAATAGAACTCTTGTCTTTTTGGTTGCAACCCAAAGGCCACAGACTTGCTTTTCTTGCTGATATTTACTAGATTTTCTTGAATAAATGTTTCACCGTTTGCTGTATGTTCTTAAGACACTTGCCAGATGACTGTTGTGTGTATTTTAAAAGTAGTTTTTACCAGTTTTATTTCTTTTTTCTGGGGAGACAATCACTGAGCTCATTATTCCAGTGTTCTGGAGTTACAATTTTGAGCTTTCTCTAGAGGTGCAAGTCACAGAAATTCCTAGTGCTTCATGTTTCTCATTTATAAAATAAAGCTTGTCATAAGTATTTACTCAGATGATGTCTGAAAATTATCTAGTTCGTAGAGGTAATAGAATGGATATTAGATCTCTTTTCTGCTTACCCTTTTGCTGATTATAGAGTCAATGTTTTTTACTCTATTTCATCAAAAGCCTTCAGCTCAAATTTACACCGTATATATTCTGTCTATAAAGACTTCAGATCACTCAGCTATTTGTCAGAAAAATAAGATGCTTAATCAATCAGTGAAAATCTTAATGTTTATTTCATCTTAATTCAACAGCTATTTATTGATTTCCTCTTCTTGCTAGTCATTGTGAAAGCCTATCTCTAGAGAGGCTAACAGACTCTTGCTGGCTTTGAAAGAAACAAGCTGCCATATTGAAACAAACTACCGTATTGTGTGTGAGCTGCTCTAAGGAAAGACACACATGGTAAGGATGACCTCTGGCTGATAGACAGCAAGAAACTGAGGACCTCAGTCTGAGAACCTGCAAGGATCTGAATTCTTCCAATTACCATGTGAGCTTGGAAGCAGTTCCTTCCCCAGTCAAGCCTTGGATGAGATCCCAGCCCTGGCCAACACCTTGATTGCAGCCTCTTATGAAGATTGTAGTCCCTAAGCAGAAAATCCAGATAACCTGTGCCCAGATTGCTGAGCCACAGAAATTCACTGAGATAATAAATGTGTGTTTCAAGTTGCTGAATTTGTGATAATTTGTAGATAACTAATAGGTAACTAATAGATAATGTATGCCCTGTTCTTTAAACATATTCGTTTATTTCTCCCTTTCTTTTCTCTAGCTCAGAGTTTCTCAACCTTGACACTACTAACATTTTGGCCCAGATAATTTGTTGTGGGGAGCTTTCCTGTGCATTGTAGGATATTTGCAGCACTTCTGTCCTTTACCCACTACATGCCAATAGCACCCTCCCAATTTTAACAATAAAAAATACCTTCAGATATTGCCAAATGCTCCCTGGAGGGAGGACCCTCCCTATTGAGAACCATTGTGTTCCCTTTGTTTATAATACACTTACCCATCATTTTTGCTTGATAATCTGTTATAACAGAGTTCAAATGTCATGTTCTCTGATGCTTTGACTGATAAAGATTGTATAGGCAGATTATTTTTAAAAACGTCTCCAAATTCTTTCTGTCTGCACCCTGATAAGGTGAATTGTACATGGTATAAAATTTTAGAATGACCTAATTATTTATATTATTATTTTTATTATTTGCAGGATTGTGTAGGGGTATAGAACGATTTCCTGTTTCCCAAGGTTTACAGAATATTGATTTAAAATCATTATGTGTGACCTCAAACAATCAAATATTTGAGACCCAAGCCCTGGCCAACACCCAGTCATAGATTTAACTAGTCAAAGTATAGCAGGAAATGGGAAAGTGAATAACTGCCATTGGATAAAAGTTTTCATAAACATGATAAATTTAAAAATATAATCATTGTCAAAAATAATCAAGCTTGTCTTCTTTTTGTTTACTAACAACTTTCTTCATGTGGACAATGTGAGATATTTTGGTTTTGACATCAAAGCAGTAGCGTAACTCAATTCCATACATAATTTATTTTGTTTTTGAAGTGTGAATTCAGAAACTCATTTTAATACATAATCAAGCTAAATTTTATGTGGTTTATTTAATTTCACTTTTGGAGATTATCTACTTGTGACTGACTTGCATTTATGAATGCTTTAGTAACTCAATAGTGAGACATTGGAGTCATTTTCTTAAAACCAAAAAAAAAGAATGTCCCATGGGGGATGGAGGTATGGTATTCTTGACTCTGAGAAATCTTTGCTTTTCTAATCACCTGAGAGATATATTGAGGGTACACTTATGATCTTCTATCTAATCTGCATGATTTTATTCTGAGATTTTGCTGCCATCTTGAATTACAGGATAGCATGTTGACAGTCAACTTCAGGGATTTCTCATAGGCATATTTGGTGGGAACTAAACTTTATTAGTCACTGTGTGAATTAAGATAAGAAAAAAATTAAAGTTACTCCCGTTTCCTTTAACTTGGCAAATGAGACAGATAAAAGCTTTCTCTAGTTGTATTTCACAGTTTAAAAATTACCGTAATTTGAGAGGAGTGTGCTGTTTTCACTTGGCCATTTGTAGACTTTAATGGACTTGAAGGTTAAACTTTGTTATTGTTTGGCTCTGTGTCCTCACCCAGATCTCATCTTGAATTGTAACCCCCACATGTCAAGGGAGGGATCTATAATCCCCATGTATCAAGGGAAGGAGGTGATTGGATCATAGGGGCAAGTTTCCCCATGTTGTTCGTGTGATAGTGAGTGAGTTCTCACAAGATTTAATGGTTTTATGTGTCTGGCATTTCCCGTGCTTGCACTTCTGTCTCCTTTCTCCATGTGAGGAAGGTCCTTGCTTTCCCTTTGCCTTCTGCCATGATTGTAAGATTCCTGAGGCCTTCCTAGCCATGTGGAACTGTGAATCAATTAAACCTCTTTCCTTTATTAATTATCCAGTCTTGGATAGTATCTTTATAGCAGTGTGAGAACTGATGAATATAGATTCGATTGCTTTATATACTGCAGTTGTATGTTAGTATCTTGGTGTTTTGATTTTTTACTGAAACCATTCGTTGTGTACAGAGCTTCAAGTTCATGGATAGCTTAGAGACAGTGGATCCTCTATACATTATATACTGATATATTGCATCATTTAGGACTCTAGATTGTGAGCTCCAGAAAATGAAACTCAAACTGGCATAAGCAAAATAAATAATTTAATACCTCATGTAACTAAAAAGTCCAGAAGGTATGTCTGGCTTTTAGGTGTAGGTGCAGACCTTGAGGCCCAAGGTCTCAAATGGTTTCATTAGGACTCTCTTTCTCCCCATTCATTAGCTCTGTCTTCCATTGTTTTCTACTGTAACTACAGCCTGAATTTTTAAGAACGTGGCAGGTGCTGTGAGAATTACATAGCTGGAGTAAAGCGAAGGAGCAGTTCCCTGAAGAAGGAGGAGGGGAGTTTGGGGAATGTGGAGTTCTGGTTAGAAGAAAAGATGAATATGGGGTAGACTGAAAATTAATACCTACTCCAGAACCCAAATTTTTTTTTTTTTTTTTTTTGAGACAGAGTCTCGCTCTGCCCCCAGGCTGGAGTGCAGTGGCCGGATCTCAGCTCACTGCAAGCTCCGCCTCCCGGGTTCACGCCATTCTCCTGCCTCAGCCTCCCGAGTAGCTGGGACTACAGGCGCCCGCCACCTCGCCCAGCTAATTTTTTTGAATTTTTTTAGTAGAGACGGGGTTTCACCGTGTTAGCCAGGATGGTTTCGATCTCCTGGCCTCGTGATTCGCCCGTCTCAGCCTCCCAAAGTGCTGGGATTACAGGCTTGAGCCACCGCGCCCGGCCCAGAACCCAAATTTTAAGCATGTGGAATAGTAAAGAGTAATGTAATCAAAGAAAAAGGAGTTTTAGTTCGACTTTTATTTCATCAAATTTTCATAGCTTGATTTATGCATCTCACTAGTAAGAATATACATGCCAGGAAGACGAGATGTTCATTTTCACTGGGCAACCTTCACCTTGGGTAACGCTTGAATGGCTTCCAACTGTTTACTTCTGCAACACTTCCTTATTCCTGCTCTTGTACTAATAAGTCTGCGTGAATACACTGTTTAGATTTGTAAATATAGTTAATGTTCTGTTTCTTTAAAATTATGTATGTATGGGGTTTCCATTTGAGGTAACAAAAACGTCCTGAAATTAGATAGTACTTATGATTGTACATCTTGTGAATATGGTATACTAAAAACATAGAATTGTATAGTTCACAGTGGTAATTTTATGGTATGTGAATTATATCTCAAGAAACAAAGGAAAAAGTACATAGAAATAGCTTAGATATGCATTATCCTCATGAATATCATTGTCAACAATCCAACATAGATTAAATAAATTAAAAAACAAGAATCAGGCTCTTTTTTTTTTTTTTTTTACAATACAAACTTTCACTATTTTTATACATGGTGTTCACACAAAGCTTATAGGTTTTCAATATGAGGAATTACTGTTCCCTTCATAATCCTTTGTTTTGTTATGATTGCACAATGATATAGATTTGTTGTAAAAATGATTAATTGCCATATATACACTTTCAACAAGTGTACACCATTTTGTAATTCTTTTTTTCTTCTTTTTAACTTTTACGTTCAGGAGTATATGTACAGGTTTGTTATATAGGTAAACTTGTGTCATGGGTTTTTTTTTTTTTTGTACAGAGTATTTCATGACCCAGGTATTAAGCCTAGTACTCAATTAGTTATTTTTCCTGATCCTCTCCTTCCTCCCACCCTCCCCATTCTCTGGTAGGCCCCCCATGTCTATTGTTTCTATCTCTGTGTCCATGTGTTCTCATGATTTAGCTCCCACTTTAAGTGAGAACCTGTATTTGGTTTTCTATTCCTGTGTTCATTTGCCAAAGATAATGGTCTCCATCTCCATCATGCAGCCATATCATTCTTTTTTATGGCTGCAGAGTATTCCATGGGGAATATGTACCATATTTGCTTTATCCAGTCTAACATTGATAGGCATTTAGGTTGATTCCATGTCTTTGCTATTGGGAATAGTGCTGCAGTAAACACACATGTGCATGTGTTTTTATGATAGAACAATTTATATTCCTTTTGGTATATATGCAGCAAGGGATGGCTGGGTTGAATGGTAGTTCTGTCTTCAGGTCTTTGAGGAACTGTCACACTGTTTTCCACAATGGTTGAACTAATTTACATTCCCACTAACAGTGTGTAAGCGTTCCTTTTTTTCAGCAACCTCGCAAACATTGGTTATTTTTTGATGGCTGTGATATGGTAGTTTATTGTGGTTTTGATTTTCATTTCTTTAATAATCAGTGATGTTGAGCTTTTTGTTTTTCATATGCTTCTTGGCCGCATGTATGTCTTCTTTTGAAAAGTATCTATGTTTTTTGTCCACTTTTTAATGGGATTGCTTGTTTTTTTTCTTGTAGATGTGTTTAAGTTCTTTATAGAGGCTGGATTTTGTTAGATGCATAGTTTGCAAAATTTTTCTCCCATTCTGTAGGTTGTTTACTCTGTTGACGGTTTCTTTTGCTGTGCAGAAGCTCTTCAGCTTAATTAGATCCCATTTGTCAATTTTTGCTTTTGTTGCAATTCCTTTTGCATCTTTGTCACAAATCTTGGCCATTCCTATGTCTAGAATGGTATCGTCTTGGTTGTCTTATGGACAACCAAGACTTAAGTCATAACTGCCTGATAATAATAAAAGTAAGACTTATTAGAAGACTGCTGAACTTGTAGCTATTGTAACTCTTTCCATAAGAGTTACAAGAGACCTCCCAAAGTGCTGGGATTACAGGCCACTGTGCCCGGCCCGAGTTTTTTTTTTTTTTTTAATCCTATTTGATGACGTTGAGGGTTTGATTGTGGTATAAGGTGGGTTCGGTCACCTACCTTTGTTTCTGGAAGATTTTAGGGGGCCAAAACTCAGCTCCCAACTCCTGGATTGCATGTTCTAACTTTGGGGGACTTATATTGGGCCCCAACTTTGTTCTCTAGCTCCCCTAGGTTTGGAGCTCACTGTACTGGGGCATCCAAAGGACTCTTGGGCTGCTACTCACTACACTCCAATGGGTGGTGCCAGCCAAAGCCTTTAATAGGATGATGGCATTGGGATCCATCCTTGTTTGCATGTGCCAGCATCAGCGGCAGTGCAGTGGGGTGCACATTTGTTGGCTGCGGCAGGGTGCTACTAGATTCCAGGGTGCCTTCCTCCATGTGGGAATTCACAGCAGTGGAGGAGGCAGTGAGGCTGGGGACACAAGGGGACCCCTTGGTGACTATGCAGGTGGTCATGCTGGTGGTGATGTTAGCATGGGGGCAGGGAGCTGGCAGGCCCAGGTCTGTGTGTGTCATCTGTGACCATTCAGGACAGGGGAGAGTCTGCTCTTCACTGTGCCTAGTTTCATTCTGGTGGCAGGGTCGGGCAGGGGCAGGTCACTGGTGTGGGAAGGGCTGACAGGCTTTGTGCCCACCAAGGCTCTGACTGCAATGGCGGGACCATGGAGGCAGAGTGCACTCTTGTTGGCAGCAGAGGCAGGGCAGTACACATATGCTAGCAGGGCAGGGAAGGCAAAATCTACCTGCACATACACGTACAGGCAAAACCACATGGAGGGTGGCTGTGGGCCTGAGGGGAAGCTGCAGTAAGGGGAGGGAGGGGTCAGGCTATTGTGTGGCTGCAGGGGCACCCTGGTGGAGCTCTCTGCTAGTCAGGCACCACCAGAACAGGAGCTATGATGCGGGCCTCCAGGACACCCAAGGCTGCACTGCAAGCAGGCACAGCCAGGCTAGGGCCTCAGGAGAAGCCAGCAGACCAAGGGGTACTATGGTCAGACTGACCTCCTCTGATGGGCAAGACCACCTCACAGATATCAAGTCCAACAGTTCCCCAAGGCCAAAGTCTCCTATGGGAGCAAGTTGAGTGTAGAGGGATGACTGTCCCTGGCCATGCTCTACTACAGATGCTCCTGCACTAAAACCTTTGGGCTCCACATTGACTGGCTTGCTGCCTCACCACTTCTCTAAGGAGTTCCATGGTAGTCGAGGGATCTCTTCCTGCCGGAATTCCAGAGGCCCTTGATGAGAGTGGGTTGCTCCTTGCCAGTTCAACTCATTCATTCCCCTGGAGTCTTTTGGAGCTGGGAACAAGTCCTGTCATGCAGTACCCCATTCAGGATTTTCATGTTTCTCCTTCTTCAGCCCAGCTTCTGTGTCTTCCCTCCATCCACTCTCAGTGCTTTCCCTCTAAAGAGCTGTTAGAAGTGTGTCAGTCATCCTGGTCCCTAGGGAGCTGTTCCCCCTGACTGCGTCTAGTCAGCCATCTTGTCTGACTGCAAATTGTGTTCTATTTTAAGTTTGTTCTGATGACATTGATTTAAATGTAATATTTGTCCTCTTGCATCTGATAATAAAACTTTTGAGTTTGAAACAATTATGCATGTTCCTGATATGTTTTATTATGTGTTGTTTTTATTAATTATAGAGGAAAATGTTTTCCAGTTCTGGGCAGGAAGCTAACTATTCCCTTATTTATCACCTAGTTTATTTATAATTTTGGAGTGTTTTGTACATTTTTTCTGAGGTGGCAAAGATAACTTTAGCAGAGTAATTTCTTTTGCAAATGCATTTTTTTGAGGACCAAAATTACCCTACAATTTTACTTTTGTTATTAGGAAACCTGTTTTGTTCTGCACAAAGCTTGGTTTGGCCATGGATAAGGAACTTCAGAAGATTAGGGAGAAACCTATGAAATTGTTTCACCATCTGTTATTTATGTAGAAACATGTCATCATAGCTGCTGAGGTATTCTTCACTTTTTCCCCCCTTTTCATCTTATTCTTTCTTTCTCATCATGCTTTACCTCTTTAACTGAGATTTATAATATGGCACTAGACTGCTCTCATTTATATACACCCCAAAACTGAAGTCACTACAAAGGACTGTCTCCCTCAATCTACATCAATTAGTCACTATATCCTACTGATTCTGCTTCCTATAATCTCCTTTTCTATCTGCTTCTTTTTACCCCACTGTTATAGGTCTTCACAATTTTTTCACCTATCTTCTGTCATTCTCCAAAATGGTCATTCCCCATTCTCACCTTCCCAATTCTGCAGTCTTAGTGCTGTAGACAAGGTTATTTTTCTAACATGCCAGTTTGATTGTATAACTTGTTTTAGATGAGTTCCCATAGCCTTCAGGATATGTTTCAGATGCTATGACTTGACACATTAAATCCTTTGTCTTCTGGTGTCTGAACATTTATTCAGAACAATTTCCTGCATTGTTGGCACCTGCATTATTTGCTCCAAACCAAATGCACCTGAGGCTTTTATTCATACAGATCAATTTCTCATTTGACTTTTCCCCACTTCTTTGTCCTGCCTAGCTCAGTTAACTCTTACTCATTCTTCAAATTTTTGTCCAATCATTACCTTTATTCTAATGGTATTTACAACTACTGTGACTCAATTTGATGCCCTTTATCTGACCCCCTTAGCACCTTGGCATAGCACCAGGGTTCTGGTAGGTGCTCAGTAAATATTTGCTGACTGAATATGTGATGGTTACTTTTATTTAAGAACTTGACTAGGCTATGGTGCCCAGTTTTTTGGTCAAACATTAGTCTAGGTGTTGATGTAAAGGTATTTTGTAGATGTTATTAACATTTATAATCAGTTGACCTTAAGTAAAGCAGATTATGCTCCATGATGTGAATGGGCCTCATCCAATCAGCTGGAGGTCTTAAATGACATTTCCTAGAGAAGAAGGAATTCTTCTTGAGTTTGCTGCCTGAAGGAATCTTGCTTAAGTTTGCTGCCTGCTGGCTTGCCCTGCAAATTTCAGACTCAAGACTACAACTTCAATTCTTATTTTTCTCAAGCTGGTCAGACTGCCCTTTGAATTTTTGACTTCCATCCCACGTAATTATAATTATGTGAGCCAGTTCTTTAAAAATAAATTTCTTATCTATCTATCTATCTATCTTCTATCTATCCTATATATCTGTCATCTATCTGTCATCTCTCCTACACCAAGAGGTTATGTATACTAATTCTATATGTACTATGTATGTCTTCTTGGTTCTTAATTCTGTTTCTCTGGAGAACCCTGATTAATACATAGTGTATTTCATTAAAATTGAGGATGCTCTGAATATATATTATTCCAATCATTTGAAGAAATGCTATAAATATTATAGTTTGTTATTTGAGGATATAAAATAATACAATTTAGCTACATTTTAAGTTTAATTAAACTCTTAAAGGACACTCTTTTTTTTTTTTTTGAGGCAATGTCTTGTCCTTTCACTCAGGCTGGAGTGCAGTGACACGATCATGGCCCACTGTGCTCCTGCCCCAGCCTCCCGAGTAGCTGGGACTGCAGGTGTGTGCCATATATTCTGCTGATTTTTAATTTTTTTTGTAGAGACAGTTGTCTCACTATGTTGCTTAGGTTGGTCTCAAACTCCTGGTCTCAAGTGATCCTCCTACCTCAGCCTCTGAAACTGCTAAGATTACAGGTGTGAGACACTGCACCCAACCAGGAAACTTCTTATTAAAATTTTACTTGTTAATAAGTGTATGTGCAAAATTTTCAGTGGATTAAGTCTACCACATTTAAATATTGTATTTTTGTAGCAATACATAAAGTGAAAAGAGGGCCTTTCCATGGAACCTTAAGGAAGTCCAGCTTTAAAATGACTATGGGATTATTACTGGCAATCTTGATTCTATACCTTGTTTTTTGTTTACTAATATTTCGGTGATAGAGTTCTGGTGAGTTTTGCAAAAATAACCTGAAATTCAGAGCATGGCTTACTCTCCTAGTTACAAGTTTTTATTAAATGCTAAAAGGTATGATAAAGTGTTGGAGCCCCTTTGAGCTAATTTCTATTCATTTCCCTCAAATGTTCCACGAGGTAATGGAGTGCAACAATGGAATTTTATAGCTCTACAGGGATTGACTTGTCCTTTATCGAAGGCATTATTCACCTTAGTGGACAGATTAATTTTCTTTCATCTTGATATAAGCAAGAATAGGTTTTCAATATGAAGCAAAAATAAGCCAAAAAATAAGATAAATGTGCCCATATGAACTAACATTTTCTGTAAATCAAACAATAAGTGTACTCTTGAAATTTAAACCATTACCAAAAGCTTATAAGATAAATTTAAAAATAAAACAAATTTTATGGAAAGAGTTACAATAGCTACAAGTTCAGCAGTCTTCTAATAAGTCTTACTTTTATTATTATCAGGCAGTTATGACTTATTCAACATGGTGCCAGTTGAGCTAAAATTTAATTCAAGAATTATGCTCCTACTGTTAGTAAAGCACTAGTCAAGAGCAAAAAAATTGGAAACAGATTGATATAACAACAATGAGAGAGGTACACAAAATGTTTCCGAGGAATGATAGCTATAGAGTGAGAATAATGTTAAGCAGTAAGAGTTGGATATGGTTCATAGAATTGGAATTGGAGTTGGGCCATGAAAAATGATCCAGTATTTTGACTAACAGTTTTGGGAGTGAGGAAGAAGTTTTCAAGCATCAGAGCCATTTGAGCATCATAAGGAAGACTCTAAAGGCAGGAAAACACAAAGCTGTTTGAAGTAGGGTTTCAATTCCAGATAATTGTCTGGAAAGGGAAATCTTGGCACCCAGGAGACCATGGTTTAAAGACCATTTTAGTGATCTAGAGGAACATGATGAGAATCTGAGCTCAGGCAGTGGCTGGAGGAGAGATAAGGGGGTGAATGTGAAAGACAGTATAAAGCTATATTTGATATTTTAAGGTCTTAGATAAACTTTTTAAAAATGAAATTTTCTCTCTTCATAAACAGACTTTGCCTAATAATCTAAATTAAATTTGAAGGGAAAATTCAAATCTTGTATGAATTTAAATATTTAACATGAGTATTTAAATTTTTACCTCTCCTAATTAAAAGGTGGGTCCTCAGTGTGGAAAACAGAGTCAACTCCAGACTACTATGAAAAGATAGGTAAGAGAGTGCTGGGCTGTTTTAAATTCAGATGCTCAGTCTTAATTAAACTTAATCCCAGAGTACTGAAAGGGCTTGTGGTTATGGTCACAGGCCACAATTTGTGATCTTTGAAGGACAATGCAGAACAAGGATGAACAGTATACAGAGATAGATAATACTTGTTTCAATTATTAAAAGGGTATGTGTGTGTATTAAATGTAGAGTGTAGGGAGATATATTTTTTTGGAATAGAATTATGAATTTAACAAATATTCCTAGAAGAATTCTGGAAGAGATATATTGAAGAGTAGCTTTGTGTGTATGGAAAAAAAGTATTAAATATTAGGAAACATAAAGTGTTCAAAGAACAAGTTATGCCAAACTTAGTTCCTTTTTATTTTTTATCATATTAGTTGCATATGTTCATCAAAGACAATTTGAATCACCCAGAAAAGTATAACAAAACAAATAATCTAAATATAAATTTTACTGACATTTGTGTGTATTTCTTGCCCTTATGTTTTGGGTCTTCTATGTAATGTATTTAGAGTTCACTTTTAAATATAATATTGATTAGATTTAAAAAATTATTTGTTTTAAAAAGATTTTGGCAAATAGTTCTGCAAGGTTTGTAATGAAAATTAGCAGTCACTTGCCCTATCCCTTTGGATCCCAGAAGTAACTCTTATTGTTTAAGCTGTTTCTTTTGAAATTTACTTTTGTATTTATAAATAACAGATTTCTTTTACTATGATTACATGATTTTTCAGATCTATTGATTTCCTATAATGGAAGATGAGACTTAGCTCTTGTTCACCCCCCTCCCCCAACCACTTGAAAACATACCCACACTCACTTTGTTTTCTTTGATATTATGTAATAATTTTTGTTAAATATTTAATATCTATATTATGATGATGATTATATAAATATAATTTCCAGTCCAGCTCTTCAGTATACTATGATCATATTTCCTTTCTTGTAAAACATTTTTACTTGCCTAGTTTTATATTTGCTTAGTTTTTGATGTACTTTTTATTAAGTAATATGTTTGTCATTCATTCATGTAAGCCAATCCCTCAGTTTCATCTTTTCCTTGGTGATATATCTGGGTGACATCTTTGGAGCCATCTGACCTCAGTCTCCAGAATGGATAAATCTCCCTCTGAACCTGATTCTCAGCTGGCTTCTTGGGATTTACTTTTCTTCATAGGCATCCTAGGGATTATCTTTACTTTTTTCCAATATTGGATCCCCTTTTTTTCTGGATTTCACGTTTTCCTATTTCTAGATTTATTATCTTTTAGTGTGACACATCCTTCTGTAGCTTTTTGATAAATAATTCACTGAAGTAAAATTTTGAGACTTTATATATCTGAAAATGTCCTCATTTTACCTTTACTTTTATTAGTAGTTTTCAGGAATAGAAGTCTAAGTAGGAACTATTTCTCCTTCAGAATTTTGAAGGCATTTTTATATTTTGGTTTATCCTTTCATCTTTTAAATAAAAGACAATGAAAGTAAATATGTGTGTATGTATACATATATATGGATAGATTCCAACTAGTCCTTCTGTTTTCAGTCTCACTGGTACCCCTACCTTCATTATTACATCTAGGTTCTGAGCCTCTCTGGCATTATATGTTTTAAATCAGCTAACATTTTGGCTCCCCGCATTTTTTGTTGTTGTTGTTGTTCTGTTACATTGATTATTTTTCAAATTCAAAATTTTATTTTTATCATCCCTTGTCTGCTGTCTTATTTTGCATATTCTTTGTCCTTTTAGTTTTATGACTGCAAAAATACTTTACTGGCTTCATAGTGGAACTAGTCTGTTTCTACAGAGTTTTTTTTTTTCCCAATTAATATTCTACTCTGTGAAAGCCTATATCTTACATACTCTTGTGTTAACATTGGTTAAATAGAAATAACTGTTACAGGAAAGGGGTCCTGATCCAGACCCCAAGAGAGGGTTCTTGGATCTTGCGCAAAAAAAGAATTTAGGGTGAGTCCACAGTGCAAAGCAAAAGCAAGTTTATTAAGAAAGTAGAGGAATAAAAGAAAGGTTATTCCATAGAAAGGGCAGCCTGAAGGGCTGCTCGTTGCCCATTTTCGGGGTTATGTTTTGATGATATGCTAAACAAGGGGTGGAGTATTCATGCCTCCCCTTTTCAGACCTTATAGGGTAACTTCCTGATGTTGCCATGGCATTTGTAAATTGTCATGGCACTGGTGGGAGTGTAGCAGTGAAGACGACCAGAGGTCACTCTCGTCACTTTCTTGGTTTTGGTGGGTTTTAGCTGGCTTGTTTACTGCAAACTGTTTTATTAGCAAGATCTTCATGACCTGTATCTTGTGCTGACCTCCAGTCTCATCCTGTAACTAAGAATGCATTAACTGTCTGGGAATGCAGCCCAGTAGATTTCAGACTCATTTTACCTAGCTCCTATTCAAGATGGAGTTGCTCTGGTTCACATGCCTCTGAATAACTGTATAATACTACATAAAATAAATGCACCATCTTTCTTTTACATATCTATGTATTTAAGATATGCAACATAATATTTTGACATGATTACTACAACAAATGAACGTATCCATCACCTCACTGTTACCCTTTCGTGTGTGCATGTACCATCTTCCTTAATCTTTCTTTTGCTGTTACATATTTCAATTTTTTTTAAACAATGAACGTGTTTTTGCATAACATTTTTTCAGGATGTGAAAAATAATGTCAACTATGAATGAATTTACTAATGGTAGGCTGTAGGATCCTATACTTAGTTTTGTCCTATTAGCTGTGTTTTTTAGTGACTTTGATGAAGTAATCTTTCACAAACTTCTTTGCCTGTGAGATCAGGTTTAGGACAGATACAATTTACTTTGCATGATTCCAGAAGGTATAATGTGGATAAAAGTTTTAAGGAGGCAGATTTTAGTTTAAGGGAAGAATTCTAATACAGTATTTAGAGTTATTCAAAAAAGAAACAAAGCTGCTTAGTAAGAAAGTAGGCACCTCTTTGCTAAACAATGAGCTCTAGGAGGGCCAGCACCATCTGGTTCTCTAAAGTCCAACCAACCCCTAACACAGGGCTGTTATAGAGTGGGCATTTAAAAAACAGGTATTGAACGTTGAAAGTATTTATCCTAATTAACCATGTGATCAAATTGTTATAGTAGAAAAGATGCCTATTCTTAATGAAAAATTTACCTCTAAAACCCTTCAGAGGCATTCTGCATCTGAAAGGACATCCTAAAAGCCAACAGCTTATAACATGGGGAAAAAATAAATTCAATATCTAAAAGTCTTCCTTTAGACATCTGCATAGAACCATTGGCGATATCACTTTAGATAGATAACTCACCTAGATATGTTGTTTATTTCAATAGTCAGAGGATTAATGACTTAATTTGCTTTAGTAGTGCTTCACATGACTCCATTTTTTTTCTGCCCTGTAATCACAGGCCATTGTTCTCTACTTAAAGCTGATTACCGAGAGAGTTGTTTTTCCCATCTTGGTATCCTCTTAATTTAGCAGAATCATTTCATTTTTATCATCTTTTTGACAAAATAATGAAATATCAAATTACTTAACAAATATAAAATTTACACATTTTTGTATTTAATAATTTTTTATACGTTAACAACTTCTTTGCATGTATATTTCCCTCTTTTCTTAGTGTGCACATTTTGCTTAAACAGCCGTCATTATTTTGCCTTGTTTACATGTTTTACATGCCCTAGGAATTGCAGGAAATTTATATATGGCAAAACTTGAGTTCTTTATAAGCTGTCTGCTATTACTCTGAGTATGAAGTTCATGTTTAAACAATTTGTAAAGTCCTTAAAAGAGACATGACCTTTAGCACTCCCTGTATTGCTAAGTAGTTTATCTGGTTTCATTTACAACCAGCCATTTCAAAATTGAACATGAAATTAGCAATTCTTTTTACATCATTTTCCTATTCCCATTTATGTGGAGTTCGTGTAAGTCTAAACTCTCATAACATTTTATCTTGACTTCTTATACACCATTTATCCTTTTGACCATGTGTTTTTACTGGCTAAAAAGAGCCAAATTTCTCAAGGGAAGTACCCATGATTGAGTTATCTGAATTTCCTGAAAACTTCTACCAAGAGCTTGATAAATATTTGTGAAACAGATTAAATTAAGTATATAATTGAATCAATTTTTTTTTGGTGAAACTCATTATATAAATGTAACAGAAAAAATAATATTTTACTGACTGACATCAGTGTTCCTACTGTGAAGAGTATGGTTTAGCTTAAAAAAATACGTGATAAACTGCTTTGCTAGGTGGAACGTGATGCCTCAAGGGAAACCATTCTGTGTAAGAAATGAATACGTATTTCTAGGTGTGGGTGAGCAAATATAAGAGGAAAAGGAGGGACATGGATAAAGGTTTGTGTGTTTGTAAGGAGAGGCTTCCAAACTACACGGCAGGAAGCTTGCAGCCTCTGAAGAAAATGGGAAATTCCAGCTTTGGGGTGGTCTATAATACCTATTCAATAATACACATGACTAACATTCCAGTTGAAATTGTTTGTGTTGCAGTATGAAAGCCCTCAGGGAATATGGTTAACTGAGGATAAGCTGTGGAGAAATAAATAATTTGCCTAAACTCTTAGAGCCATTAAATAGTGGGGCCAGGATTTGAATCTAGGTGTTCTAATTCCAGAGGCAATATTCTTGATAACTATACATGTTATGTACTGCTGTACTGTTTGGCGTAGTAAAAAAATCTAAGCAACGAAGAAAGGTCAAACCATCTTAAAGTATTAAGTGAAAAAAAAAAAAAAGGTAGATCAGCAACTGAGAACAGCCCTGTCTCAAGTTTCAGCACTGCTGTTTCTTTCTTTTTTTTTTTTTCCTTCTTTGCAGACAATATGTTTTTATTTTTTATTATACTTTAAGTTCTAGGGTACATGTGCACAATGTGCAGGTTTGTTACTTTTGTATACATGTGCCATGTTGGTGTGCTGCACCCATTCACTCGTCATTTACATTAGGTATATCTCCTAATGCTGTCCCTCCCCTCTCCCTCCTCCCCACAATGGGACCCGGTGTGTGATGATCCCCTTCCTGTGTCCAAGTGATCTCATTGTTCAGTTCCCACCTATGAGTGAGAACATGCGGTATTTGGTTTTCTGTTCTTGTGATAGTTTGCTGAGAATGATGGTTTCCAGCTGCATCCATGTCCCTGCAAAGGACACAAACTCATCCTTTCTTATGGCTGCATAGTATTCCATGGTGTATATGTGCCACATTTTCTTAATCCAGTCTGTCACAGATGGACATCTGGGTTGATTCCAAGTCTTTGCTATTGTGAATAGTGCCACAGTAAACATACGTGTGCATGTGCCTTTATAGCAGCATGACTTATAATCCTTTGGGTATATCCCCAGTAATGGCATGGCTGGGTCAAATGGTATTTCCAGTTCTAGATCCTTGAGGAATCGCCACACTGTCTTCCACAATGGTTGAACTAGTTTACAGTCCCACCAACAGTGTAAAAGGGTTCCTATTTCTCCACATCCTCTCTAGCACCTGTTGTTTCCTGATTTTTTAATTATTGCCATTCTAACTGGTGTGAGATGTTATGTCATTTTGGTTTTGATTTGCATTTCTCTGATGGCGAGTGATGATGAGCTTTTTTTCATTGTCTGTTGGCTGTATGAATGTGGATTAGAGACTTGACTGTTAGACCTAAAACCATAAAAACCCTAGAAGAAAACCTAGATAATATCATTCAGGACATAGGCATGGGCAAGGACTTCATGTCTAAAACACCAAAAGCAATGGCAACAAAAGCCAAAATTGACAAATGGGATCTAATTAAACTAAAGAGCTTCTGCACAGCAAAGGAAACTGCCATCAGAGTGAACAGGCAGCCTACAGAATGGGAGAAAATTTTTGCAATCTACTTATCTGACAAAGGGCTAATATCTAGAACCTATAAAGAACTCAATTAAATTTACAAGAAAAAAACAGCCCCATCAAAAAGTGGGCAAAGGATATGAACAGACACTTTTAAAAAGAGCACTGCTGTTTCTTACCTGTGGTAGAAAGATTTTTCAGTTATCTAGTGCTTTGTTTCTTAATGTCTTCAACTTTAAATGAGAACCATGCCTAACTTGTTGTCTTTCATGGGAAAGTTTTGAGAAGAAATTGATACATAATTGAAACATTTAAGTGATGTAGAGAAAGATCTAATAGAAATTACAGAATGGCGTCATGCCCAAGATGGCTGAATAGGAACAGCTCCAGCCTGCAGCTCCCAGCGTGAGTGACACAGAAGATGGGTGATTTTTGCATTTTCAACTGAGGTACCAGGTTCATCTCACTGGGGTGTGTCATGTTGGACAGTTGGCACTGGTCCACAGGTGCAGCCTGACCAGCGAGAGCTGAAGCAGGGCGAGGCATCGCCTCCCCTGGGAAGCGCAAGGGGGAAGGGAATTCCTTTTCCTGGCCAAAGGAAATTCAGACACACAACACCTGGAAAATCGGGTAACTCCCACCCTAATACTGCACTTTACCAAGGGTCTTAGCAAACGGCACACCAGGAGATTATATCCCACACCTGGCCCAGAGGGTCCCACGCCGACAGAGCCTCCCTCATTGCTAGCACAGCAGTCGGAGATCTAACTACAAGGTGGCAGCGAGGCTGGGGGAGGGGCACCCACCACTGCTGAGGCTTGAGTAGGTAAACAAAGCAGCTGGGCAGCTCGAATTGGGTGGAGCCCACCACAGCTCAAGGAGGCTGGTCTGCCTCTGTAGACTCCTCCTCTGGGGACAGGTCATAGCTAAAGAAAAAGCAGCAGAAACCTCGGCAGAGGTAAATGCCCCCGTCTGACAGCTTTGAAGAGAGCAGTGGATCTCCCAGCACGGAGGTTGAGATCTGAGAACGTACAGACTGCCTGCTCAAGTGGGTCCCTGAACCCTGAGTAGCCTAACTGGGAGACATCCCCCACTAGGTGCAGACTGGCACCTCACACCTCACATGTGGGGTACACACCTGAGACAAAGCTTCCAGAGCAAGAATTGGACAGTAACACTCACTGTTCAGCAATATTCTATCTTCTGCAGCCTCCGCTGCTGATACCCAGGCAAACAGGGTCTGGAGTGGACCTCCAGCAAACTCCAACAGACCTACAGCTGGTGGTCCTGATTGTTAGAAGGAAAACAAACAAAAAGGACAACCACACTAAAACCCCATCAGTACATCACCGTCCTCAAAGACCAAAGGCAGATAAAACCACAAAGATGGGGAAAAAGCAGTGCAGAAAAGCTGGAAATTCAAAAAATCAGAGCGCATCTCCCCCTCCAAAGGAATGCAGCTTATCGCCAGCAACGGATCAAAGCTGGACGGCGAATGACTTTGATGAGTTGAGAGAAGAAGGCTTCAGTCGATCAAACTTCTCAGAGCTAAAGGAGGAACTACGTAACCAGCACAAAGAAACTAAAAACCTTGAAAAAAGATTTGACGAATGGCTAACTAGAATAACCAATGTAGAGAAGTCCTTAAAAGAACTGATAGAGATGAAACCCTTAACATGAGAACTACATGACAAATGCACAAACTTCAGTAACCAACTCCATCATCTGGAAGAAAGAGTATCAGCGATTGAAGAACAAATGAATGAAATGAAGTGAGAAGAGAAGTGTAGAGTAAAAAGAAATGAACAAAGCCTCCAAGAAATATGGGATTATGTGAAAAGACCAAATCTACATCTGATTGGTGTGCCTGAAAGTGAGGGGGAAAATGGAACCAAGTTGGAAAACACTCCACAGGATATCATCCAGGAGAACTTCCCCAGCCTAGTAAGGCAGGCCAACATTCAAATTCAGGAAATACCGAGAATACCACAAAGATATTCCTCGAGAAGAGCAACTCCAAGACACATAACTGTCACATTCACCAAATTTGAAATGAAAGAAAAAAATGTGAAGGGCAGCCAGAGAGAAAGGTCGGGTTACTCACAAAGGGAAGCCCATCAGACTAACAGCAGATCTCTTGGCAGTAACTCTACAAGCCAGAAGAGAGTGGGGGCCAATATTCAACATTCTTAAAGAAAAGGATTTTCAACCCACAATTTCATATCCAGCCAAACTAAGTTTCACAAGTGAAGGAGAAAGAAAATCCTTTACAGACAAGCAAATGCTTAGAGAATTTGTCACCACCAGGTGTGCCCTACAAGAGATCCTGAAGGGAGCACTAAACATGGAAGGGAACAACAGGTACCAGCTATTGCAAAAACATGTCAAAATGTAAAGTCTGTCGATGCTAGGAAGAAACTGCATCAACTAGCGAGCAAAATAACCAACTAATATCATAATGACATGATCAGGTTCACACATAACAATATTAACCTTAAATGTAAATGAACTAAATGGTCCAATTAAAAGACACAGACTGACAAATTGGATAAAGAATGAAGACCCATCAGTTTGCTATATTCAAGAGACCCATCTCACATGCAGAGACACACATAGGCTCAAAATAAAGGGATGGAGGAAGATCTACCAAGCAAATGGAGAACAAAAAAAAGCAGGGGTTGCAATCCTAGTCTCTGATAAAACACACTCTAAACCATCAAAGATCAAAAGAGACAAAGAAGGCCATTACATAATGGTAAAGGGATCAATTCAACAGGAAGAGCTAACTATCCTAAATATATATGCACCCAATACAGGAGCACCCAGATTCATAAAGCAAGTCTTTAGAGACTTACAAAGAGATTTAGACTCCCATACAATAATAATGGGAGACTTCAACACCCCACTTTCAACATTAGGCAGATCAACAAGACAGAAAGTCAACAAGGATATCCAGGAACTGAACTCAACTCTGCACCAAGCAGACCTAATAGACATCTACAGAACTCTCCACCCCAAATCAACAGAATATACATTCTTCTCAGCACCACATTGCAGTTATTCCAAAATTGGCCACATAGTTGGAAGTAAAGCACTCCTCAGCAAATGTAAAAGAACAGAAATTATAACAAACTGTCTCTCAGACCACAGTACAAACAAACTAGAACTCAGGACTAAGAAACTCAATGAAAACTGCTCAACTACATGGAAACTGAACAACCTGCTCCTGAATGACTACTGGGTACATAACAAAATGAAGGCAGAAATAAAGATGTTCTTTGAAACCAATGAGAACAAAGATAAACATACCAGAATCTCTGGGACACATTTAAAGCACTGTGTAGAGGGAAATTTATAGCACTAAATGCCCACAAGAGAAAGCAGGAAAGATCTAAAATTCTCGAAAGATCTAAATTCTCAAAAGATCTAAATTCTCAAAAGATCTAAAATAAACAAATAGAAGAACACCCTAGCATCACAATGAAAAGAACTAGAGAAGCAAGAGCAAACACATTGAAAAGCCAGCAGAAGGCAAGAAATAACTAAGATCAGAGCAGAACTGAAGGAGACAGAGACACAAAAAACCCTCCAAAAAATCAATGAATCCAATGAATCAATGAATCCAGGAGCTGGTATTTTGAAAAGATCAACAAAATTGATAGACCGCCAGCAAGACTAATAAAAAAGAAAAGAGAGAAGAATCAAATAGATGTAATAAAAAATGATAAAGGGGATGTCACCACCGACCCCACAGAAATGCAAACTACCATCAGAGAACACTATAAACACCTCTACAAAAATAAACTAGAAAATCTACAAGAAATGGATAATTTCTGGATAGTTACACTCTCCCAAGACTAAACCAGGAAGAAGTTGAATCCCTGAATAAACCAATAGCAGGCTCTGAAATTGAGGCAATAATTAATAGACTACCAACCAAAAAAAGTCCAGGACCAGATGGATTCACAGCCAAATTCTACCAGAGGTACAAGGAGGAGCTGGTACCATTCCTTCTGAAACTATTCCAATCAATAGAAAAAGAGGGAATCCTCCCTAACCCATTTTATGAGGCCAACATCATCCTGATACCAAAGCCTGACAGAGATACAACAAAAAAAGAGAATTTTAGACCAATATCCCCGATGAACATCGATGCAAAAATCCTCAATAAAATACTGGCAAAACGGATCCAGCATCACATCAAAAAGCTTATCCACCATGATCAAGTGGGCTTCATCCCTGGGATGCAAGGCTGGTTCAACATACACAAATCCATAAACGTAATCCAGCATATAAACAGAACCAAAGACAAAAAACATGATTATCTCAATAGATGCATAAAAGACCTTTGACAAAATTCAACAACCCTTCATACTAAAAACTCTCAATAAATTCGGTATTGATGGAACGTATCTCAAAATAATAAGAGCTATTTATGACAAACCCACAGCCAATATCAGACTGAATGGGCAAAAACTGGAAACATTCCCTTTGAAAACTGGCACAAGACAGGGATGCCCTCTCTCACCACTCCTATGCAACGTAGTGTTGGAAGTTCTGGCTAGGGCAATCAGGCAAGAGAAAGAAATCAAGGGTATTCAGTTAGGAAAAGAAGAAGTCAAATTGTCCCTGTTTACAGATGACATGATTGTATATTTAGAAAACCCCATCGTCTCAGCCCAAAATCTCCTTAAGCTGATAAGCAACTTCAGCAAAGTCTCAGGATACAAAATCAATGTGCAAAAATCACAAGCATTCTTATACAACAGTAACAAACAAACAGAGAGTCAAATCATGAATGAACTCCTGTTCACAATAGCTTCAAAGAGAATAAAATACCTAGGAATCCAACTTACAAGGGATGTAAAGGACCTCTTCAAGGAGAACTACAAACCACTGCTCAGTGAAATCAAAGAGGACACAAACAAATGGAAGAACATTCCATGCTTATGGATAGGAAAAATCAATATTATGAAGAATCAATATTGTGAAAAAGGTAATTTACAGATTCAATGCCATCCCCATTAAGCTACCAATGACTTTCTTCACAGAATTGGAAGAAACTGCTTTAAAGTTTTTATGGAATCAAAAAAGAGCCCGCATTGCCAAGAGAATCCTAAGCCAAAAGAACAAAGCTGGAGGCATCATGCTACCTGACTTCAAACTATACTACAAGGCTACAGTAACCAAAACAGCATGGTACTGGTACCAAAACAGAGATATAAACCAATGGAACAGAACAGAGCCCTCAGAAATAATACCACACATCTACAGCCATCTGGTCTTTGACAAACCTGACAAAAACAAGAAATGGGGAAAGGATTCCCTATTTAATAAATGGTGCTGGGAAAATTGGCTAGCCATAAGTAGAAAGCTGAAACTGAATCCTTCCCTTACTCCTTATATGAAAATTAATTCAAGATGGATTAGAGACTTAAATGTTAGACCTAAATCCATAAAAGCCCTAGAAGAAAACCTAGCTAATACCATTCAGGACATAGGCATGGGCAAGGACTTCATGTCTAAAACACCAAAAGCAATGGCAACAAAAGCCAAAATTGACAAATGGGATGTAATTAAATTAAAGAGCTTCTGCACAGCAAAAGAAACTACCATCAGAGTGAATAGGCAACCTACAGAATGGGAGAAAATTTTTGCAATCTACTTATCTGACAAAGGGCTAATATCCAGAACCTGTAAAGAACTCAATCAAATTTACAAGAAAAAAACAAACAACCCCATCGAAAAGTGGGCAAAGGATATGAGCAGATACTTCTCAAAAGAAGAAATTCATACAGCCAACAGACACATGAAAAAATGCTCATCATCACTGGCCATCAGAGAAATGCAAATCAAAATCACAATGACATACCATCTCATACCAGTTAGAATGGCAATCATTAACAAATTCAGGAAACAACATTTGCTGGAGAGGTTGTGGAGAAATAGGAACCCTTTTACACTGTTGGTGGGACTGTAAACTAGTTCAACCATTGTGGAAGACAGTGTGGCAATTCCTCAAGGATCTAGAACTAGAAATACCATTCGACCCAGCCATGCCATTACTGGGGATATACCCAAAGGATTATAAGTCATGCTGCTATAAAGGCACATGCACACGTATGTTTATTGCGGCACTATTCGCAATAGCGAAGACTTGGAATCAACCCAAATGTCCATCAGTGACAGACTGGATTAAGAAAATGTGGCACGGCCGGGCGCGGTGGCTCAAGCCTGTAATCCCAGCACTTTGGGAGGCCGAGACGGGCGGATCACGAGGTCAGGAGATCGAGACCATCCTGGCTAACACGGTGAAACCCCGTCTCTACTAAAAAATACAAAAAAAAAAAACGAGCCGGGCGCAGTGGTGGGCGCCTGTAGTTCCAGCTACTCGGGAGGCTGAGGCAGGAGAATGGCGTGAACCTGGGAGGCGGAGCTTGCAGTGAGCTGAGATCTGGCCACTGCACTCCAGCCTGGGCGACAGAGCGAGACTCCGTCTCAAAAAAAAAAAAAAAAAAAAAGAAAATGTGGCACATATACACCGTGGAATACTATGCAGCCATAATAAAGGATGAATTCGTGTTCTTTGTAGGGACATGGATGCAGCTGGAAACCATCATTCTCAGCAAACTATCACAAGAACAGAAAACCAAATACTGAATGTTCTCACTCATAGGTGGGAATTGAACAATGAGATCACTTGGACACAGGAAAGGGAACATCACACACAAGGTCCTATTGTGGGGAGGGGAGGGGGGGAGGGACAGCATTAGGAGATATACCTAATGTGAATGACGCGTGAATGGGTGCAGCACACCAACATGGCACATTCATACATATGTAACAAACCTGCACATTGTGCACATGTACCCTATAACTTAAAGTATAATTAAAAAAGAAAAAAAAAGGAAATTACAAGGTCACATATGAATGCTAAAGATAACTTGAACCATCAGCTAATCGCCCAGTGGAACTGTATAGTGTCTCAGCTACTAGTTGAGTTGAAAAATGGAAATGACAAGTGATTCAAGCTTTAAAAGGTATTTCCTATATCTTGAATATTTTCTTAGTGGCGAAATATGCTTTGAGGAAAAACAGATGCTGGATTCGGTGACCCCTTGGCCTTAACCAGACTTAATTTTTTAAAAAATTTCTCATTTTCAGTTTATTGTTTTAACATGTTATATGTACAATAAATTCATTGTATAAAGAAGGCTTAGGATGCTTCCCTTTGTTATTCATCCCCAGTGTAGACAAATATACAGTCAGAGAGGAACTGGAAAGCAAATTAAAGTCCTTTGGATCAAAGTCTATAGGAAACTAAATGGTAGCAGCCCGTTGATCACCCACACAGTCTGGCGATGTCAGAGCAATTACACTGGGCCAAAGACACTAAGTATAAAGTATTACATAAACAAATTTAAAATGATTGGGATGGAGGCCTTATAGCACTTTGCTGAAATCAAAATAGTTTCCATGAAGAGAAGAGTCCCAATGTATGTTCAGTTCCCAAGAAACAGTAATTTGAGCAGAAGCTCCATAATGCTATTTAATAATATTATTTTCCACTTGTAGTTCAAAATAGAGTGATTGCTTTCCATGAGGTCAATGATCTTTGTAAAAGTGAAATATTATTGTGATAAAGGCAAGGAAAGACAAACTAAAAAATAAGGAAAAAAACCCCAAAATCATCCAAAAAGGAAAATTCAATTTGTAAAAACAAACAAAATAAAAATTATATTATGTTGTATTATTGGTTTAAAAAATTATAATGAGGGATTAGGAAAAAAATGAGGAGGAGGAAGGGAGGAATAACATGGAAAAAAACACAGTCCTTCAGGAGTACTTCAGGAGAACAAATCCAGCCTGAGATAGATCTGGGTGACTGGTAATTGACACTGAGACCCAGAAGATTTCATCCAATTTTACATAACAAGGTCGATAAGTTTTTAGGATTCTCCTGGTGATTTTTTCTCATTTTTTGTAGTGATTAATGAAGTGCGATTTGCAAAGTGAGGGCTTGTACATTTCTTCATTAACCCTTCATGTGTAATTTCTGTGGAAGGAGCCTAGTGCTAGATACCCTGAGGCTGTGAAAACAAGGCTTTGACTCTGCTCTCAGGGAACTTACAGTTTTATAGGGGAGACCCATATCTAAAATAATATTTAAAAAGTAGAAAATGGTAAATCTAAAAGTGTAATTCAGATATAGTCCCATGGAGACTTCGAGGTAGGAGAGATTACTTATGTCACTGGACATGTGAGAAGGATTTATGGGGAATTCAGGACATATGTCCCAAGGAGAGTGAATAATTATATTTGGTTAGAACCTAGGATATGATGTAAAATTTCTGGTGGTTGACATTTAGGGTTACAAAAGTGGCCCCTTCTCTGTGAGGGTCTGAAATTTGGGGTATGGACTGCAGCATGATTTAATAACAAATGGGCCTGATCTAATCCTTTCATATACCGTAAGTCACAGCCAATAACAACTCACCTTTCTATTTTTTCTAGGGGAAATTGACCCAGATTTGTTCCATGGTGTTGTGTCAGAATTCAAAAAAAAAAAAAAGGAATCTTTCCCATGTTGAATTCCATTCATATCATCCCATGGGCACTATTTATTGAAATATTTTCTTTTACTTAGAAATTTAGTTCTAAGAGATTTGCTTTCATAAAAGCACTTGGGTGACACATACTATAAGAAATTCAGTTTATTTTCAATATATTTGTATTAATTCTATTGAATAGATTATTGGTTAAAGGAAAATCTATTAGTATTTAATGACACTTGCTTTTTATGACATTGCATGCTCATATACAATCACAGTGAAGAATCAGAAGGTACCCTATATTATATAACATGAAATATTTTGAAGAAAGTTGATCTTGAATTTTACTTTAGGTTTTCACCTTTTAGGTTGTGCTTAAATAATAAGTGTGTAAGAGGCACTAAAACTGGTGTGTATATATATATATATATTCATATATATTTATATTTATATATTTGAAAATTTTCTAGCAATTTATGAAGTTAGGAAAAAGAAAGTCAATCAACCCTAGAGCTCCTACGAATTTAGTGATTTGTTACTTAACATCTCTTTTAACCTTGATCAACTCTCAGTCTGCAGTTATTACAAAAGGTATCGACTTCTCACCTCTTACTGGGAAAATAATCATTAAGACCTCCTCAACATCTCTCCTATTCATTGCCTTCTTCCTCTAACAAGTGCCAGATCTATTTCAGATCCTCATTATCTCTTCTCTCGACTATGTCAAGGGCCTCCTAATTGGTCTCACAGCCTTCTGTTTCTGTCTCATGGAAACTAACCCAACTCCTAAGAAACTATTCATGCTAAAATATAGCATGGATTATGCATCTTCTTACACAAAATTATTCAATAATTCCCTATTGCAATCTGATCTAAGCTCAGATAGCTTGCCTTGATTTGCAAGGCCATCACAATCGATTTCCTTCATATATCGTATGTTCGAGTCAAAGTTGATAACTGCTGGCCAGGCATGGTACCTCATGCCTGTGATCCCAGCACTTTTGGAGGTCAAGGTAGGCATATCACTTAAGCCCAGGAGTTCAAGACCAGCCTGGCCAACATCGTGAAAACCCATCTCTGCAAAATATAATAAAAAAATTAGCCAGGCATGGTGGCATGTGCCTCTAGGGAGGCTGAGGTGGGAGATCGCTTGAGCCTGGGAGGTCAGGGCTTCAGTGAGCCATGATCATGCCACTGCACTCCAGTCTGGGTGACAGAGTGAAACCCTATCTCAAAACAAGCAAACAAACAAGCAGAAAAAACCCCACAAAAGCTGATAACTTCCCTGTAATTGGTTAAAAGTTGATAACTGCCATGTGTCACTGGAGATGTGAGGATTTAGGGGGAAGTCAGGAGGCATGTTCCAAGCAGACCTCTGCACTTAAGCACATGATATCTGGAAAGCCCTCATTATTTCTAGTTGTAGGAATCCTCATCATCATGCAAAGTAACAAGCACTTTCAGCCTAATTCTACCATGCCTCAGCACCTCCCAATCCAGCCAGAAGTAGGGGGTTATCCTTTCTCTGAACATCCAAACTCTTTCTTTGAGCTGCCTTTATGATAATTACCACAATCTGCCCTGCATTACCAGTTTTTGTGCACTCACTTAAGCCTTTCCTATACTGTAAAATCCTTAAAGACCACAGTCACATCTTACTGTCCTCACATCTCCTGTAGCACCTGTCCCAGTGGTCTGCATATTGTTGTTACTTAATCGATTCTGTTCCTTGAAAGATGTATTTAATGTAATTTTGACCTGCCCAAAAGTTATGATTGTTATCCATCTTATTGGTAGAAATTGGGGGCTTCCAATAATTACTTTGAATTAGTTATCCCAAAACATCTGACATATTTTAGGTCATTTTTTAATGTAAATTATTTTAATTAAAGTTGATATAACTGGACATAATATGAGAAGAGTGACAGAAAAGAAAATGCTACAGATTGTACTTATGAGTTTGTTGAGCTCAGAATAAGGAAGCAGCATTAGTTCCAGAAATATCTGCTAGTTAAGACCCAAGAAGTCAAACATACCTAACCATGGTGCATATCACATTCTTTCAACAGGAGGTGCCAAGAAGAAAAGGAGCAATCTACCATCTGCTAGGACATCTGTTTCATAAGACCTATTCCTTATTTACAGCCACTGGGGTTTTCATTTATTTTAAAAAATGATCAGCATCATCAAAGACCCCAAATAAGAGCACATGATAATATTATCTAATAGGCATCTAGGTTAGCAGCAGATTCTATTTTTCTCCAAGTTGTTTCCCTATTGAGTCATATCCTTCACAATGTATGTAATGTAGAAAGAGCACAATCTGTGAATCAGAAGCCCTAGGTCTGAATCCTAACTCTGCTCCCTACTAACTTATCTAGGGCAATTGCCTACATACCTGACCTTAAAATTCTTTCATGTAAAATGGAAATAATAACATACCTCACAGGATGTGAGTCAAAATGTAAGCTCCATAAAGGCAAGCATCTTCATGTGTTTTGTTTAGTGATGTATCCTAAGGACTCATAACATTGTTTGGCATGTAAAAGATGCTCATTCAATACTTGTTGAATGTGATAATGCTGAAATAAGGTTGATACTTATAAAAATGCTGTAAAGACTATTATTCAAATAATAGAATTCCAGGATAAGGAACTTAAGGATTTATCTAATTCAGTCTCCTTGATTTATGGATGAATAAACTGAAGACTGGAAATACTGAACAGCACAAGATGTTATAGCCACATTCCTTTTTAAAATTGTATAATCAACTGGGTGCAGTGGCTCATGCCTATAATCCCAGCACTTTTGGAGGTGAGGTGGGTGATCACTCGAGGTCAGGAGTTCGAGACCAGCCTCGCCAACATGGTGAAACCCCAACTCTACTAAAAATACAAAAATTAGCTGTGTGTGGTGGTGTGTGCCTGTAGTTCCAGCTTGGGAACTTGGGAGGCTGAGATATGAGAATTGCTTGAACCTGGGAGGCAGAGGTTGCAGTGAGCCAAGATCACACTACTGCACTCCAGCTTGGGCAATAAAGTAGATTCCATCTCAAAAAATAAAAAAAAATAAAAAATAAAAATAAAATTGTATAATCCATCACCTCAGTACAATGCTTTACAAACTTCAGTCTTCTGTGTAAAACCTTTTCTATTTTTGCTATATTCATATACTTTATTTTTACTTACTACTCTTCTTTAGGTTGGGTTAAATCATTAAACATCAGTACTTACTTTCCCTTGTCTTAAGCAAAAATGTTTGTGCAATAACATTCTGTTGTTCAAGTAATAGTTTTTCAATACACATTAAGATAAAAAGTGTACACTTAGGTACGACCTAAAATTGTTTTGCCTACTTCCAGTAGTGTGTATTCCATGCCCTTAGAAAAATGCTACCTAAAGCCATCTGGGATGCATTATGACTCTGTATGAACATTCTTCATGGAATAAGGTAGCAAATAAATTTCTAATGTGGTCAATTCACAAGTTTTTATATTAGAATAGAGGAGCATGTTACCACATGGCCTGCCTTGCAATAGCTCCTGAGGGAAGCACTAAGTATGGAAAGAAAATATGGTTACCATCCACCCCAAAAACATACTGAAGTACAAGGACCAGTGACACTGTGGAGCAACCACATAAACAAGTTTGCAAAATAATCAGCTAGCATCATGATGACAGGATCGAATGTACACATAATGATATACCCTTAAATGTTACTGGGCCAATTAAAAGATACAGAATGGCAAGCTGGATAAAGAACCAAGACCCATCAATATGCTGTGTTAAAGAGACCCTTCTCACATGCAGAGACACACATAAGCTCAAAATAAAGGGATGGAGGAAATTTACCAAGCAAATGGAAAATAGAAAAAAGCAGGAGTTATAATTCTAGTTTCTGACAAAACAGACTTTAAACCAACAAAGATAAGAAAAGAAAAAGAAGGGCATTACATAATGGCAAAGGGTTCAATTCGACAAGAAGAGCTATCTATGCTAAATATATACACACCCAATACAGGAACACCCAGATTTATAAAACAAGTTTTTAGAGACATACAATGAGACTTAGAGTCCCACACAATAATAGTGGGAAACTTTAACACCCCGCTGACAATATTAGACAGATCATCAAGACATAAAGTTAACAAGGATATTGAGGACTTGAACTCAGGTCTGGATCAAGTGGACCTGATAGACATCTATAGAACTCTCCACCCAAATTCAACAGAATATACATTCTTCTCATGGCCACATGGCACTTACTCTAAAATTGACCACATAATTGGGAGTAAAACTCTCCTCAGTAAGTGCAAAAGGACTAAAATGATAACACACAGTCTTTCAGACCTCAGCACAATCAAATTAAAACTCAAGACTAAGAAATTCACTTAAAACCATACAACTACATGGAAATTGAATAACCTGCTCCTGAATGACTCTTGAAAAAACAATGAAATTAAGGAAGGTATCAAGAAGTTCTTTGAAACTCATGAGAACAAAGGGATAATGTGCCAGAATCTCTTGGATGCATCTAAAGCAGTGTTAAGAGGGAAATTTACAGCACTAAATGCTCATATCAAAAAGCTAGAAAGATCTCAAGTTAACAATCTAACATCGCAACTAAAAGAACTAGAGAACTAAGAATAAACCCCAAAACTAGCAGAAGACAAGAAATAACCAAGATTGGAGCTGAACTGAAGGAGTTAGGGACATGAAAAATCCTTCTAAAAAGAATCTGCAAGTCCAGGAGTGGGTTTTCTGAAAAAAAAAAAAAAAAAAAAAAGGTAGACTGCTAGCTAGACTAATAGAGAAGAAAAGAGAGAATAATCAAATATACACAATCAAAATGATAAGGGGGATATCACCACTGTCCCCAGAGAAATACAAACAACCATCAGAGAATACCATAAACACCTCTATTTACATCAACTAGAAAATCGAGAAGAAATGGATAAATACCTGGACACATACAAGACTGAACCAGGAAGAAATGTAATCCCTGAATAGATCAATAATGAGTTCTGAAATTGAGGCGGTAATAAATAGCCTACAATTAGCCCAGGACCAGATGGAGTCACAGCTGAATTCTATCAGAGGTACTAAGAAGAGCTGGTATCATTTCTACTGAAACTATTCCAAAAAAATTAAAAAGGAGGGAGTCCTCCCTAACTCATTCTGTGAGGCCAGCATCGTTCTGATACCAAAACCTGGAAGAGATACAAGAAAGCAAGAAAATTTCGGACCAATATCCTTGATTGACATTGATGCAAAAATCATCAATAAAATACTGGCAAACCAAATACAGCAGCATATCAAAATGTGTATCCACTACAACCAAGTTGGCTTCATCCTGGCCTGGGATGCAAGGTTGGTTTAACATATGCAAATAAGTAAGTATGATCCATCACATAAACAGAACTAAGGACAAAACCATATGATTATCTCAATTGATGCAGAAAAGACCTTCAGTAAAATTCAACATCCTTTCATGTGAAAAACTCTCAATAAACGAGGTATTAAAGGAATATACCTCAAAATAACAAAAGCCGTATATAACAAACCCACAGCCAATAACATACTGAATGGGCAATAGCATACTGAATGGGCAATAGCTGGAAACATTCCCCTTGAAAATGGGCACAGACAAGGATGCCCTCTCTCTCCACTCTTATTTAACATAGTGTTGGAAGTTCTGGTCAGGGACATCAGGCAAGAGAAGAAATAAATGGTATTCAAATAGGAAGAGAGGAAGTCAAATTATCTTTATTTGCAGATGACATGATCCTATATCTAGAAAACCCCTTAGTCTCAGCCAAAAGCTTCTTAAGCTGATAAGCAACTTCAGCAAAGTCTCAAGATACAAAATCCATGTGCAAAAATCACTAACATTCCTCTATATACCAAGAGGCAAGCAGCAGAGTCAAATAACAAATAAGCTCTCATTCACAATTGCTATAAAAAGAATAAAATGCCTAAGAATACAGCTAACAGGGGAGTGAAGGACCTCCTCAAGGAGAACAGCAAGCCACTATTCAAAGAAATCAGAGAAGATACAAATGGAAAAACACTCTATACTCATGGATAGGAAGAACCAGTATCATGAAAGTGGCCATACAGCTCAAAGTAATTTATAGATTTGGTGCTATTCCCATTAAACTGCCATTGACATTCTTCACAGAATTAGAAAAAAACTATTTGAAAATTCATATGGAAACCAAAAAAAGCCCAAATAGCCAAGACAATCCTAAGCAAAAAGGACAAATCTGGAGGCATCACCCTACCCTACTTCAAACTATAGTACAAGGCTATAGTAACCAAAACAGCATGGTACTGGCAGAAGAACAGACACATAGACCAATGGAAGAGAATATAGAACTCAGAAATAAGACTTCACACCAATAACCTTCTGATCTTCAACAAACCTGACAAAAACAAGCAATGGGGAAAGGATTCCCTATTTAATAAATGGTGCTCGGAGAACTGGCTAGCCATATGCAGAAAATTAAAACTGGACCTCTTCCTTACATACAAAAATCAACTCAAGATGGATTAAAGATTTAATTGTAAAACCAAAAACCATAAAAACCCTAGAAGAAAATCTAGGCAATACCATTCACGACATAGGTATGGGCAAAGATTTAATGACAAAGATACCAAAAGCAGTTGGAATGAAAGCAAAAATTGACAAGTGGGATCTAATTAAACTAAAGAGCTTCTGTACAGCAAAAGAAACAATAGTCAGAGTGAACAGACAACCTGCAGAATGGGAGGAAAGTTTTGCAATCTATCTAACAAAGGTCTAATATTCAACATCTACAAAGAACTTAAACAAGTTTACAAGAAAAAAAAAACCAAACAACCCCATTAAAAAGTAGGCAAAGGACATGAACAGACATGTATTAAAAGAAGACGTACATGTAGCCAAGAAACATGAAAACTTGCTCAACATCACTGATCGTTAGAGAAATGCAAATCAAAATCACAATGAGATACCATCTCACACCAGTCAGAATGGCTATTATTAAAAAGTCGACAAACATCAAATGCTGGCAGTGTTGTGGAGAAAAAGGAATGCTTTTACACTGTTGGTGGGAGTGTAAATTAGTCCAACCATTGCGGAAGATAGTGTGATGATTCCTGAAAGACCCAGAGGCAGAAATACCACTTGACCCAGCAATCCCATTATTGGGTATATACTCAAAAGAATATAAATATTCCATTATAAAGATATATACACGCATATGTTCATTCCAGCACTATTAACAATAACAAAGACATGGAACTGACTTAAATGTCCATCAGATAGACTGGATAAAGAAAATATGGTACATAAACACTAAGGAATACTATTCAGCTATAAAAAGGAGTGAGATCATGTCCTTTACAGGAACATAAATAAAGCTGGAAGTCATTATCCTCAGCAAACTAATGCAGAAACTGAAAACCATATACTGGATGTTCTCACTTATATGTGAGAGCTAAATGATGAGAACACATGGACCCTTGGGGGAAACAACACACACTGGGGCCTGTAGGAGCGTGTGAGGGTGTGAGGAGGGACAGCATCAGGAAGAATAGCTAATGGATGCTGGACTTAATACCTAGGTGATGGGATACTCTGTGTAGCCAACCACCATGGGACACATTAACCTATGTAACAAACTTTCACATCCTGCACATTTACCCCTGAATTTAACATAAATGTTGGGGGGAAAAAGAGGAGTATAGATAACTGAAAATACCAAATAATTGGAAAATCAGCATACGTTTTTCTCTTCATTTTCTGTTTCAGTGGAGATGAAGAGTCAGATCATCATGCTGTTGTAGTGGGTAAACATTTCAAAGTTATAAATTTGGCTGTGCAAATATGACAGTTTATTTCTTTATAATTGCACTTAGGTCTTGTGACTCCATTCCTGCCATTGTTGGAGAATGTAATCTAGTTACTTAGAGGTCGATATACATATTAGTGAATTTTGTCTCATCTTTTTTTGAAAAATAAATACTTTATCAATTAATGTTCTTTTTTTCCCCCTTTTTTTCCTTGTTCCAGGAGGAAATTAAAGTTCAGCCCAGGCAGGATGGGTAAGATAGGTGGTGCTCTCATATGTCATGCTGACATTGGTCTTTAGGTGCTTTGTAGTCACCTGCTTTTTTCCTGCTCAGATAGTTTTCTCCATCCCCCCGCATCTGCTGTCCAGGGTCTGCCATAATCTCTAGTTTGTATGGCCCTCATCACATTCCCTGACAGTATCTCCTCATCAAAACCATGTAATTCAGTCTGGCTCACTGATTCTCCCCAGGCCTCTTGTGCCACCCATTTCTAGGTGTATGAGTTACTCTCTCACACCAGATCTGGCCGGTGAGGTGTCCTCAGATTCTTTGACCTTCTCCCTAGGTGTTCCACTCTATCCTAGGCTGCTTGTGTGACTTCTCTAAAAGTCTTGCAATCTCCTCTGGCTGTACTCTGGGAATTAAGATACTAGTTATTTTGCTTTATAATTCCCCAAACTTGTTAGAGGTTTCTATTTTCCTCTCACCCACATTCCTGGGGCTTCATATCTGAGCCCAGATTCTCTACTTCTCTCTCTCTTTGCGGATTCCTTTCTTTCTAGTTCAGTGGGGTTTAAAAAATATTTTTGTGTGTGTGGGAAAAACTGTTTCTACATCCTCATTCCTTATTTCACACTACGTGGTTTATGGTGTGAACTTTATATGCTGAGACTGCCAGGCTATTAGTTTTTTGAAGCTCATAAACCACTCTTCTTTACTCTACAAGCCCAGCTGTTACAACTAAAAACCTTACCTTTCAAGCCTATTAGATTTTTGGAGGTGAAAACCTGATTCCTCAAAGTTTTGAATCCTAAACCATTCTCATGGTAGTGTGTCTCTGAATTAATGCAGAAGGATTAAATACAGGGAAGTTGGAGGAAAGGGGAGGCATAGAGTTGACACTTAAAACTTTGAAACATTATGCAAAAAATTCATAACACATTATGCGTAAGGATTCTTTATCTGTGTATGCACCTTAAACTATTATTTTATTATCTTTGTTTTTCAGACAAAACAAGAATTCTAATCCTTAATTTGTGTTTTTTTTTTCTTTTAGTTCTCATTTTAAAAATCCTTAAATTTGCTGGCTCTGTACGATCCTCATATTTTGGGGTACCATAGTTATAAAGGCAAATAAACATCTATACTTGTGTAGCATTTTAAATTTTAATTAGGAAAGCTTCTCTTATAAATACCTCTATTTTTTCCCGTAATTCTTTTAGGGAGACATTACTCACAAAAACAAGGAAACTGAGGCTCAGAGAAGTATAACTATGAAGTAGTAAGACTGACTTTTTAAATGACTAATTTTGAAATAAAAATCCTAACTACAGAAAGTATTTTTGTAGCATAAAATTACATATTTGTATGTGGTATTAATATGCTTATGTAAATATATCTTAAAGTTTGGTAATGGAAATATATGCAGTATATGTATAGTCAAAAGGGTTATCTTAATAATATCAATTGCACAATGCTTTGTTTTATTATTTTGAAATTACTTTTCTTTATCCAAGTGATACATGCACATAGTTAAAAAAAATTTTTTTTTTTTGAGACAGATTCTTGCTCTGTTGCCCAGGCTGGAGTGCAGTGGAGCGATCTCGGCTCACTGCAAGCTCCGCCTCCCAGGTCCAGGCCATTCTCCTGCCCAGTCCCTGAGTAACTGGGACTATAGGTGCCCGCCACCACATCTGGCTAATTTTGTAAATGTTTTTAGTAGAGACGGGGTTTCTCCATGTTAGCCAGGATGGTCTCGATCTCCTGACCTCGTGATCCGCCCACCTCAGCCTCCCAAAGTGCTGGGATTACAGGCGTGAGTCACTGAGCCCAGCCGCACATAGTTAAAAAATTAAGTTAAGCTAAAAGGGTATCTGACCCAGTCTAGTTCTCCACTTCAGAAGGAAGCATTTTCAAGTCTTAGAGGGGTTTTATCTTATATTAACTTTCATATTTCTAAAAAGATACTTACATTGTTATTTTTTGGTCTAGCAATTTTAGACATTATCTACTGACTTCCTCTTAAAATGGTTGACGATTTATTGTCATTCCAACAGTGTTATATTAGATAAACGTTGATATAACTACACTTATAAATGAAGTCAGGCAAACTTAGAATCACTTTTATCATGATTAGATATTAGCAAAATTATTCTTTTTTCTGTAGTTTCTATTTTATTTTAGCCACTTGAGTACTGTTGAGTTGTAGTGCCTCATTTTAATTTGTTCATATTGTTCCTGAAATAATGTTTTATAACTTTTAATTTGAAAACACTCTACCATATGCATGCACATGTGCATGTGTGCACACACACACAAGCAGTGAGAGGAAGTGTTAAAAAATAATAAGAAACATACTACGGAAAAACTTGCATTTATTTTTTAATATTTAAAAAATAAAGAGTTGCCCCGGATTTGCAGATAGTTTGAAATGTTTTTCAATTTTTTTCCTGATGACTTTACTTACATTAGTAATTATAGTAGTAACAATTCAATCCTAATAGGTTTCTTGAAAATTTCCTTTGAACCTTCTGCATATTTTCACCTTGACATTTTTGTTTGAAATAATTGGGTTGGAATAAAAATGTCAATAAATTCTTTTTAGCTCATGAAATCTCGCATCTAGCAGGATAGTTATATAAAATTAATTACCCAATGAAAATAGTAAATTATAATCTATTCACATAAAAACTGCTGAAGAGCAAGAGCTATTTTATTGATGCTTAGAATATTGACAGGCTTAAACAGAAATAAAAATATTTGAAATATTATTGTATCTTGGTGAAATTTTTGGTCAGCAGAATTTTTGATGCAGAAAACATAATTAAAAATCAATTTTCACTTGATTGTAGAGACAATAACATTTTCTATTATATATCAAATCATGATTCCAATGAAGATTTGTGTTCTTTTGTTTAAAAGGCTGTCAAATGTCAAGTAACTTTTAATTGCTGAAGCAATTGTCTTTGTCCCTGCTAACAAAGGATTCTGAATTCTTTTGTCTAAACAATAGCCAGGAGTTTTCATCATCAGGGTTTAAGTATGCTTGTCGTACTGACAAAATCTGTATACAGTACTCTTCTTGCACCTTAAAATAAACAAGGTATGCTAAACCCCATTCCAATTGCATGGAGGAATATGTTCGCAGAATACATTTAACAAGTACAGTCATTTACTGCGATACTATTTTCATGGTCATGTTTATATTTTCTTCATTATAATATAACCTGGGCATGCCTGCCATCAGGAGTTATGAAAGCTAAAGCATAACTGCTAGAATAATTTGATTATGCACAGGTAATAGAATATTGATACACTTAAGCCTGTGAGATTTCACCTACTCTACTTTTATGGAGACTTGGTACTAAAGTAAATCATATGTGCTATATATTGTAATAGCAAAAAAAAAAAAAAAAAAAAAAAACCAGGCTAAATTTTCGTTCACAAAATGCTGTTAAAGTAAATAATGGGGTGCCCATTTGGAAAAAAATATCTCAAAACACAGTGATAAGTGATAAAGAACAAATTGTAGGGTTCATATTTAAAAATTTGTTTAAAATTTATTATGCACATGCATAAGCTTGTATCTGCATAGGAAATTTCTGGAAAGAGATCTCCAGAGTGGAGAAGTGGTTAGGGGAAGGAAAGGAGACTTTATTTTTTATTTACTTCTGTATGGCTTGAATTTTTTTCCTAAAGCCATGAGCAGTATTTCTATTACTGCTCTAAAATTAATTGATTAAAAACAGTCTCTTGCAAAGATATGAATAGACATTTTAAAAAATAAATACAAATTACCAATAAACCTACAGAAAAAGGTATGCCAGTAGTATCCTAACACTGCAGCCAGATTTTCTTAAAGTCTTGCCAAAGATGAATTTTATTTCAAGAACAATTTTTTTGATTGGTAATGATGTCATACTGATTTTGAATTATAGCCTAGTGATAGTCATAGCCATAGGCAATATTATTAAACTTTTAACTCTCATGAGCTCCAGTACACAAGAAATTAGCTAGGTACCTACATTTCACTACTGATTCTGGAACTAAAAACTATAGGGTAAATATCTTAGGGTTATAAAATCAAGAGAAACCACATTATTATTTGTGGAAACATATCTTACCTCTACTTTTTCAAAGGCCTGCAGTACTGGATCTAATTTACATTTATTGTGCAAGGCCTTCTACCAAAACCTGTAGTAGTCCACATTTTTACAAAATTTTTTTTTTATGATTGGACTGAAACAGGAAGCATTTGTGTGTAGCTTCCTCCAAGTACGGAATATAATGTACTCTTGGCTTCCCAGCAGTCCTTGTTAAATCCAGTCATCATGTTCAAGACCTGTGGTTTTATGGGACAGTCAGAGTACATTTTAGTCTGTACAATTTACAGATAACTTCTCCAGAAGGCAGTGAGGGAATGAGGTTCTACCCTTTCTTTCAACAGCTCCACTGCTTGATCCAACTGTTTGAACAATTATATGTAGGGTTATACAACACAAGGAAGGGGAAATGGTAATTTCCAACTATAAGATCTATATCTAAACTGTTACTGATAATGAAGAAAATTTAAATTAATAAATGATTAATGGAGCTGGATTCTTTTTTTCTTTGAGATGGAATCTTGCTCTGTCACCCAGGCTGGCATACAGTGGCGCGATCTCAGCTCACTGCAACCTCTGTCTCCCAGGTTTAAGTGATTCTTGTCCCTCAGCCTCCTGAGTAGCTGGGACTACAGGTATGCGCCACCACACCCAGCTAATTTTTGTAGTTTTAGTAGAAATGGGGTTTCACCATGTTGGCCAGGCTGGTCTCGAACTCCTGACCTCAGTGACCCACCTGCCTCGGCCTCCCAAAGTGCTGGGATTACAGGTTTGAGCCACCAACCCCAGCCATAGTTAGATTCTAGAAATATGATCAGCTATTACAAACTAGTGGTCTTGTATGTATTTGGCTGGCACAGCGTTTCTGAAACTTCAAACTTGAATGGCTTTTTAGGCCAATAATGTACTCCCTAGCTTACCACAAGCAGCACCACTTCCTAAATTTTTGTTCCTACCTTTTCCCACATTTACATTCATACACTTGTCTTCTGAAGGGATTTGAGAATCTATATGCTTTAACATTCCTTAACTTCTTGCCATTTAAGAGTATTAAGCTATAATTTTAAAGTAATAGGGTGAGAGGTATAGAGATCATAAGGAAGTCATCTTCCTAGTTCTAATAGGGTAGGAATGGAGATTCTGTAGAATCTTTCAATTTCCAGCCTTTACCTACTGTGATTTCTGAGCTTCCAAAGGGTTAATTAATCATGTAGGTATCAAGCAACTATGGACTTAAAACGTTGAAGAATACACATGATAAGAAATTCTAGGTATGTCTTATCACAAAGCTGGATCAAGATCAGAAATAATGAATTCTTGTTTTAGATACCAGGATATTCAGAATTCTGGCATTAGCCAACATGCCTGTGCCTGCCCACCTGTACTTCAACCAAAGTTAAATTGTCAAGGTTTCTGATAAAAGAGGGTTTTAGGCTTTGAGAATGAGGTAACTTACCCTCTAAAATCCATGCCGTTATAAGCAATTTTGATAAATCTGGAGGGAAGGTTATCAAATCAGAGTCTCTGCGTTTCATTTTCCCACTTGCTACGTTTCAACTAAGAATTTTCAGCAATTGTGCTGTATAGTCTACAATTTTTTGAGGATAAAAGAAAATTCAGACATTTGTCTGTTTAAATCTAAGATTCTACAGCTATTGACTTGCTAATGTTGACAGGGATCCATTTATCTAATTCTTCCAGGATGAAGTACAGCTTGGCTGACCCAGTTCTTGGGATGGGAGGATTAATGAACTCTCTAAACCAAACCTCCTGAGGGAAAGAACTTTGGAGGTGTCAGTAAGCATCCTACTTATGCTATTACTATTAATGACTGAATTGTTTGTTTCTAATTTTGTTAACAAAGTGAGAGAGGTGGTAAAATTATTTTATTGATTGCTTAAACATTCAATTACCTGGAGACAAGATGCAAGAAGCTGGGATTGGTAGTGGCTAAGTAGGTGGGCTCTGGAATTAGAGGGCCAGGGATTGAAGTCTGACTCCTTCACATTTTGACTTGGGTATTGTCAAACTGTTTGACTTGGGCATTCTCAGAGATTATCAGTTGCTTCTGGGGAGGCAGTAAGAGTTGGGGATAAGTATGTGGTATTTGGCATTAGCCTTCCTGTTTAAATCCTGCCCTGGTACTTCCAAATTGTGTGATCAGGAACATGATAAGTGCTCAAAAATTTTTATCCTTTTCCCCCTTCTCTTCCTGCTCTTTTTTCCCTTCTACTCTTCTTCCACTTTAGTAGTAGTAGTGGCAGCAGCAGTCAGCATAGTTGTAAAGGCTAATGGCATAATTTCTATGGTAAGAGTGGAATTAGATGTTGGGGAAGATTACCATGGAAGACTCCCATAACCAGAAACAAAATTTGTGTTCAGGGAACACACTTGAGGAGGGGAGGGGAGGGAAGCAAAGAAGATTGGGGCTAATGTTGGGAGTATTATTTGGCAATATCAACAGCGTCTCTGGTGGTAGGCACTAATACAAAGTTTGAACATTAGCTGATGATAATAGTAGAATTGGAAATCAGTCTCATTTTCTGGCTACTTTTCTCTGCAGTCTGTAGCCTATTGGAAGTGGAATCTGAAAGTTTGTAAAAAAAAAAAAAAGCTTTATTGTTATAAAGAGTTCTTGTGTGAAAACCTGGAACCGAATACTAAGTATTCTTGGTCCGTGTTCTTTATTTACCAATGTAGAATAGCAAAGCATTGTTTTTTTTTTTTTTTTGTTATACTTTAAGCTCTAGGGTACATGTGCACAATGTGCAGGTTTGTTACATATGTATACATGTGCCATGCTGGTGTGCTGCACCCATGAACTCGTCATTTACATTAGGTGTGTGTCCTAACGCTATCCCTCCCCCCTCCCCCCACCCCATGACAGGCCCTGGTGTGTGATGTTACCCACCCTGTGTCCAAGTGTTCTCATTGTTCAATTCCCATATATGAGTGAGAACACGCGGTGTTTAGTTTTCTGTCCTTGTGATAGTTTGCTCATAATGATGGTTTCCAGCTTCATCCATGTCCCTACAAAAGATATTAACTCATCCTTTTTATGGCTACATAGTATTCCATGGTGTATATGTGCCACATTTTCTTAATCCAGTCTATCATTGGTGGACATTTGGGTTGGTTCCAAGTCTTTGCTATTGTGAATAGTGCCACAATAAACATACGTGTGCATGTGTCTTTATAATAGCATGATTTATAATCATTTGGGTACATACCCAGTAATGGGATGGCTGGGTCAAATGGCATTTCTCTTCTAGATCCTTCAGGAATCACCACACTGTCTTCCACAATGGTTGAACTAGTTTACAGTCCCACCAACAGTATGAAAGTGTTCCTATTTCTTCACATCCTCTCCAGCACCTGTTGTTTCCTGACTTTTTAATGATCGCCGTTCTAACTGGTGTGAGATGGTATCTCATTGTGGTTTTGATTTGCATTTCTCTGATGGCCAGTGATGATGAGCATTTTTTCATGTCTGTTGGTTGTATGAATGTCTTCTTTTGAGAAGAGTCTGTTCATATCCTTTGCCCACTTTTTGATGAGGTTGTTTGATTTTTTCTTGTGAATTTGTTTAAGTTCTTTGTAGATTCTGGATATTAGCCCTTTGTCAGATGGGTAAATTGTAAAAATTTTCTCCCATTGTATAGGTTGTCTGTTCACTGTGATGGTAGTTTCTTTTGCTGTGCAGAAGCTCTTTAGTTTAATTAGATCCCATTTGTCAATTTTGGCTTTTGTTGCCATTGCTTTTAGTGTTTTAGTCATGAAGTCCTTGCCCATGCCTACGTCCTGAATGGTATTACCTAGGTTTTCTTCTAGGGTTTTTATGGTTTAGGCCTGACATTTAAGCCTTTAGTCCATCTTGAATTAATTTTTGTATAAGGTGAATGGAAGGGACCCAGGTTCAGTTTTCGACATATGGCTAGCCAGTTTTCCCAGCACCGTTTATTAAATAGGGAATCCTTTCCCTATTTCTTGTTTTTGTCAGATTTGTCAAAGGTCAGATGGCTGTAGATGTGTGGTATTATTTCTGAGGACTCTGTTCTGTTCCATTGGTCTATATTTCTGTTTTGGTACCAGTACCATGCTGTTTTAGTTGCTGTAGCCTTGTAGTATAGTTTGAAGTCAGGTAGCATGATGCCTCCAGCTTTGTTCTTTAGGCTTAGGATTGTCTTGGCAATGCAGGCTCTTTTTTGGTTCCATATGAACTTTAAAGTAGTTTTTTTCCAATTCTGTGAAGAAAGTCATTGGTAGCTTGATGGGGATGGTGTTGAATTTACAAGTTACCTTGGGCAGTATGGCCATTTTCATGATATTGATTCTTCCTACCCATGAGCATGGAATGTTCTTCCCTTTGTTTGTGTCCTCTTTGATTTCACTGAGCAGTGGTTTGTAGTTCTCCTTGAAGAGGTCCTTGACATCCCTTGTAAGTTGGATTCCTAGGTATTTTATTCTCTTTGAAGCAATTGTGAATGGAAGTTCATTCCTGATTTGGCTCTCTGTTTGTCTGTTACTGGTGTATAAGAATGCTTGTGATTTTTGCACATTGATTTTGTATCCTGAGACTTTGCTGAAGTTGCTTATCAGCTTGAAGAGATTTTGGACTGTGATGATGGGGTTTTCTAAATATACACTAGTGTCATCTGCAAACAGGGACAATTTGACTTCCTCTTTTCCTAATTGAATACCCTTTAGTTCTTTCTCCTGCCTGATCACCCTGGCCAGAATTTCCAATACTGTGATGAATAGGAGGGGTGAGAGAGGGCATCCCTGTCATGTATGAGTTTTAAAAGGGAATTCTTCCAGTTTTTCCCATTCAGTATGATATTGGCTGTGGGTTTGTCATAAATAGCTCTTATTATTTTGAGATACATCCCATCAATACCTAGTTTATTGAGAGTTTTTAGCATGAAGGGCTGCTGAATTTTGTCGAAGTCCTTTTCTGCCTCTATTGAGATAATCATGTTGTTTTTGTCTGTGTGTTTCTGTTTATATGCTGGATTACGTTTATTGATTTGTGAATGTTGAACCTGCTTTGCATCCCAGGGATGAAGCCCACTTGATCGTGGTGGATAAGTTTTTTGATGTGCTGCTGGATTAGGTTTTCCAGTATTTTATGAGGATTTTTGCATCAATGTTCATCAAGGATATTGGTCTAAAATTCTATTTTTTTGTTGTGTCTCTGCCAGGCTTTGGTATCAGGATGATGCTGGCCTTATAAAATTAGTTAGGGAGGATTCCCTCTTTTTCTATTGATTGGAATAGTTTCAGAAGGAATGGTACCAGCTCCTCTTTGTGCCTCTGCTGGAATTTGGCTGTGAATCCGTCTGGTCCTGGACGTTTTTTGGTTGGTAGGCTATTAATTATTGCCTCAATTTCAGAGCCTGTTATTGGTCTATTCAGGGATTCAACTTCTTCCTGGTTTAGTCTTGGGAGGGTGTATTTGTCCAGGAATTTATCCATTTTTTGTAGATTTTCTAGTTTATTTGCATAGAGGTGTTTATAGTATTCTGTGATGGTAGTTTATATTTCTATGGGATCAGTGGTGATATCCCCTTTATCATTTTTTATTGCATCTATTTGATTCTTCTCTCTTTTCTTTATTAGTCTTGCTAGCAGTCTATTAATTTTGTTGATTTTTTCAAAAACCAGCTCCTGGATTCATTGATTTTTTGAAGCGTCTTTTGTGTCTCTATCTCCTTCAGTTCTGTTCTGATCTTAGTTATTTCTCGCCTTCTGTTATTTTGAATGTGTTTGCTCTTGCTCCTCTAGTTCTTTTAATTGTGATGTTAGGGTGTCAATTTTAGATCTTTCCTGCTTTCTCTTATGGGCATTGAGTGCTATAAATTTCCCTCTACACATGGCTTTAAATGTGTCCCAGTGATTCTGGTATGTTGTGTCTTTGTTCTCATTGATTTCAAAGAATGTCTTTATTTCTGCCTTCATTTCATTATTTATCCAGTAGTCATTCAGGAGCAGATTGTTCAGTTTCCATGTAGTTGTGTGGTTTTGATTGAGTTTCTTAATCCTGAGTTCTAATTTGATTACACTGTGGTCTGAGAGACAGTTCATTAAGATTTCTGTTCTTTTACATTTGCTGAGGAGTGCTTTACTTCCAACTGTGTGGTCAGTTTTGCAATAAGTACGATGTGGTGCTGAGAAGAACGTATGTTCTGTTGATTTGGGGTGGAGAGTTCTGTAGATGTCTATTAGATCTGTTTGGTGCAGAGCTTAGTTCAAGTCATCGATATCCTTGTTAACTTTCTGTCTCGTTGATCTGTCTAATGTTGACAGTAGGGTGTTAAAGTCTCCCATTATTCTTGTGTGGGAGTCTAAGTCTCTTTGTAGGTCTCTAAGGACTTGCTTTATGAATCTGGGTGCTCCTGTATTGGATGCATATATATTTAGGATAGTTAGCTCTTCTTGTTACATTGATCCCTTTACCATTATGTAATGACCTTTTTTGTCTCTTTAGGTCTTTGTTGGTTTAAAGTCTGTTTTATTAGAGACTAGGATTGCAACCCCTGCTTTTTTTTGTTCTCCATTTGCTTGGTAGATCTTCCTCCATCCCTTTATTTTGAGCCTATGTGTGTCTCTGCATGTGAGATGGGTCTCCTGAATACAGCACACTGATAGGTCTTGACTGTATCCAATTTGCCAGTCTGTGTCTTTTAACTGGGGCATTTAGCCCATTTACATTAAAGTTAATATTATGTGTGAATTTGATCCTGTCATTATGATGTTACCCGGTTATTTTACTTGTTAGTTGATGCAGTTTCTTCCTAGCATTGATGGTCTTTACAGTTTGGCATGTTTTTGCAGTGGCTGGTACCAGTTGTTCCTTTCCATGTTTAGTGCTTCCTTCAATAGCTCCTGTAAGGCATGCCTCATCGTCACAAAATCTCTCAGCATTTGCTTGTCTGTAAGAATTTTATTTCTCCTTCACTTATGAAACTTAGTTTGGCTGGATATGAAATTGTGGGTTGAAAATTCTTTTGTTTAAGAATGTTGAATATTGGCCCCCACTCTCTTCTGGCTTGTAGAGTTTCTGCTGAGAGATCTGGTATTAGTCTGATGGACTTCCCTTTGTGGGTAACCTGACCTTTCTCTCTGGCTGCCCTTAACATTTTTTGCTTCATTTCTACCTTGGTAAATCTGACAATATTGTGTATTGAAGTTGCTTTTCTCGATGAGTGTCTTTGTGGCATTGTCTGTATTTCCTGAATTTGAATGTTAGCCTGCCTTCCTAGGTTGGGGAAGTACTCCTGCAGAGTGTTTTCCAACTTGGTTCCATTCTCCCTGTTACTTTCAGGTACACCAATCAAACGTAGATTTCGTCTTTTCACATAGTCGCATATTTATTGGAGGCTTTGTTCATTTCTTTTTACTCTTTATTCTCTCAACTTATCTTCTCACTTCATTTCATTCATTTGATCTTCAATCTCTGATACCCTTTCTTTCACTTGATCGAATCAGCTACTGAAGCTTGTGCATGCGTCATGTAGTTCTCATGCCATGATTTTCAGCTCCATCAAGTCATTTAGGGTCTTCTCTATGCTGTTTATTCTAGTTAGCCATTTGTCTAATCTTTCTTCAAGGATTTTAGCTTCTTTGTGATGGTTTTGAACATCCTCCTTTAGTTCAGAGAGGTTTGTTATGGACTGATCTTCTGAAGCCTGTTTCTGTCAACTCGTCAAAGTCATTCTCCATCCAGCTTTGTTCTGTTGCTGGCGATGTGCTGCGATCCTTTGGAGGAGAAGAAGCAATCTGATTTTTAGAATTTTCAACTTTTCTGCTCTGGTTTCTACCCATCTTTGTGGTTTTATCTACCTTTGGTCTTTGATGATGGTGACCTACACCTGGGGTTTTGTTGTGTATGTCCTTTTTATTGGTGTTGATGCTATTCCTTTCTGTTTGTTACTTTTCCTTCTAATAATCAGGACCCTCAGCTGCAGTTCTGTTGGAGTTTGCTGGAGGTCCACTCCAGACCCTGTTTGCCTGGGTATCACCAGCAGAGGCTGCAGAACAGCAAATATTGCAGAACACCAAATGTTTCTGCCTGATCCTTCCTCTGGAAGCTTCATCTCAGAGGGGCACCTGGCTGTATGAGGTGTCAGTTGGCCCCTCCTGGGAGGTGTCTCCCAGTTAGGCTACTCAGGGTTCAGGGACCCACTTGAGAAGACAGTCTGTCTGTTCTCAGATCTCAAACTCTGTGCTGGGAGAACCACTGCTCTCTTCAAAGCTCAGCTGGAAATGCAGAAATCATGTGTCTTCTGTGTTGCTCCTGCTAGGAGCTGTAGACTGGAACCATTCCTATTCAGCCATCTTGAAATACCAATCGCATTTTATTTTTCATAAACTGATTCTCTGCCAACCCAATCCTCCAAACTTCCCATTAGCGTTCTCCAAGTTACTATGAGTTCATGAGGGACCTGGCCCTGGAAGATGTTCAGTAATGTCTTTTAAGTTGAATCCCTTCCAACATTGACATGCTGCTGCTTTTTTGTTTTGCCAGAGCTTTACTTTCACTTTCTTCTAAAGTTTCTAACTAGTCTAAAACAAGGTCAGGCACAGATATTTTTCTTGAATTCACACAAACACGCAAGATATCAATCTCTCAATCTCTCTTTGGTTCTATTTTTTACTTTAAAACAATTTAGTGTTATGATTTATCTAGCCCATCAGCAAAATTGTGACCCATACTTGTCAACCTCCGGTAAACTCTACCATAATAATTTTTTTTTTTTTTTGAGACTCAGTCTCGCTCTGTCACCCAGGCCAGAGTGCAGTGGCACGATCTTGACTTACTGTAAGCTCCACCTCCCAGGTTCACGCCATTCTCCTGCCTCAGCCTCCTGAGTAGCTGGGACTACAGGCGCCCGCCACCATGCTCTGCTAATTTTTTTTTTTTTTTTTGAGGCGGAGTCTCGCTCTGTCGCCCAGACTGGAGTGCAGTGGCGCAATCTCGGCTCACTGCAAGCTCCGCCTCCCGGGTTCACGCCATTCTCCTGCCTCAGCCTCCCGAGTAGCTGGGACTACAGGCGCCCGCCACCTCGCCCTGCTAGTTTTTTGTGTTTTTAGTAGAGACGGGGTTTCACCATGCTAGCCAGGATGGTCTTGATCTCCTGACCTCGTGATCCGCCCGTCTCGGCCTCCCAAAGTGCTGGGATTACAGGCTTGAGCCACCGCGCCCGGCCTGCTCTGCTAATTTTTAAAAGTTTTTTTTTAGTAGAGACTGGGTTTCACTGTATTAGCCAGGATGGTCTTGATCTCCTGATCTCGTGATCTGCCTGCCTTGGCCTCCCAAAGTGCTGGGATTATAGGCGTGTGCCACCATGCCCGGTCCTACCATGATAAATTTTTTGCCTCTGAGTGCAGTAACAAATGAGGCTATATGTAAAGCATATGTATGTAGTTGGCATTGCCTAAGAGTAATTTAATAAAGGAAACACAGAAAACCACTCACTGGAAGGGATCAGTATTTCCTAAAATAACTGCAAGTTTCTGAAATTGTCTAGTTTCTTCACTAAAGCCAAAGCATTTTGACAAGAAATAGAAAAATTCCCTTAAACTGAGATTCTGGAATATTGGTTTCTTTGGTAATTTCCTTCCCTTTCAGCAAAATCATTGTCCTGTAAATGACTTTTCTCATCTATATTTTAGATCACAAACTTGATAACTTATTTGTCTATTCCTTTAAATCTGCCTCCTTCACATGAACGTATTTCCTCTGTATGAACTACTGAAAGTAATCACTTTTTCCCCTAACGCCTTTATTTTAAGTAGAACAATACTTATTTGACATTTTATTAATTCATTAATTATTGATATGATCTAAAACTGTACCATAAGTTCTTACTCCCTCCAATATTTTATGGTCTTCCACTATACTCTTCTGCTCATCATTAAAAGTTTTAACCATTTTAAGTTTTGTAACTATGTACCTACCCCTTCTTTTGGTCTTTCTACTGTGCATTCATTCTTGGAGGTAGGAGGCAGTTGATGTGCAATGTAGAAGTACCAGAACATAGCACAGTTTCAAAAAAGTCAGTGCGTTACAGCTTAAGTAGGGCAGCAGTGGAGAAAAAGAGTACTGTCATGTTATAGGTTGTAGGAAATAATTCCACAACATGTTAGGTATTTACTGTGTGCTGTTCACAATCCTAAGCAATTACAATCATTATCTCATTAATCCTAACCAGACTTTGAGGGAATAATTATTTTTTCACTTTATAAATGAGAAAATAAATGCTCCACAGGTAAGTTGCCTAAGGATACACAGCTAGCAAATACAGGAATTACAATTTCAATCCAGTGTAATGGCTATGACACTATTTTAATGGCTATGTTACATCACCTTTCTCTAAGGACACCAAAACTTCATGATCCCCACTCTCGCATCATTTACTGCCTCAAGGCTGAGAGTATCAGCTCACTCATCGTTATTGGCATCACCTGGGAGCTAGCTAGAACTGGAGACTCTTAGGTCTTACCCCAGACCTACTCAATCAGAATCTTCTTTTAAACAAGGTCTCCGGGTGCTTTGCACATTAAAGCTTGAGCACCCAAGGCCATGTGCAACTTATTTTAATCTTGCCATTGCCGGCTCAGCTTCTGACAGGTAAAGCTAAGCTTGTGTCACCCATTCTATGTTCCTGCCTCTGTGTCTTTGAGCCTTCCTGCCTCCCAGAATGTACTCTCCCTGATACAGTTTGCCTCTGTGTCCCCACCCAAGTCTCGGCTCAAATTGTAGTCCCAATGAGTGGAGGGAGAAACCTAATGGGAAGTGATTGGATTATGGAGGCACTTTCCCCCAAGTTGTTCTCCTGGTAGTGAGAGTGTTCACAAGATCTCACGGTTTTAAAAGTGGCGGTTTCCCCTGCATGCTCGCTCTCTCTCCTATCGCCTTGTGGACAAAGTGCCTGCTTCCCCTTTCACCTTCCACTGTGATTCTAAGTCTCCTGAGGCCTCCTCAGCCATGCAGAACTGTGAGTCAATTAAATCTTTTTGTTTATAAATTACCCAGTCTCAGGTAGTATCTTCATAGCAGTGTGAAAACAGACTAATACACTCCCCTCAATTTCTTTCCCTAACCAAAGCTAGCACATTCCCAAAGAACTTATTTACTTAATGCCACTTTATTATTCTTTTGTATTCTGATCAGTTGGAATTAATAATTTTTTTTCTTTTGGACTCCCACAGTACTTATCATATATTTCTATGAAGCCTGTGATTGCTTCATGTTGGGAGAAGGACCCTGTCCTTCTCATAGCTTTTGTTTTCACAGCCCAAGTTCTGGAGAAGTGCCTTCTTTGACATTGCAGGTGTTCAGTAAATGTTCATTGTCTAAATAAATAAATGGTTTGAAGGGTTCCTTTTTTTCCTGCTTTCTAGAAACTTTGTCTTAATTTAGTCTTTGTTCTGAAGGTTGTTTAGAATCATGATTCTTAATTTCCAAGTAAAGTTTTATCCTGGTCAACTTTTAATTATGTATTTCCATTTTTGTTTGGTGATGAATATAGACTCTATTTTTAGAAACTTGTAGTTAAGCACAAGTTTTATAAATGAACATAAGAAAAAAATGAACATAAGAAAAAAGTTTTATAAATGAACATAAGAAAACAAGAAAAAGTAGTTGAGAGGTGAAAAATTCTACATACAATTATAAAATTTAGTTTAATTTTATATTCACTTCACCAGTGTTATTACAAAATCTAATTCTGAAAGAGGTATGATAATATTGTATATGTACTATAATATATGAATAATCAAACAAATATAGGTTTTGCAGTTTTCAAATACATTCATTAGATATGTTATACTTTAAAAAATGCTTTTAAAAAAAATTCTCACTCTAACCTAAAACTTAAAATTTTAGACTAACATGCACTATGATATCTGTGTTTGGGTTGTACCATAGTTTTCCATACATTTTCCTTAGCAGCATTTACATAATTAAGGCATATTTCATTTGCATAGACAATCTGATTTCTGCTACCCTTCATTCACAACCCTCAAAACCCCCTGTTTTCCTTAAGACAGATATAATGTTATTGGCAGTGATATAATCTATCTTTGTTAGAAAATAGTAGCAATTCTACTTTTCCAGATGGTAGAGTGGTGCGGGAAGCTGTATCCTAAGGTTATAAGCTGCAAAGGAATATCAACTCTGGCTGTGTAATTAGCATTCAAAAATGCTTTTAAGTCTCTGCCTGTGTGCCCTTCTCTTCAGCTGCTACCTCCACTGTCCTTGAGCTCCATGTTTTGGGTAGGTCTTGTGGCATAGCATCTGTTTGTACACAATACAAGTAGGTCTGGCGAGTTTGGGCCATTACAGAGCATGCAATGGTCTGGGGTCTCTCTGTTCTTGGGCTCTCTGGGAGGTGGCAGCAGATGGGAAGACAAATTGAATAAAGGGAGAGGGTGTCCAGAACACAACTGTGAGATGTGACCTTACATAATAATCTAAGAGAAATGTTAGCTCCTGCTGCCTAATTGGGTTTGGTTCCATCTAAAATTCTGTTTACATTAATTAGGTTCACTGAAGAATGGGAAGCCTGCTGAGCTTGAAAATCTCCTCTCTTTCAAAATAATGAAAGAAGGTTGGCTTCCTTGGTGGGTTCTTTGCCACTCTTTCACTCTATGCCCCATCCCCCAACTATTTTAGACATTAGTAGAATGCTTTCCTGAAATGATTGAGGTTAAATGAACCTTGCAGTTAGGCACTTACTTGTTTTGGACTCAGCTCAAATAAGTGTAAATATTGTTTAACTGGCCCCTGGAAAAAAAAATGGGATGGGAGTAAGAGCATCCACTGGAAACCTTTTCATTTCTCACTCAACAAAGGAACAGCTGGCTTTTAAAGAATGTAACTCACTAATCTTCACTTTTTTGTAATTACTCTCATGTTTTCTAATTCTAATCGTTTACCTCTTCTTAGTAAGGATCCTGGCAAGAAATAGATGGCACATACAAATTAGGTAATTTCAGAGTTTAATAAGGCAATAATTTATAAGGGTGTGGGGGCTGAATGTAGGGAAAATTCAAGGGATAATGCAATAATCTGGGTGTGATAACAATGGCCTTTTGGTAACAGGAGCTGTGGGCTTTAGTTGAGGGTCACAGTCTAGGCCATAAAAACCCAACCCTGCACTGGGGAGCCAAAGGAATAAATACCCCAATTTTCCTTTCTTCTTTCTCTTAACTTTTGGTAGTGTATTCCTTTTTACTGTACCCAACTGTGGAAGCAAGAGGACAAGAGAGCTTGTAAATGTCTATACAGGTGCATATACACATACCTTTCCCCACCAGAGAGCAGGTGGAGAGTGGATTTGGAGGGGCAAAGGGAAGATCATTAGCATCTCTGACCTCTGCTTCTCTGAATCCTTTGTGAGTTCTATTTCCTCCTTCTCCCCACCATGTGTAGGTATCATCTTTCGCCATTTGCTCCTTTCATGCAAACTGCTCTTTCTTGCGGATCGTACTCTTTCTCATTCTCTCATAACTGCAAAGTCTCTGTCAGTGCTTTCTAAAATGTCAGCTCTCTTTCTAGCTAGGTTGATTTTTAGATTTTTTTAAAAATCTAGGCCTGTCTTCCTCCAGAGCCACCATAGCTCACTGTTTATCATGATTGTACTTTGCAGTACAAGGACTGTGACTGTCTGCATACTATTCATTGAGAAAATTGTAGTTAAGTAATGAAGTAATATTTTTCTTCTTAAAACAACTGAGGAGGATCAGATCATATCCATTCTTCAACTCAGTGCTGCTACATTGATTTGATTTGGACAGAAACTGTTGGTGTAATTAAGTAGGATTACTGCACTTTCCAGGCCGTGCAATGGTTGAAATTAAAAATAATTCCTAAGATACAATGTGCAATTGAGAGCATAGCAATGGCAACCACATACCAGATAAGTGTCCCGTAATACCATTCCAATTCATTGGCCTAAGTATTCTGACTCCAGAGCATGTACTTTTAGTACTTCACCATCTTGGAAATGGAAGTTGGACAGAAAGGGAGGCACCAAATACGATGCCAAAATTTTGATTTCAAGTGATGAGGAGAATGATGAGAAGTAACAAAGGCACCAAGTTTTGAGGGGAAGACAAAGAGTTCCATTTCAATTTGTGCTATCTAAAAGGAAGTGTCCATTAAGCAACTGGATATGAGGAAGAAGGGAGTTTAGAGAGTGTGGGTTTTAGGAAAGTAACTGTACCTACAGAGATTCAGGAGTCATAAGCATAGAAGTGGTAGTTAAACTGACAGTGGATATGCTTGTCCCTTTCAAGTATGTGGAATCAGAAGGAAAAAGGGCTTAATTTTCCTCCGCTTTGCTGCACCATCAAATTCAAGATATCATTTTTTTATCTTCTGTGTAGTCTCCTTACTGGTCCTTATTTTGACTCCTTGTTAATTCATTCCCCTACACAGCCTGCAGCCGGGGTGATCTTTTAAAATGTGAACCAGCAAAGTTTAAAATCTTCAGTTTTCTCATACCGGGAGTAAAATCCAAACAATTTATTTGAAAAGTCTACAAGACCCTGGATGTCTATAAGGCACATGCTCTACCTTACATCTAACTGTATTTTACACTATTTTCCACTTTTCACTCTAAGCTCCAGTCGTACTAGCATTCTTTAAATTCCTGGCAAACACCAAATTCTTTTCCACACCATGGTCTCCAATTCTTCATCTGCTGTTATCTTCTCACCCTTCAGTCATCGGCTTAAATATCACTTTCTCAGAGAACTTCCCCCTAATGTCCAAATGTTGAGTTCTCCATTGTTACATCTTATTATTTTGCTTCATAGTGCTTATCTCAATTTAGGATTATATAATAATAGATTTCTCACAGTGAAATGGGGGAGGCAGATATTTTATATTATATATAAAATTTGATTGTGAGAAATCTACTCAACACTCAGTGTCTACCATGTAGTAAATACTCAGCAAGAACTTGTTGAAACAATGTATCTATAATCATTCAAATTATCTATAGTCTACACTATAGTCAATATTCTCTATCACTTATTCTCCACTTATTTATTTCTCTATCATTTATTTATATGATTCTTCATGCAGCAGGCACTAAGTAATTGGAACGCTAAAACCTCATTTTTAGTTTCCCCACAGGTTTAAAGAGAATCTTGTTATACCTTATGCAAGAAGCTGTGGGAGAATTTCTGTCAAGATCAAATAAAGACAGCAGCATCCAGCTGGAAGACAGGAATGACCTTTCTCTATGTTCTGTTTAGAAAAAAACCTTTATTTCCATAATTGGCTTTGGTGTTGTCTATAAATATTATGCAAACTACCCTGAGTCCTTATAATAACCTTATAGGTTATAATGAGAAATGAATAGCAATGGCCCTGATGACAAGCAATCCTCTGGGTATGAATGTTTTCAGCATGTTTATGGAGCAGGATGGCAAGGTTAGGGTTCATGAAGTAAAGGCAGGTGAAGCAGAACTTGTACTTTTACTAGATCATCTCTTTTATTTTTTTACTCCTTTCCAACTTTATCTGTTTCCTCCAGGGTAGATGGTGAAATAGTAGAGAATATAGAAAAAAGGTAAGAAATATTACATGTAATCTGCTTGTAAAGGCTCTCTAATAAAGAAGAGGCAATAAGAGTCCCCTAATAAAGAAGGCACTGCACACCCAGTGTCTCCAGAGATGACCTTTTGTGACCCAACTCAGCCCCTGCTCCTAGAAGGGCACCTTCTCTCTCTTTCTCGTGGATTTCTCTATTCCAGGCAGTAAAGTAGGTTATATAGGGTAGCTCTAGCCAGATTACTTTCTGTGGTCTCGCATTGGCCTGTAGAAATTCATATTGTTACTTCAGCTGTGGGGAAACTAGAGTGTTCTCCCTTGCCTCCTCCTCTGTTTACTACCACCATGGTCAGCACCAACCACCTTCATAATCTTCAGGTGAAAGGCAAGCATCCATTTTCCTGTTCTCAGATACCTTCAGTTTCCAGAGTAACATATCAGGTGTTTCCATGAATTCACACTCTGAGTTCCAGCCTTAGCGGTCATGCTGAGATGGACCTCTGCTTCTGTGGTTCTACCTTGAGAAGTGAGATGTTTGTCTCCCCTTCTCTGAGGTTACTTCCAGTCTTCAAGAGTGGCTCTCTAGGAGTTCTATCCAGTGGGAGGAAAGAAGAAAGCCAATGTGCTTTTCTTTGACTCCCCTTACCAAATGTTCTCAATGCCTATGTCCTTTCCCTCACTAAAGTCCCTTTTCAAAATAGCAACCAGAATAGTGTTTGTAAAAAGTCAAGTTACATGATATCACTTCTTTGTTCAGAATTTTCCAGGAGTTTTCTTATTTCACTCAGAATAAAAACAAATTCAAAGTTCTTGTTAATAATAATAAATAAAATTTAATAAAATAATAAATACAATTCAAAGTTCTTATCATGGTATAGCCCCCCTTGATCTGCCCCCTCACTATTTCTCTGGTCACATTATCTTCTATTTCTTTACTTTAGCTCACTCTGCTCCTTTCTTTTTTTTGAACACACCAGGCATACTCCTTTCCATATGCCTAGAATGCTCTTCCTCTGAATATCATTTGGCTACCTTCTTAATCTACTTCAACTTGGATGTCACCTTCTCAGAGAAACCTTTGCTGACTACCTTATCTGAAATGGCCCTCCCATTCTTCTGGTATCTGAGCATCACTAGCAGTGCACATCCTGAGCTTTAAAAATCCACAGCCATTATGTCTTTCATTGAGTCTAATAGAAATACGCATTTTTTACTTTATTGATTTTTAAAAATATATCTATTCATTTAGCTCTTGTGTTCCTGGGAAGGAAGGATTATTATGCTCTTTATTAGTACTGCAGCAAATTGGTACTTGATAAATGCTTTTTGAAGCCTGGAGGAAAATCCAGACAGACAAAATAGTTTCTGTAGCTCTTTAAAGCTCACTACAGGACATGAAATTTACGATTTATATAGTTTGGAAATTGAAAGTTATAATGAATTTTTTTGCAGGCTTTGTACACTCTAATTTCTACTCTCACCTGTTCTGTATAACACTGTCATACCACATTTTAAAAAGAATTGCCGTTATCGCCTTCCTTCTGTACGTGCAGCCTTCAAAATAATGTATGTGTAATTGTATGTGTGTATAATGCCTTCTTGTGTGTACCATGTTCAGCCAAAGCTTGCTTGCTCTTTCCTTCCTTCTTTGTGATAAAGGAAGCCTTATCACTATTATTTAGTAAACATCATTACATACTGGTCTGTTTTAGGTATTTTACCTACAAGATTTCCCTTTAACTCTTACAACATTGATATGGTTTGGCTATGTCCCCACCCAAATTTCATCTTGAATTGTAGCTCCCATAATTCCCACACTTTGTGGGAGGTACCTGGTAAGAGGTAATTGAATCATGTGGGGCGGGTCTTTCCTATTCTGTTCTCATGAAAATGAGTAAGTCTCCCGAGATCTGATGATTTTATATAGGGGAGTTCTACTACACAAGCTCCCTCTTGCCTGGTGCCAGGTAAGACGTCCCTTTGCTCTTCCTTCATCTTCTGCCATTATTGTGAGGCCTCCTAAGACATATGGAATGGTCAGTCCATTAAACCTCTTTTTCTTTTATAAATTACCCAGATTCAGGTATGCCTTTATTAGTAGTGTGAGAACAGATTAATACAGTAAATTGGTACTGGTAGAGTGGGGCGTTGCTGTAAAGATACCTGGAAATGTGGAAGTGACTTTGGAACTGGGTAACAGGCAGAGGTTGAAACAGTTTGAAAGGCTCAGGAGAAGATAGGAAAATGTGGGAATATTTGAAACTTCCTAGAGATTTATTAAATGGCTCCCAAAATGCTGATATTGATATGGACAGTAAGGTCCAGGTTAAGGTGATCTCAGATGGAGATGAGGATTTGTTGAGAACTAGAGTAAAGGTCACTTTTGCTATGCAAAGAGACTAGTGGCATTTTGCCTCTGCCCTACAGATCTGTGGAACTTTGAACTTGAGAGAGAAGATTTAGTGTATCTGGGGAAAGAAAATTTTAATCAGTGAAGCCTTCAAGAGGAAGCACAGCATAAAAGTTTGGAAAATTTGCAGCCTAAGGGTGCAGTAGAAAAGAAAATCCCATTTTATGGGGAGAAATTCAAGCTGACTGCAGAAATCTGCATAAATAACAAGCCAAGATAACGGGGAAAATGCCTCCAGGGCATATCAGAGACCTTCATAGTAACCCCTCCCATCACAGGCTCAGAGGCCTAGGAGGAAAAAATGGTATCCTGGGCTGGGCCCAGGGCCCCCTTGCTGTGTGCAGCCTAGGGACTTGGTGTTCTACATCCCAGCCGCTCCAGCCATGGCTAAAAGGGGCAAGGTACAGCTCGGGCCATGGCTTCAGAGGATGCAAGCCCCAAGCCTTGGTAGCTTCCACATGGTGTTGAGTTTGCGGTGCACAGAAATCAAGAATTAAAGTTTGGGAACCTCCACCTAGATTTCAGAAGATGTGTGTAAATGTCCTGATGTCCAGGCAGAAGTTTGCTGCAGGGGTGGGGCCCTCATGGAGAATTCTGTTAGGGCAGTGCAGAGGGAATTGTGGGGTGGATGCCCCCACAGAGTTCCCACTGGGGCACTGACTAATAGAGCTGTAAGAAGAGGGCCACCATCCTCCAGACCCCAGAATGGTAGATCCACCAACAGCTTCACCGTGCACCTGGAAAAGTTGCAAACACCCAATGCCAGCATGTGAAAGCAGCCAGGAGTGGGGCTATACCTGCCAAGTCACAGTGGCAGAACTGCCTAAGGCTGTGGGAGCCCATCTTTTACATCAGGGCATGCACACTGATGTAAGACATGCCCTGGATGTGAGACATGGTGTCAAAGGAGATCATTTTGGAACTTTAATATTTGACTATCCCATTGGATTTTGGACTTGCATGGGGCCTGTAGCCCCTTTGTTTTGGCCAATTTCTCCCATTTGGAATGGGTATATTTACCCAATACCTGTGCCCCATTGTATCTGGGAAGCAACTAGCTTGCTTTTGATTTTACAGGCTTATAGGCAGAAGGGACTTGCCTTGTCTCAGATGAGACTTTGGACTGTGGACTTTTGGGTTAATGCTGAAATGAGTTAAGACTTTGGGGGACTGTTGGGAAGCCATGATTGGTTTTGAAATGTGAGGACATGAGATTTGGGAGGGGCCAGGGCAGAATGATATGGTTTGGCTGTGTCCCCACCTAAATCTCATCTTGAATTGTAGGTCCCATAATTCCCAGATGTCATGGGAGGGACCCAGTGGGAGTTAATTGAATCATGGGGGTGGGTTTTTCCCATGCTGTTCTTGTGATAGTGAATAAGTCTTATGAGATCTGATGGTTTTATGTAGGGTAGTTGCCCTGCATAAACTCCCTCTTGCCTGCTGTCATGTAAGAAGTCCCTTTGCCCTTCCTTCATCTTCCACCCTGATTGTGAGGCCACTCCAACCATGTGGAATGGTGAGTCCATTAAACTTCTCTTCCCTTTATAAATTACCCCCTCCTAGGTATGTTTTTATTAGCAGTGTGAGAACAGACCAGACTAATACAAACATTTTGCAAGGATCCATTATTATCCTCATTTTACAGGTGGAGAAAATGGGGCTTGTACTGGTTAAGTAGACTGTCCCAGGTTACCGAGCTAATAAGTGGTAGAATTGCAACTGGGAGCTAAGTCTGCCTCTTCCAAAGATGCTATACCAATGTTTCCTCAAACTCAAAAGACTACTTTTATTTTCTGTTTGGATATTATTTTTTTACCCTTTCATAAAGATATAATGTAGATACAATAAAGTACAATATTAAGTGTTCAGTTCAATGGATTTGTAAACATATGCTCATCCAGGTAACTACCATTCACATCAAAATATAGAACATCTCCAGCATCTCAGATAGATCACATTTTAAGGATCAGAAAATTTCTAAAGATGGCTAATGCTAATTTATTTTTATCAAATTAACATAAGCCAACAGAAAACTGTATACAAACTCCTTATATTTACAGTACTTGTAAAAACAAATTTATAATTTTATGTAAATATATAATTTTAATATAATGAAACTAAAAACTCAATACAATTTCAATTAGGATAAATTTAATGAGACAGATAATGTATTGTTAAACTAAAATCTGCTCACCATGTGAATATACTATTGATTTTATATCTAGATTCTTTGCATTTGTTGCATTGATATCACTGTGTGATATCTTTTCCCCATTTGAATTGTATCAGAATCTTTATTCATACATTACTCTATGATGTCATTTAGACTTTGTTGGATGTGAATAAATATTCATGTTTATTATTATTTCTGAGTGGCAAATAGTTATATACATTTATAGGGTACAATGTGATGTTTTAATATATACAATGTATGATTACATCAAGCAAATTAACATATTCATTACCTCTTTTACATATCATTTATTATAATGAGACATATGAAATTTACTCTTATTTTGAAATGTACAATATGTTATAATAGACTATAGTCACCCAATGCCTGTACCCCATTGTATCTGGGAAGTAACTAACTTGCTTTTGATTTTATAGGTTTATAGGCAGAAGGGACTTGCTTTGTCTCAGATGAGACTTTAGACTCTGGACTTTTGAGTTAATCCTGAAATGAATGAGTTAAGACTTTGGGTCTTAACTACTGTGCAATAGATCTCAAAACATATTCCTGTGTCTATCTGAAACTCTGTGCCCTTTGATCAACAATCCCTCATTTCTCCCCTCCTCACCTCCTCAGTCTTTGTTAACCGTCATTCTGCTCTAATTCTATGAGTTCAACTTTTTTAGATTCTACATATGGGTGAGATTGTGCAGTACTTGACTTTCTGTGCCTGGCTTATTAATATTACTTAGCATAATGTCCTCCAGATTCATCCTTGTTGTCACAAATGACAGAATTTACACCCTTTTAAAAGTTAAATAGCATTCCATTGTGTATATATACCACATTTTATCTATTATCTGTTTATTGATACTTAGGTTGATTCTATAATCTTGTCTATCGTAAATAATGCTGCCTGAACATGGGAGTGTAGATAGCCCTTTGACACATTAATTTCACTTGATTTGGATATATAACCAGTGTGGGATTACTGGATCACATGATAGTACTATTCTTAGTTTTTTTTGAGGAATGTCTACACTATTTTCCATAATGGTTGTATTAATTTACATTCCCACCAACGATATACAATGTATTTCTTTATTAGCAGCGTGAGAACAGACCAGACTGATTTCTCTGAATCCTCGCCAACATTTTCTGTCTTTCATCTTTTTGATAAAAGACATTCTAATAGATATGAGATGATATCTTACTGTGGTTTTAATTGCATTTTCTAATGATTAAAGATGTTGAACTTTTTTTAATGTACCTGTTGGCCATTTGTCTGTCTTCTTTTGAGAAATGTCTGTTTCTTTGCCCATTTAAAAATCAGATTATGTTTTCTTGCTATTGAGTTCCTTATATATTTTGTATATTAATCCTTTATCAGATGTATGGTTTGTAAGAATTTTATCATATTCTGTGGGTTGTCTCTTCACTTTATTAATTGTTTTCTGTGCAGAAGCTTTTTAGTTTTCTGCCATCCCATTTGTCTCTTTTTGCCTTTGTTGCCTGTACTTTTGGGGTCATATTCAAAAAATTATTACCCAAATCAGTTTAATGAAGATTTTCTGTATGCTTTCTTCTTTTTTACAGTTTTGGGTCTTACAATTAAATCTTTAATGCATTTTGAGTTTATTTTTGTATATAATGTGAGACAAAGGTCCAGTTTCATTTTTCTGCATGTGGATATCCAGTTTTCCCAACACTGTTTATTGAAAAAACTGTCATTTATCTATTATGTGTTCTTGGCACATTTGTAAAAATCAATTGACCATTAATTTGTGAGTTTATTTCTGGACTCTGCATTCTATTCCATTGCTTGATGTGTCTATTTTTATGCCAGTACCATGCTGTTTTGATAACAATTCTCTTATAGTATGTTTTGAAATCAAGGAGTTTGATGCCTCCAACTTTGTTCCATTTGGCTCAAAATTGTTTTGGCTATCGGGGGGCTTTTGTAGTTCTAGATAAATTTAAGAATTGTATTTTCCATTTCTGTGAAAAATGACATTGGAATTTTGGTACAGATTGCATTAAATCTGTAGATCACCTTGGTAGTATGGACATTTTCACAATGCTGATTCTTCTAATCCGTGAATAGAGAAGATCATTCAATATATTTGTGTTTTCTTTGATTTCTTTCATCAGTGTTTTATAGTTAAATATACAGGTATTTTGCACCTAAGTATAAAGATCTTTTACACCTAACTATTGTTAAACTTACCCCTAAGTATTTAATTTTTTTGTTGCTATTGTAATTGCTTTCTTAATATTCTTTTCAGATCGTTTATTAGCACATAGAAACATTACTGATTTTTGTATATTGATTTTGTATCCTGCAAATTTACTAAATTTATCAGTTCTAACAGTTTTGTGGTGGAGTCTTTTTTTTTTCATTTCTTTTCTTTTTTTGAGGTGGGGGTCTCACTGTATTGCTGAGGCTGGTCTTTAACTCCTGAGATCAATTGATCCTTGTACCTCAGCCTCCCAAATTGCTAGGATCACAGGTGTGAGCCACTGCACCTGGCCTTGAGGTGAGGTCTTTAGAGTTTTATGTATACATAAGATTATTTTGTCAGGAAATAGAGACAATTTCTTTCTTCCTTTACTATTAGAATGCCTTTTTATTGCCCTCTTGCCTAATTGTGCTGGCTAGAACTTCCAGTACTATGTTGAGAAGAAGTGGTGATAAGAGTGGGCATCCTTGTTTTGTCCCTGATCTTAGTGGAAAAGATTTTAACTTTTCACTATTGAGAATAATAATAGCTATGGGTTTCATATAGTCATTGTGTTGAAATACATTCCCTTTAACCTAATCTGTTGAGAGTTTATATCATGAAAAGGTATTGAATTTTTTGAAATGCTTTTTCCATATCTATTGAGATGATCACATAATTGTTATTCTTCATTTTGTTAATGTGGTGTATTACATTTATTGATTTCTATATTTTGAAACATCCTTGCATCCCAGGGATAAATCTCTGGGATTTAATGTGCTGTTGAATTTGTTTTGTGATATTTTGTTGAGGATTTTTTGCATCTATGTTCAGCAGAGATATTGATCTATAATATTCTTCTCTGCTGTTGGTTATTGTCTGGCTTTGGTATCAGGTTGATGCTCACCTTGTCAAAAGAGTTTAGAAATTATTTTTTCCACTTCAATTTTTGGAAGAGTTTGAAAATAATTGGCGGGCGGTTCCAAGATGGCTGAATAGGAACAACTCCAGGCTACAGCTCCCTGCGTGAGCGACACAGAAGACGGGTGATTTCTGTATTTCCAACTGAGGTACCGAGTTCATCTCACTGGGGCGTGTCGGCCAGTGAGTGCAGGATGGTAGGTGCAGCCCACTGAGAGAGAGCTGAAGCAGGGTGAGGCATCCCCTCACCCGGGAAGCACAAGGGGTAAGCACAAGTTACCCTTTCCTAGCCAAGGGAAACTGTGACACACAGCACCTGGAAAATCGGGTCACTCCCACCCTAATACTGCACTTTTCCAAGAGTCTTAGCAAACGGCACACCAGGAGATTATATCCCATGCATGGCTCAGAGGGTCCCACGCACATGGGGCCTCCCTCATTGCTAGCACAGCAGTCTGAGATCTAACTGCAGGGTAGCAGCGAGGCTTGGGGAGGGGCAACTGCCACTGCTGAGGCTTGAGTAGGTAAACAAAGCAGCTGGGAAGCTCGAACTGGGTGGAGCCCGTTGTAGCCCAAGGAGGCCTGCCTGCCTCTGTAGATTCCACCTCTGGGGACAGGGCATAGCCAAACAAAAGGCAGCAGAAACCTCTGCAGATGTAAATGTCCCTGTCTGACAGCTTTGAAGAGAGTAGTGGTTCTCCCAGCATGGAGTTTGAGATCTGAGAATGGACAGACTGCCTCCTCAAGTGGGTACCTGACACCCGAGTAGCCTACCTGGGAGGCACCCCTCAGTAGGGGCAGACTGACAGCTCACACAACTGGGTATCCTTCTGAGACAAAGCTTCCAGAGGAACGATCAGGCAGCAACTTTTGCTCTTCAGCAATATTCACTCTTCTGCAGCCTCCGCTGCTGATACCCAGGCAAACAGGGTCTGGAGTGGACCTCCAGTAAACTCCAACAGACCTGCAGCTGAGGGTCCTGACTGTTAGAAGGAAAACTAACAGAAAGGATATCCACACCAAAACCCCATCTGTACGTCACCATCATCAAAGACCAAAGGTAGATAAAACCACAAAGATGGGGAAAACAACAGAGCAGAAAAGCTGAAAATTCTAAAAATCAGAGCGCCTCTCCCCCTCCAAAGGAACACAGTTCCTCCTCAGCAACGGAACAAAGCTGGATAGAGAATGACCTTGACAAGTTGAGAGAACAAGGCTTTAGATGATCAAACTTCTCTGAGCTAAAGGAGGAAGTTCGAATCCATTGCAAAGAAGCAAAAAACCTTGAAAAAAGATTTGACAAGTGGCTAACTAGAATAACCAATGTAGAGACGTCCTTAAATGACCTGATAGAGCTCAAAACCATGGCATGAGAACTACGTGATGCATCCATAAGCTTCAGTAGCTGATTTGATCAACTGGAAGAAAGAGTATCAGTGATTGAAGATCAAATGAATGAAATGAAGTGAGAAGAGAAGTGTAGAGAAAAAAGAGTGAAAAGAAATGAACAAAGCCTCCAATAAATATGCGACTATGTGAAAAGACCAAGTCTACGTCTGATTGGTGTACCTTAAAGGGACGGGGAGAATGGAACCAAGTTGGAAAACACTCTACAGGATATTATCCAGGAGAACTTCCCCAACCTAGCAAGGCAGTCCAACATTCAAATTCAGGAAATAAAGAGAACACCACAAAGATATTCCTCGAGAAGAGCAACTCCAAGACACAAAATTGTCAGATTCACCAAAGTTGAAATAAAGGAAAAAATGTTAAGGGCAGCCAGAGAGAAAGGCTGGGGTACGAACAAGGGAAGCCCATCAGACTAACAGTGGATCTCTCGGCAGAAACTCTACAAGCCAGAAGAGAGTGGGGGCCAATATTCAACATTCTTAAAGAAAAGAATTTTCAACCCAGAATTTCATATCCAGCAAACTAAGTTTCATAAGTGAAGGAGAAATAAAATCTTTTACATACAAGCAAATGCTGAGAGATTTTGTCACCACCAGGCCTGCCCTACAAGAACTCCTGAAGGAAGCAATAAACATAGAAAGGAACAACTGGTACCAGCCACTGCAAAAATATGCCAAAATGTAAAGACCATTGATACTAGCAAGAAACTGCATCAACTAATGAGCAAAATTACCAGGTAGCATCATAATGACAGGATCAAATTCACACATAACAATATTAACCTTAAATGTAAATGGGCTAAATGCTCCAAGTAAAAGACACAGACTGACAAATTGGATAAAGAGTCAGCACCCATCAGTGTGCTATATTCAGGAGACCCATCTCATGTGCAGAGAAACACATAGGCTCAAAATAAAGGGATGGAGGAAGATCTACCAAGCAAATGGAAAACAAAAATAAGGCAGGGGTTGCAACCCTAGTCTCTGATCAAACAGACTTTAAACAAACAAAGATCAAAAGAGACAAAGGAGGCCATTACATAATGGTAAAGGGATCAATTCAACAAGAAGAGCTAACTATCCTAAATATATATGCATCCAATACAGGAGCACCCAGATTCATAAAGCAAGTCCTTAGAGACTTACAAAGAGACTTAGACTCCCGCACAAGAATAATGGGAGATTTTAACACCCCACTGTCAACATTAGACAGATCAACGAGACAGAAAGTCAACAAGGATATCCAGGAATTGAACTCAGCTCTGCACCAAGTGGACCTAATAGACACTTACAGAACTCTCCACCCCAAATCAACAGAATATACATTCTTCTCAGCACTACATCGTACTTATTCCAAAATTGACTACATAGTTGGAAGTGAAGCACTCCTCAGCAAATGTACAAGAACAGAAATTATAACAAACTGTCTCTCAGACCACAGTGCAATCAAACTAGAACTCAGGATTAAGAATTCACTCAAAACTGGTCACCTACATGGAAACTGAACAACCTGCTCCTGAATGACTACTGGGTACATAACGAAATGAAGGCAGAAATAAAGATGTTCTTTGAAACCAATGAGAACAAAGACACAACATACCAGAATCTCTGGGACACATTTAAAGCAGCGTGTAGAGGGAAATTTATAACACTAAATGCCCAAAAGAGAAAGCAGGAAAGATCTAAAATTGACACCCTAACATCAAAATTAAAAGACCTAGACCACCAAGAGCAAACACATTCAAAAGCTAGCAGAGGGCAAGAAATAACTAATATTAGAGCAGAACTGAAGGACATAGAGACACAAAAAAACCCTTCAAAAAATCAATGAATCCAGGAGCTGGTTTTTTTGAAAAGATCAACAAAATTGATAGACCACTAGGAAGACTAATAAAGAAGAAAAGAGAGAAGAATCAAATAGACACAATAAAAATTGATAAAGGGGATATCACCACTGACCCCATAGAAATACAAAGTACCATCAGAGAATACTGTAAAAACCTCTATGCAAATAAACTAGAAAATCTACAAGAAATAGATAAATTCCTGGACACGTACACACTCCCAAGACTAAATCAGGAAGAAGTGGAATCCCTGAATAGACCAATAAGAGGCTCTGAAATTGAGGCAATAATTAATAGCCTACCAACCAAAAAAGTCCAGGATCATACAGATTCACAGCCAAATTCTACCGGAGGTACAAGGTGGAGCTGGTACCATTCCATACCAAAAAAAGAGGGAATTCTCCCTAATTCATTTTATGAGGCCAACATCATCCTGATACCAAAGTCTGGCAGAGACACAACAAAAAAAGAGAATTTAGACCAATATCCCTGATGAACATCGATGCAAAAATCCTCAATAAAATACTAGCAAACCTAATCCAGGATCACATCAAAAAGCTTATCCACCATGATCAAGTGGGCTTCATCCCTGGGATGCAAGGCTGGTTCAACATATGCAAATCAATAAATGTAATCCAGCGTATAAACAGAACCAAAGACAAAAACCACATGATTATCTCAATAGATGCAGAAAAGGCCTTTGACAAAATTCAACAGCGCTTCATGCTAAAAACTGTCAATAAACTAGGTATTGATGGAACGTATCTCAAAATAATAAGAGCTATTTATGACAGACCCACAGCCAATATCATACTGAATGGGCAAAAACTGGAAGCATTCCCTTTGAAAACTGGCACAAGACAGGGATGCCCTCTCTCACCACTCCTATTCAACATAGTGTTGGAAGTTCTGGCCGGGGCAATCAGGCAGGAGAACTAACTGAGGGGAATTCAATTAGGAAAAGAGAAAGTCAAATTGTCCCTGTTTGTAGATGACATGAGTGTATATTTAGAAAACCGGATGGTCTCAGCCCAAAATCTCCTTAAGCTGGTAAGTAACTTCAGCAAAGTCTCAGAATACAAAATCAATGTGCAAAAATCACAAGCATTCTTATACATCAAAAACAGACAGAGAGCCAAATCATGAGTGAACTCCCATTCACAATTGCTTCAAAGAGTATAAAATACCTAGGAATCCAACTTACAAAGGATGTGAAGTACCTCTTCAAGGAGAACTACAAACTGCTGCTCGATGAAATAAAAGAGGACACAAACAAATGGAAGAACATTCCATGCTCATGGATAGGAAGAATCAATATTGTGAAAATTGCCATACTGCCCAAAGTTATTTATAGATTCAATGCCATCCCCATCATGCTACCAATGACTTTCTTCACAGAATTGGAAAAAACTACTTTAAAGTTCATATGGAACCAAAAAAGAGCCCGCATTGCCAAGACAATCCTAAGCTAAAAGAACAAAGCTGGAGGCATCAAGCTACCTGACTTCAAACTATACTACAAGGCTACAGTAACCAAAACAGCATGGTACTGGTACCAAAATAGAGATATAAACCAATGGAACAGAACAGAGCCCTCAGAAATACTACCACACATCTGTAGCCATCTGATCTTTGACAAACCTGAGAGAAACAAGAAATGGGGAAAGGATTCCCTATTTAATAAACCGTGCTGGGAAAACTGGCTAGCCATAAGTAGAAAGCTGAAACTGGATCCCTTCCTTACATCTTTTACAAAAATTAATACAAGATGGATTAGAGACTTAAATGTTAGACCTAAAACCATAAAAACCCTAGAAGAAAACCTAGGCAATACCATTCAGGACATAGGCATGGGCAAGGACTTCAGGTCTAAAACACCAAAAACAATGGCAACAAAAGCCAAAATTGACAAATGGGATCTAATTAAACTACAGAGGTTCTTCAAAGCAAAAGAAACTACTATCAGAGTGAACAGGCAACCTACAGAATGGGAGAAAAGTTTTGTCGTCTACTCATCTGACATACTCCAGAACCTATGAAGAACTCAAACAAATTTACAAGAAAAAATCAAACACCCCCATCAAAAAGTGGGCAAAGGATATGAACAGACACTTCTCAAGAGAAGACATTTATGCAGCCAACAGACACATGAAAAAATGCTCATCATCACTCGCCATCAGAGAAATGCAAATCAAAACCACAAGGAGATACCATCTCACACCTGTTAGAATGGCAATCATTAAAAAGTCAGGAAACAACAGGTACTGGAGAGGATGTGGAGAAATAGGAACACTTTTATACTGTTGGTGGGACTGTAAACTAGTTCAATCATTGTGGAAGACAGTGTGGCGATTCCTCAAGGATCTAGAACTAGAAATACCATTTGACCCAGCCATCCCATTACTGGGTATATACCCAAAGGATTATTTTTTATTTTTATTTTTTTTATTATACTTTAAGTTCTAGGGTACATGTGCACAACGTGCAGGTTCATTACATATGTATACATGTGCCGTGTTGGTGTGCTGCACCCATTAACTCGTCATTTTCATTAGGTATGTCTTGTAATGCTTTCCCTCTCCACCCTCCTCACAATAGGACCCAGTGTGTGATGTTCCCCTTCCCAAGTCCAAGTGATCTCATTGTTCAATTCCCACCTATGAGTGAGAACATGCGGTATTTGGTTTTTTGTTCTTGCAATAGTTTGCTGAGAATGATGGTTTCCAGCTGCATCCATGTCCCTATGAAGGACACGAACTCATCCTTTTTTATGACTGCATAGTATTCCATGGTGTATATGTGCCACATTTTCTTAATCCAGTCTGTCACAGATGGACATTTGGGTTGATTCCAAGTCTTTGCTATTGTGAATAGTGCTGCAATAAACATACGTGTGTATGTGTCTTTATAGCAGCATGACTTATAATCCTTTGGGTATATCCCCAGTAATGGGATGGCTGGGTCAAATGGTATTTCTAGTCCTAGATCCTTGAGGAATCGCCACACTGTTTTCCACAATGGTTGAACTAGTTTACAGTCCCACTAACAGTGTAAAAGTGTTCCTGTTTCTCCACATCCTCTCCAACACCTGTTGTTTCCTGATTTTTTTAATGATTGCCATTCTAACTGGTGTGAGATGGTATCTCATTGTGGTTTTGATTTGCATTTCTCTGATGGCAAGTAATGCTGAGCATTTTTTCATGTGTGTGTTGGCTGTATGAATGTCTTCTTTTGAGAAATGTCTGTTCATATCCTTTGCCCACTTTGTGATGGGGTTGTTTGTTTTTTTCTTGTAAATTTGATTAAGTTCTTTATAGGTTCTGGATATTAGCCCTTTGTCAGATAAGTAGATTGCAAAAATTTTCTCCCATTCTGTAGGTTGCCTGTTCACTCTGATGGTAGTTTCTTTTGCTGTGCAGAAGCTCTTTAGTTTAATTAGATTCCATTTGTCAATTTTGGCTTTTGTTGCCATTGTTTTTGGTGTTTTAGACATGAAGTCCTTGCCCATGCCTATGTCCTGAATGGTATTGCCTAGGTTTTCTTCTAGGGTTTTTATGGTTTTAGGTCTAACATTTAAGTCTCTAATCCATCTTGAATTAATTTTCATATAAGGAGTAAGGGAAGGATTCAGTTTCAGCTTTCTACTTATGGCTAGCCAATTTTCCCAGCACGGTTTATTAAATAGGGAATCCTTTCCCCATTTCTTGTTTCTCTCAGGTTTGTCAAAGATCAGATGGCTATAGATGTGTGGTATTATTTCTGAGGGCTCTGTTCTGTTCCATTGGTTTGTATCTCTGTTTTGGTACCAGTACCATGCTGTTTTGGTTACTGTAGCCTTGTAGTATAGTTTGAAGTCAGGTAGCTTGATGCCTCCAGCTTTGTTCTTTTAGCTTAGGATTGTCTTGGCAATGCGGGCTCTTTTTTGGCTCCATATGAACTTTAAAGTAGTTTTTTCCAATTCTGTGAAGAAAGTCATTGGTAGCTTAATGGGCATGGCATTGAATCTGTAAATTACCTTGGGCAGTATGGCCATTTACCCAAAGGATTATAAATCATGCTGCATAAAGACACATGCACAGGTATGTTTATTGCGGCACTGTTCACAATAGCAAAGACTTGGAACCAACCCAAATGTCCATCAATGACAGAGTGCGTTAGGAAAATGTGGCACAATATACACCGGGGAATTCTATGCAACCATAAAGAAGGATGAGTTCATGTCCTTTGTAGGGACATGGACGCAGCTGGAAATCATCATTCTCAGCAAACTGTTGCAAGAACAGAAAACCAAACACTGCGTGTTCTTACTCATAGGTGGGAATTGAACAGTGAGAACACCTGGACACAGGAGGGGGAACATCACACTCCGGAGCTTATCATGGTGTGGGGGGAGAGGGGAGGAATAGCATTAGGAGATATACCTAATGTAAATGACGAGTTAATGAGTGCAGCACACCAACATGGCACATGTATTCATGTGTAACAAACCTGCACGTTGTGCACATGTACCCTAGAACTTGAAGTATAATGAAAAAAAGGAAAAAAACCAAAAAGGTCAAAAAAAGAAAGTAATTGGCATTAATTCTTCTTTAATATTTGGTAGAATTCTGCAGTGAAGCCATCTTGTCCTGGGCTTTTCTTTGATTGTAGACATTTTTATTACTTATTCAATCTCCTTACTCATTATTGGTCTGTTCAGATTTTCTATTTCTTTATGATTCAATCTTGGTAGGTTTTTTGTGTATGTAGGAATTTATTCATTTATTCTAGATTATTCCATTTGTTGGTGTATATTTATAGTAGTTTCTTGTAATATATTTCTATGGATTACTTTTCTTGGTGGTCTCCTCTTTCATTTCTGATCTCTTTGTCTTCTTTTTCTCCTTTGTCTCACTAGAGGCTTGTCAATATTGTTTAATTTTTCAAAAAATGAATGGTTAGTTGTTTGTTTGTTTGTTTGTCTTTTCTAATACCTATTTCTGCTTTGTTCTTTGTTATTTGCTTCCTTCTGCTAATGGGTTTTGCTTATTCTTATTTTTCTATTTCCCTGTGGTATAATATTAAATTATTCATTTGGGATCTTTCTTCCTTTTTGAAATAGGTATTTGTTACTATAACTTTCACCCATAGGACTGTTCTCACTGCTTTTAATAAATTTTAATATGTTGGGTTTCCATTTTCATTTGTGTCAAGGTATTTTGATTTCCTTTTTGATTTCTTCTGTGACCCATTGATTGTTTAGGAGCATGTTGTTTAATTTCCACATATTTTTGTATTTTCCAGGATTTCCCTTGTTATTGATTTCTAATTTAATGCCACTGTGATCTAAAAAGATACTTGTTATGATTTCATTCTTAAATTTGTAAGTTTATTTTCTTGGAGTTGCCTGAACTTCTTTAAGATGATTATTCCGAACTTTTTGTCAGTCATTCCATAGATCACCATTTCTTCTGAGTCAGTTATTGGAGCTTTTTAGTTTCTTTTGGTTCCATATTCCCCAATTTTTCAAAATCCTTGTGTCTTTACTCTTATACCTATGTACTCGAGGAGACTACCACCTCTTCTGGCCTTTACAGTTGTTCTTTGATGGTGATAGATCTTTACTATTTAGTCTATTCTGAGGTTCTGGATACACCAGCTGGCAGCAACCCTCAACAGGCATGTCTTGGTATTGGTCTTTCTTCTTGGGCTGGGTCACTTCCTGTGTTCTGAGGTTGAATGGTACTGCTGTCTGCTCCATGGTCTGGTGAGACTACTGACCAGACTCTACTTTTAGGCAGAGCTGTTGTTCGGTTCTGATGGTTTCTGATCAGGCAAGGTTGTTAGGAGATACTCTTGTCTGGAATCTGTCATTAGGCAGGGTTGTGTGCTTGGTTCTGAGGTTAGGTGAGGTCTCTGGGGTTGTTCCTCAGCCACATGGAGTGGGTAGGGCCAGAGACTATCTCCAAAGATATGTATAGATTTGGGCTTGCCTCCTGACCTATGGTAGGTTTAAGCAGAGCATTGAGGATTAATGGAGTTACTACTCAGTAGCTGGGTTTGGGTGGGGCCAAATGCTCCCTTGGAAGGTACTCACTGGCTTGTAGTTGCCTCCTGACCTGAGGAAGACTTCAGGAGAGCACAGGTGCTTAGTTGGATTACCTCTTGGCCACTGGGGTTGGGTGAGGCTAGATCCTCCCTCCAAGGGTAATCACCAACCTGCAGTTACCTCCTGGCCTGGGAAAGCCTTAAGGAGAGCACTGGGAATGTGTAGGAATACTAGCTAGGGACTTGAGTCTGATAGACTTGTAGACATGCTTCCTGCAACATGATGCTATTCGCTAGTATCTCTGGTGTGGTGCCTTTATTGGTCAGAATCTGGAACGATGGCCAAGGTCTGCACACTGGTCACTGTGAGCCCCACCCCCTTTCTTTGTTTCTAACTGACCCAGGTGGTATAGCCCTGCTGGTACTACCAGTGTTTCCTGTGGGATGAGACAGAAGTGAGCCTCTTGCAAAGGGTCCTAAAATGGTGGAGAAGCTGAATGTCTGCTTTCAACTCACTTTTTTCTCAACATATTTGAAACCATCAGTCTAGTGGGGAGTTTCCTGTGTGTAGTGCTGTGCTGGCTTGAGAAGGGCAACATAATCAGGTAGAACCATTCCTCTTGCCCTTAAAATGTAGCTTTTCTAAGTTCTGTGATACAGGTGCGTGTCTCAGCCTAACTCCCAAGTTATGGTACATTCATGAAGGTATTCTTGTCTGTGAATAGTTGCTAGTTGAACTTCTGTTGGGGGAAGTGAAGGTGAAGAACTCTTATTTCACCATCTTGCTGAAGTCACTCTCCACCATCATTTATGTTTTGAGTCAGTCTCTATTTTGTTCTCAGGAACCCTCAATAATTAAAGTAGTTTGTGCTAATATCATAATGTACATATTGAAATGTGGGTGCTGAAATCTCTGGTCAGTACATGGTATTAATGTGGTCATTAGGATAAATCTACCAAACTATATATATTTGCTTAATCAAATAAAAACACAAAATGTAAAACTTTTTATAGAAAACTTGTGGATGACTTGGGCTGTCTCCATGAAGTTTTAGTTTGGGAACCACTACGTTCTGCCATGCTTACTCTAATGTCTGAGCCCCAAGGTCTGCCATGGCATGAGTCCTCTCTACTTAGAAACTACACTTGGTAACAATACATCCCTTTGGCTCTTGTTAGCTTGGTGTCCTCAATGTCTTGGGAAGGTGTTATGCATATATCTCATATGTTCCTTAACTTTCCCGAAAAACTCTCCTCTAAGCTATTGCCTATCTAATGCTGACTGTTCTAAAAATCCCAGTTAAAGTTCTACCTTCTTCATAAAATCATTCCCAATGTATTAAATTTATATGATTTTCCTTTTCTGCGGTGTTATATCCATATTTTAGTACCTATAATGTTTTTTGCAACTTAGCACAATATATTATAGTCTTTTATTATTTATTATTTATTCTATGTCTGTTACTGTTGACTCCCAACTAGATTTTAAGAATTTGGCGTCAGGAAATTTAAGTTCTATGATAGTGTGGTGTCCATTCATTATGGCTCCATTACATATTAACTCTGCGAATGGTAGCCTTATTGAAATTGTTTTTACTTTTAAAAATTGACTTTGTAAAAGCCGATAATATCTTAGGAAAAAGGAACTTCATAGTGGATGTTTTTTCTATACTGAAGAAAAGTATGGATGCAACTGCATGAAGACTTACTAAGAAGTGAGCCTGAAAGACATTGAAATTACTGATTATTACTCATAATTGATGTTAAAAGAAACCATCAAAAGAAGCATAAAAGAATTTACAAGTGACTTTGGAGTGAAAAAAAGGAGCTATTAGAAGTGAGTAGTTGACTGAGTATATAGTATCATGACAAAGGCATGGGTTTCCTATACTATTTGGGACATGGGGAAAGTTAGAACATACCTGGAAAAACCCAGAAGGCAACCTCAAATTTGAAAGGAGTTTAGAGATAATATTTTTTAAACACCTTGAAACCAAATAAGATACAGGAAAGCAAGCCTGGAACTGACAGATCAACAGTGGAAATAATACATTCTCACTGGAGAAAATAAGGAAGAGGAACATTAATAATATTTTTGGCCTGAAATAGCTTCACACCAATGCAGAATATAAATAATAAAGAAAGTGAATTTGGTATGCTAAGACAGTATGTAATTATTATCTTGGGATCATGGTGGGATGGCATTTAGAACTGAAAGTAAGAAATGGAAAACTCTAAAGACATACCTTGTTCAAAGAAGACACCAAAAAAGTGGTAGTATACTTGTGAATGTGCTTTTTTTTTTTCCTTCCAAAAGTTAAAGCAGTGAAGTAAACTTCTAGTCCAAGCCTAATCTGATAAATAGGAGATAACTGCTTGGAGTTGTAAAAGTGTAAAAGAGCATGGATAACAGTGACCACATTTTGGAGTTTGTAAAACCAATGAAAGGAAATGAGGCATTTTAAGGTCCACTAAGTCATGCTAAGTAATGACAGCTCTTATTTATTGAGCAGTTACAATATAAAGGGCATTGTACTAAGAATCTTATATTGATTGCCTCATTTAATTTTCACAATTATGCCGGTTTATATAAGAATATATATGAGTAATACATATTCACATATATGACTAATATGTAATATATAATGAATAATATATAATATTTACATAATTATAAAATAATATATATTCTCTTATAGACCTATTTTATTTGGTTCTCTCTTTTTCACCTTTATTGTAAGAATTGGGTGATATGGAGGAATGATGCTAGGGATGTTTTATTTATTCTTCTGTTTGAATTTCATGATCTTTTTATTTATTTATTTATTTATTTGAAACAGAATCTCACTCTTGTCACCCCAGCTGGAGTGCATTGGCACAATACCGGCTCACCACGACCTCTGCCTTCCGGGTTCAAGCCATTCTCCTGTCTCAGCCTCCCAAGTAGTTGGGATAACAGGCACCCACCACCACACCCACCTAATTTTTGTATTTTTAGTAGAGACGGAGTTTCACCATATTGGCCAGGCTGGTCTTGAACTCCTGACCTCAAATGATCTGCCCGCCTCAGCCTCTCAAAGTTCTGGGATTATAGGCATGAGCCACTGCACCCGGCCTGAATTTTATGATCTTTAAAAAGTAGGAGAAGGAGATTAACATTTAAAAGGGGATATCATATCAGGATTAGGCTTTGTTGCGAAGAACTTAAAGTTGCAGAAGTTTTAACAGTACAGAAATAATTTCTCTTTCTTATTAAAGTCTGAAGTTGAATAGTTTATGACTGGTACAGTATCTGTGCTCCACAAGGTTCTTGTGGACCCAGCCTTCTTTGTGGCTGTGCTGCATATAGACATCATTCTTGAGGTCACTTCATGATCTACTGTGGTATGTCTGCTCTAGTTCCAGGCATTCCTTCTGTAATGCAACCATCAGTAAGAAGGAGGTGAAGAAAAGCATAGCTCTAGGCCGTAAAGATACATGCTGCTTCCTCTTACTTCCCTTGGACAAATTTAGTCAGATGGCCACACTTAGATACAATGAAGGGTGGGAAATGCAAGCTTTATTGTAGATATTTGCGTTTCTATGTGTTTGGAAGTTCTATTAGTAAATAAAAATGAAACAGACACATTGGGAGACATCTAGCAAATATTGAGATATTGGTAACCAAATTCAAATAGAAAAGGTAAGTGAACCCTGTAATAATTGTGTCAGGAAGGATAAAGGCTAGTACAATACTAGCAAACTAGAAGATACTAGCAAAACACTGGCTTTTGCTTGTTTAATTTTAAAAAAATTAGCATAAGCAGTAAACCAAAACAGTGACAATTCTTACTTCAGGAAAATTCTAATGTTAACAGGTGATGGAGAAATAGTAAATGTAATATTCTCTTTTGTTTTCACCTCCTCTATCAAAATAATAATTGTTATGATTTATTATTTTGAGACAGAGTCTTGCTTTGTCACATGGGCTGGAGTGCAATGGTGCCATCTCGGTCTCCTGGGTTCAAGAGATTTTCGTGCTTCAGCCTATTAAGTAGCTGAGATTACAGGCATGTGCCACCATGCCTGGCTAATGTTTGTATTTTTTAGTAGAGACAGGATTATGCCATGTTGGCCAGGCTGGTCTCAAACTCCTGGCCTTAAGTGATCTACCCACCTCAGCCTCCCAAAGTGTTGGGATTACAGGCATAAGCCACCATGACTGGCTAAAAATAATTATTAAACTGGAAGGAGAAGAACATGTTGATGAGGAATTGAAGCCAAAAATATGATAGTACCTTGATTCTGGCTCTCATTATTGTTTGCCTGCATTATCTCAGCAGCCTTTTAAAAAAATTCTTCCTGCTACTTGAGATGCATTTCCTCTCCTCAACCTCCAATCCAGTAAAGAATTTTTCTCTGTAAATAAATCTTGTCATTCCAGTACTTAAGCATTATTTTTGTTCTGTATAATTTCTAAGTCCAGACTTCTTACCATGGCACTCAAGACCCTTCATCGTATGTTTTTATGCTTTTTGAGTTCTAGCTTTGCCAAACTTCTCAATGATCATTGACCTTACTAATCCATTGATATAAATATCATAAATATCTTTCTTTGCCTGCAGAATTCATGGACAGTCTTTAAGACCCAACTTGCTTATCTCCACCTTTTAAAAATCACGCAAAGGTGGATAGTTCCTATTGTGTATTTACATGATGTTCTGTACATATTCCTATTACAGCACTTGTCATGTTGTAAATAAATATGCATTTATTTATACATCTGTCTCCCCTGCTAAACTCTAAGTTCCCCAGGGGAAACAATTTTTAACGTATTGCTTAGCATCTAGTAAATGTTCAAAATGTTTATTGACTGATCGATGAGTGCATGCAGATAGTCGAAATTAGTTCAAGTCCTTAGGGTTAAATGAAATTCATGCTAAAAGCAAAACAAAAAAATCCATCTGTGACTTAGGAGTTATTGTCAGTTATCTTGAAGGAATTTTGGGTAGTTGAAGTGTTAAACGACTGGAGATAGGAAATGTCCCAATTTTCATAATGGATGTAAGAGTATATCTAGAAATCATAGACTCACAAGCTTGAGGCCACACACAATGGTGAAGCAGATTATTAAACAGATGTGTGTTAGCACCTTAGAAAAAAATACCGAAGTATACATGTCTATTGCCATATTTGAACCCTGCCTACTTCTATAAAGGAGATATTGATTACTAGAAACTGGTAAAAGTTTTGCTTAGGACAAGTAAAATTATTTCAAACTCTTACCTTTCTTGAAACTTACTGATTAAGAATAGGGCCTGTGTATTTTGTAAGGCATTTGATAATGTCTCTCATGTGCTCCCTATTTTAGTTTTATGTGGATCAGATAATGTATTTGTGCATTGAAAACTGAAACTGTAAAACTTTATATCAGGCATTCCCTAATTTCAATGATTTTTAACACTTTCTATTTTTGCCATATTAATACACTGTCTGTCCATTTATTTACTTATATTTTAAAAATAAACTCGGAGGGGAGGAGCAAGATGGCCGAATAGGAACAGCTCCAGTCTCCAACTCCCAGGGCGAGAGACACAGAAGACCAGTGATTTCTGCATTTTCAACTGAGGTACTGGGGTCATCTCACTAGGGAGTGCCGGACAATCGGTGCTGGTCAGCTGCTGCAGCCCGACGAGCGAGAGCTGAAGCAGGGCGAGGCATCGCCTCACCTGGGAAGCGCAAGGGGGAAGGGAATCTCTTTTCTTAGCCAAGGGAACTGAGAAACACAACACCTGGAAAATCGGGTAACTCCCACCCCAATATTGCGCTTTAAGCAAACGGCCACACCAGGAGAATATATCCCACACCTGGCCGGGAGGGTCCCACGCCCACGGAGCCTCCCTCATTGCTAACACAGCAGTCTGCCATCTAACGGCAAGGCAGCAGCGAGGCTGGGGGAGGGGCACCCACCATTGCTGAGGCTTAAGTAGGTAAACAAAGCCACTGGGAAGCTCGAACTGGGTGGAGCTCACAGCAGCTCAAGGAAACCAGCCTGTCTCTGTAGACTCCACCTCTGGGGACAGGGCACAGCTAAAAGAAAAAAAACAACAACAAAAAGGCAGCAGAACCTCTGCAGATGCAAACATCTCTGTCTGACAGCTTTGAAGAGAGCAGTGGATCTCCCAACACGGAGGTTGAGATCTGAGAAGGGACAGACTGCCTGCTCAAGTGGGTCTCTGACCCCTGAGTAGCCTAACTGGGAGACATCCCCCACTATGGGCAGTCTGACACCCCACAACTCACAGGGTGGAGTACACCGCTGAGAGGAAGCTTCCAAAGGAAGAATCAGACAGGTACACTCGCTGTTCAGCAATATTCTATCTTCTGCAACCTCTGCTGCTGATACCCAGGCAAACAGGTTCTGGAGTGGACCACAAGCAATCTCCAACAGACCTACAGCTGAGGGTCCTGACTGTCAGAAGGAAAACTATCAAACAGGAAGGACACCTCTACCAAAACCCCATCAGTATGTGACCATCATCAAAGAACAGAGGCAGATAAAACCACAAAGATGGGGAAAAAGCAGGGCAGAAAAGCTGGAAATTCAAAAAATAAGAGCACATCTCCCCCTGCAAAGGAGCGCAGCCCATCACCAGCAACGGATCAAAGCTGGTCAGAGAATGACTTTGACGAGATGAGAGAAGGCTTCAGTCCATCAAACTTCTCAGACCTAAAGGAGGAATTACGTACCCAGCGCAAACAAACTAAAAATCTTGAAAAAAGAGTGGAAGAATTGACAGCTAGACTAATTAATGCAGAGAAGGTCATAAATGAAATGACAGAGATGAAAACCATGACACGAGAAATACGTGACAAATGCACAAGCTTCAGTAACCGACTCGATCAACTGGAAGAAAGAGTATCAGTGATTGAGGATCAAATGAATGAAATGAAGCGAGAAGAGAAACCAAAAGAAAAAAGAAAAAAAGAAATGAACAAAGCCTGCAAGAAGTATGGATTATGTAAAAAGACCAAATCTATGTCTGATTGGGGTGCCTAAAAGTGAGGGGGAAAATGGAACCAAGTTGGAAAACACTCTTCAGGATATCATCCAGAGAACTTCCCCAACCTAGTAGGGCAGGCCAACATTCAAATTCAGGAAATACAGAGAACACCACAAAGATACTCCTCCAGAAGAGCAACTCCAAGACACATAATTGCCAGATTCACCAAAGTTGAAATGAAGGAAAAAATCTTAAGGGCAGCCAGAGAGAAAGGTCGGGTTACACACAAAGGGAAGCCCATCAGACTAACAGCAGATCTCTCGGCAGAAACTCTACAAGCCAGAAGAGAGTGGGGGCCAATATTCAACGTTCTTAAAGAAAAGAAATTTCAACCCACAATTTCATATCCAGCCAAACTAAGTTTCATCAGTGAAGGAGAAATAAAATCCTTGACAGATAAGCAAATGCTTAGAGATTTTGTCACCACCAGGCCTGCCTTACAAGAGACCCTGAAGGAAGCCCTAAACATGGAAAGGAACAACCGGTACCAGCCATTGCAAAAACATGCCAAAATGTAAGACCATCGAGGCTAGGAAGAAACTGCATCAACTAACGAGCAAAATAACCAGTTAATATCATAATGGCAGGATCAAGTTCACACATAACAATATTAACCTTAATGTAAATGGACTAAATGGTCCAATTAAAAGACACAGAATGGCAAACTGGATAAAGAGTCAAGACCTATCAGTCTGCTGTATTCAGGAGACCCATCTCACAGGCAGAGACATACATAGGCTCAAAATAAAGGGATGGAGGAAGATCTACCAAGCAAATGGAGAACAAAAAAAAGCAGGGTTTGCAATCCTAGTCTCTGATAAAACAGACTTTAAACCATCAAAGATCAAAAGAGACAAAGAAGGCCATTACATAATGGTAAAGGGATCAATTCAACAGGAAGAGCTAACTATCCGATCAATTCAACAGGAAGAGCTAACTATCCTAAATATATATGCACCCAATGCAGGAGCACCCAGATTCATAAAGCAAGTCCTTAGAGACTTACAAAGAGACTTAGTCTCCCATACAATAATAATGGGAGACTGCAACACTCCACTGTCAACATTAGACAGATCAACAAGAAAGAAAGTTAACAAGGATGTCCAGGAATTGAACTCATCTCTGCACCAAGTGGACTTAATAGACATCTATAGAACTCTCCACCCCAAATCAACAGAATATACATTCTTCTCAGCACCACATTGCACTTATTCCAAAATTGACCACATAATTGGAAGTAAAGCACTCCTCAGCAAATGTAAAAGAATAGAAATTATAATAAACTGTCTCTCAGGCCACAGTGCAATCAAACTACAACTCAGGACTAAGAAACTCAATCACAACCGCTCAACTACATGGAAACTGAACAACCTGCTCCTGAATGACTACTGGGTACATAACGAAATGAAGGCAGAAATAAAGATGTTCTTTGAAACCAATGAGAACAAAGATACAACATACCAGAATCTCTGGGACACATTTAAAGCAGTGTGTAGAGGGAAATTTATAGCACTAAATGCCCACAAGAGAAAGCAGGAAAGATCTAAAATGGACACTCTAACATCACAATTAAAAGAACTAGAGAAGCAAGAGCAAACACATTCAAAAGCTAGCAGAAGGCAAGAAATAAGTAAGATCAGAGCAGAACTGAAGGAGATAGAGACACAAAAAACCCTCCAAAAAATCAATGAATGCAGGAGTTGGTTTTTTGAAAAGATCAACATAATTGACAGACCGCTAGCAAGACTAATAAAGAAGAAAAGAGAGAGGAATCAAATAGACACAATAAAAAATGATAAAGGGGATATCACCACCGACCCCACAGAAATACGAACTACCATCAGAGAATACTATGAACACCTCTACACAAATCAACTAGAAAATCTAGAAGAAATGGATAATTTCCTGGACACTTACACTCTCCCAAGACTAAACCAGGAAGAAGTTGAATCCCTGAATAGACCAATAGCAGGCTCTGAAATTGAGGCAATAATTAATAGCCTACCCACCAAAAAAAGTCCAGGACCAGATGGATTCACAGCTGAATTCTACCAGAGGTACAAGGAGGAGCTGGTACCATTCCTTCTGAAACTATTCCAATCAATAGAAAAAGAGGGAATCCTCCCTAACTCATTTTATGAGGCCAACATCATCCTGATACCAAAGCCTGGCAGAGACACAACAAAAAAAGAGAATTTTAGACCAATATCCCTGATGAACATCGATGCAAAAATCCTCAATAAAATACTGGCAAACCGGATTCAGCAGCACATCAAAAAGCTTATCCACCATGACCAAGTGGGCTTCATCCCTGGGATGCAAGGCTGGTTCAACATTCGCAAATCAATAAACGTAATCCAGCATATAAACAGAACCAAAGACAAGAACCACATGATTATCTCAATAGATGCAGAAAAGGCTTTTGACAAAATTCAACAGCCCTTCATGTTAAAAATGCTCAATAAATTCGGTAATGATGGAACGTACCTCAAAATAATAAGAGCTATTTATGACAAACCCACAGACAATATCAGACTGAATGGGCAAAAACTGGAAAAATTCCCTTTGAAAACTGGCACAAGACAGGGATGCCCTCTTTCACCGCTCCTATTCAACATAGTGTTGGAAGTTCTGGCTAGGGCAATCAGGCAAGAGATAGAAATAAAGTGTATTCAGTTAGGAAAAGAAGAAGTCAAACTGTCCCTGTTTGCAGATGACATGATTGCGTATTTAGAAAACCCATTGTCTCAGCCCAAAATCTCCTTAAGCTGATAAGCAACTTCAGCAAAGTCTCAGGATAAAAATTAATGTGCAAAAATCACAAGCATTCTTATACACCAGTAACAGACAAACAGAGAGCCAAATCAGGAATGAACTTCCATTCACAATTGCTTCAAAGAGAATAAAATACCTAGGAATCCAACTTACAAGGGATGTCAAGGACCTCTTCAAGGAGAACTACAAACCACTGCTCAGTGAAATCAAAGAGGACACAAACAAATGGAAGAGCATACCATGCTCATGGATAGGAAGAATCAATATCGTGAAAATGGCCATACTGCCCAAGGTTATTTATAGATTCAATGCCATCCCCATCAAGTTACCAATGAGTTTCTTCACAGAATTGGAAAAACCTGCTTTAAAGTTCATATGGAACCTAAAAGGAGCCTGCATTGCCAAGACAATCCTAAGTCAAAAGGACAAAGCTGAAGGCGTCACGCTACCTGACTTCAAACTATACTACAAGGCTACGGTAACCAAAACAGCATGGTACTGGTACCAAAACAGAGATATAGACCAATGGAACAGAACAGAGTCCTCAGAAATAATATCACACATCTACAGACATCTGATCTTTGACAAACCTGAGAGAAACAAGAAATGGGGAAAGGATTCCCTATTTAATAAATGGTGCTGGGAAAATTGGCTAGCCATAAGTAGAAAGCTGAAACTGGATCCTTTCCTTACGCCTCATACGAAGATTGATTCAAGATGGATTAGAGACTTAAATGTTAGACCTAATACCATAAAAACCCTAGAAGAAAATCTAGGTAGTACCATTCAGGACATAGGCATGGGCAAGGACTTCATGTCTAAAACACCAAAAGCAACGGCAGCAAAAGCCAAAATTGACAAATGGAATCTAATTAAACTAAAGAGCTTCTGCACAGCAAAAGAAACTACCATCAGAGTGAACAGGCAACCTACAGAATGGGAGAAAATTTTTGCAATCTACTTATCTGACAAAGGGCTAATATCCAGAATCTACAAAGAACTCAAACAAATATACAAGAAAAAAACAAACAACCCCATCACAAAGTGGGCAAAGGATATGAACAGACATTTCTCAAAAGAAGACATGCATACAGCCAACAGACACATGAAAAAATGCTCATCATCACTCACCATCAGAGAAATGCAAATCAAAACCGCAATGAGATACCATCTCACACCAGTTAGAACGGCAATCATTAAAAAGTCAGGAAACAACAGGTGTTGGAGAGGATGTGGAGAAATAGGAACACTTTTACACTGTTGGTGGGATTGTAAACTAGTTCAACCATTATGGAAAACAGTATGGCAATTCCTCAAGGATCTAGAACTAGATGTACCATATGACCCAACCATCCCACTACTGGGTATATACCCAAAGGATTATAAATTATTCTACTACAAAGACACATGCACATGTGTTTATTGCGGCACTATTCACAGTAGCAAAGTCTTGGAAGCAACCCAAATGTCCGTCTGTGACAGAATGGATTAAGAAAATGTGGCACATATACACCATGGAATACTACACAGCCATAAAAGAGGATGAGTTTGCGTCCTTTGTAGGCACATGGATGCAGCTGGAAACCATCATTCTTAGCAAACTATCACAAGAACAGAAAACCAAACACCACATGTTCTCACTCATAGGTGGGAACTGAACAATGAGATCACTTGGACCCGGGAAGGGGAACATCACACACTGGGGCCTATCATGGGGAGGGGGGAGTGGGGAGGGATTGCATTGGGAGTTATACATGATATAAATGAGGAATTGATGGGTGCTGACGAGTTGATGGGTGCAGCACACCAACATGGCACAAGTATACATATGTAACTAACCTGCACGTAATGCACATGTACCTGAGAACTTAAAGTATAATAAAAATAAATAAATAAATAAATAATAAAAATAAACTCATTGTTTTTACTTAAACTTAGCCTCACCCTAAGTAAAAATGTCTATTAAGCCATACCTGTGATATATTTAATAATATACATAACTATGAACCAAAGAATGCTAGTCCATCTATTTTTTTATACAACCAATATATAAACTTAATCATTTTCAGTGATGTAACCCTAGTGTAAAATAGAAGTTTAGGCTAATTCAAAATACCGACGAGTAGATTTTTATCTATTGCACCATTTCATGCACAAAGGCAGTTGATTAATGGATTAATATCAAGTTGGAGGGGTGTTTTGAATGACAGGCTGCAGGGCTGTGACCTTAGGCCTGACCTGCTTGACATTTTTGTTAGTGACTTGAAGACATAGGTGGTGACCAGGTTGAGTTTGAAGTGACATAATCCAGAAGGAATGGCTAATATACTGAATGATAGAGCTGATTCAAGACATTTTTGACAGATTTGGATTATAGGTGAAAAATGGAAACATGATAGGAATTAATATAGGAGATATATAAATAAATTAACAAAGATGTTCAAATATAGAAAAGAGAAGATCTAGCAAAAATACTTAAGCATTTCAGTTGGATGCAGACTCATTAGGAGCCAAAAATCTTAGCTGACAACTAGATACAGATATTCTAGAAAGTAAATGCAAACTTAGGTTCCAGGTGATATGCTCAAGAAAATGTTTTAAAACTGAAGCATCTATTCTAAAATACCAAAAATAGAAGTACCATTCAACCAAGCAATCCCACTACTGAGTATCTATCTACCCAAAGGAAAAGAAATCATTATATAAAAAGAGATACCTGCACTCATGTTTGTGACGGCAATATTCCCAATAGCAAAGTCGTGGAATCAACCTAAGTATCCATTAACAGATGATCAGAAAAAGAAAATGTGGCATATTGTATACTATGTAACAAACTTGCACGTTGTGCACATGTACCCTAGAACTTAAAGTATAATTAAAAAAAGAAAAAGAAAATGTGGCGTATATACACCATGGAATACCATGCAGACATAAAAAAGAATGAAATCATGTCTTTTCCTGCAATATGGATGGAGCTAGAAGCCATTACCCTAAGTGAAATAATTCTGAAGCAGAAAATAAAGTAGCACAAGTTCTCACTTACAAGTGGCAGCTAAACAAGGGTCATAAAGATGGATGTAAGAGACACTGGGGACTCCAAAATCAGGGAGGGTAGGGAGGATGATGGTTGAAAAATTACCTATTGAGTATAATGTTCAGTATTTGGGTGATGGGTACACTAGAATCCCAAACCTCACCATTACGCAATATGTCAAAGTAATAAACCTGCACATGTACCCCCTGAATCTAAAATAACAGTAATAAAACTGAAGTATCCAAATTAAGACAGTTGATTAGGCTGATCAATCCACAGCTGGAATATTGTGTTCAATTCTACCATATCATCCAGGAAAAATATAGATTTATAGATCCTGTCATATGAGAGACAGTTGAATATAAAGAAAAACATTCTAAGGTAAGTGTGATGGTTAATTTTATGTGTCAACTTGACTGGGCTAAGGGATGCTTAGATCGCTGGTAAAACACCACTTCAGGGCTGTTTCTGACATTTGAATCAGTAGGCTGAGTAAAGATCGTCCTCACCAATGTAGGCTGGCATCATCTAGTCCACTGAGGGCCCAAATAGAACAAAATGGCAGAGGGAAGGCAGAGAGATTTGCTCTCTGTTTGAGCAGGAACATCCATCTTCTTCTGGCTTAAAAAAAAAAAATTTAATTTTGAATTTTTTTGTGGGTACATATTAGGTATATATATTTATGGGGTACATGAGATGACATTCTACCTTTAGCACTACTGGGTCTCATGACTTCAGCCTCAGACTAAATTAACACCATCAGCTTTCCTGGGTCTCCAGCTTGCAGAGGGCAGATTATAGGATTTCTTGGCCTCCATAATCCAATTTTCATAATGAAAATCTCTCTTCAATTTGTATCTCTCTCCATATATATGTATATATGTACATGCATATATGTATACATATATATGCATGTGTGTGTGTGTATATATATACAGACGTGTTCAGTTTAGTTGCAAAAATAGATTAAATGATCAAATCATTCATTTCACAGCCCTGTTAATTGAGTTTTCATAATAAGTAAATTACATAGTTGTTTAATGATCCAATTAACTGTTCTACAAATTGACCTTCAGATAACTTTGTGGTTCTGGCCTAAATCAAGTAAACATGCTTGAAACTTTGGGCTGGGTTAATACAATGATGCTGCCAGATTTAACTAATTTGGGGGGAATCAAAGGGAGACTTCAGACAACCACATCATTATTCAACCCAGGCCAAAAAATATATATATATATATGTGTGTGTGTGTGTGTGTGTGTGTGTGTCTTGGTAATACATTAGACATCACTTTTTGCCTTTATTTTTAGACGTTCCATTCAAGAAGTTAATATCATTTTCCAAAAAGACTATTTGGCTGGTTAGATACACTGCCACTAGGTGATGATAGCTGCTACTGCCAATACTTCCAAAAAGAGAGGCTTAAGTTCCAGAACGATATTCTAGGATTTCTAAGTCATAGTACTTTTTGTGCCTTCTTGACTTAATCATCATTTTTCTGTATATTTTTATTTTATAGAAAATAAAAGTCTTGGCCGGGCACAGTGGCTCACGCCTGTAATCCTAGCACTTTGGGAGGCCAAGGCGGGCAGATCACAAGGTCAGGAGTTCAAGACCAGCCTGGTCAATATGGTGAAACCCCATCTCTACTAAAAGTATAAAAATTAGTCAGGCATGGTGGTGGGTGCCTGTAGTCCCAGCTATTCAGGAGACTGAGGCAGGAGAATTGCATGAACCTGGGAGGCAGAGGTTGCAGTGAGCTGAGATTGCACCACGGCACTGTAGGCTGGGCGACAGAGGGAGACTCCATCTCAAGAAAAAGAAAAAGAAATACAAGTCTTACAACAGGTGATTTTAATTCTAATGATAATTTAGAAAAAAGAATATAGAGATAGATGAATGTTTATGGTGTAATTCATTACCTTCATCACTAACCCTTCACTGCTTCCATGAATAAACAAAAATCTTAGCTTGAAATCAAGGCACTTCCTAGCTACCATGTTCCCTCTTTGGAATACCTTCACCTCAGTGCTTGGCTTGTTTCTCTCAGTAGCCAACAAAGCACTGCCTCAGGAATGAGCAGCTTATTGGTCTTTTTTTCCTCTCTTCCCCAGACTACTCACACTAATCATAGAAAAGCTTTAGTTTGCCTTTATAGTCTTACTACTTTGAAATTCCCTTTTTATTTTTCTTTGATGTGTCCTAATAGCAAACTATAAAATATATTCCTTCCTAAAAAATAAGCAATTGAGTTAAAACACTTTGAAATTATACTAGCGTTCTCTGTAGATTTTTGATATAAATCTTAATCTTCATTTTCTTTGCTATTTTCAGAAAATGTATTTGCATTACCAAAGATGGATTATAGTAATTACCACTAATTTCTATAATGAAATAGATATAATTTGGTGGGGGGAAACTCTGTCTTTAATTCCTTTAATTCACTTCCTGGCATCAGTAATCTTCGCACTATAGCAAGGGAGAGAAAGAGGTTGAAGTAATAGAGATTGTGATGATGCAAGGACTGAATTTTCTTCTACAGATACTAAAGCTAATGGACACAAAAAGTTTTAGGATGCAAACTCTGCAGATGTATTTTTAAGGTATTCACAAAAACTGGTTATGCAAGTTGCCTGTACTTTCTCTATTGCTCAGGTACTTAAATGACCTCAATCCACTCAAGGCTCTCCACTATGTCATGCTATTTTTGAGCAAGAACACATTGCCTAAGGCTAGCCTTTACAAAAATGGAGAAGGAATTTTGTGTAGGAGGAAGAAGTCCCTCTGTGTTTAACTGACCACTTTACCAGTTACAAGAAAGAGTTCTTCTTGCTCAATAACTTTAGTTGTCAACGAGAAAAATAAGAAGTGCAGAATAAGCCTTAGAAAAGGTTAACGATAAGAAAAATACATCTTATACCTAGTACATTTATATATAAAATAGATAGTGCTTTCACACTGTATACATGGTTGTAAGAGATGTTTAGGAGAGGAAAAAGATCATTCAGATTAGCAAATCTTTCTACCAGAGGTCAACAGGAAAAACTCTTGAAATAACATTGCATGCAGCTTTTATATTCTTAAACTTTCTTCTAATGGTCAGTGGAGTTAAAAATGATCTCCAAAACCATTTCCTTATATGGTGAAAATATCTTTTGATTCTATATTAAATAAAGGATTTCTAGTTTTCTTTTAATCAAAAATGTCTAAGTTGACAAAAAAGATATGACATCAGTGTGACATGATGGAAAGAACAAGGAACAGAGAATGTGAAAACCTAGATTGTAGTCCGGGTTCTTCACTTTAATATTATAGCTATGTGACCTTAGGAAACTTTAATTCGTCATCTACAGTTTGTTCACTGGCAATGGAGGGTGTGATAATGACTGCCCTGCCTTCCTTATAGGGTTCTGATAGACATCACTTGGGAATGTTGAGAAATGATCTACCATAACAGTCACCATCAAACCCAGTTGTTTAAAAAAATGGCCAGCCTAGAAAGTCCTCAGCTCCACACATCAAACACTCCACATCCTCATTTTGAAACATCCCCAAACTGCTGCTTGCCTTTCTACAGTCAACCAAGAACTGCCAAATTATCTGAAGACCAATTAGAAAGTTTTCCCTACTTCTAAAAATCCCATCTTAATAGAACACTTGCCAATCAGATTGTTGCAGTATTTTCTCTACAAAACTCAGTCTCCTTTCTAAAACTTCTGAACCCCTGCTGAAACAAAAGATAAGTTTCCTTCCTGCAAGTGTACGAACAAACACCCTTTCTTAATTTTGTCTTGAACTTAGGTTTGTCTTGGACAACATGTTTATGTCAGTACTTATAATAAATGCGTTCCATAAATGTAAACACTGCTGCAGAGTTTTACATTTGCTAAAGGAGATGGCAAAATTAAAAATAAGCTTTAAGGGATAAAACTTAAGTTCATTTTGGAAAAGCAGACCATAAGTAGATACCTGTTTTCATGCATCAGAATCTAGGCTAATCACATTCAATACCAGACATCATTTATAAGTGCTTTATTGGTACCATTTTAGAGTTAGCAGAGCGTATCTCTGGCAGCTGACTGCCTAGCTTTGATCCCTGGCTCTAGCACTTACTAGCTGTATGAATGGGATAAGTTATTCAATAAATGCTAACATTTATAGAGTACTTACTATAATTTAGACACTGTGAGAAATGTATTATGTGAATTATTTCATTGAATCTTCAGTGAGGTGGGTATTATTATGCTCATTTTGGAGAGACTGAGAAAGGCAAATAATTTGCCCAAGATCACACCCAGCAGTTTCCATGTCAATAAATCAAGAAATATTAATAGTGTATAGATCAAAGTATTGTTGAAATAATTACATGAGACAGAGCACGTACACTGTTAGTCTAGTGAACTATCTGATATATAGGAAGTATTCAGGAAATGTTTATTATAATTATTATTACAATTTTTTTTCTTTTTTTCTTTTTTTAGGAGGAAACCATTTAATTATTTTAACAGGTAAGAAAATAACATTGATTTTTCGCTGTTACATAAGTACTTTTCATGCTTTATCCATGCCAGGTACATAATTTTTAACCAACTAAAATACATTACAAGTAGAGAAAAAGCTAAAAACATGAAAAACATGTATATAACTCTTTAAAGGGTAGGGAACATGCCCTGTTCATAAACATTGCTTAATCCAGCATTCCAATATCAGTGAGGCATCAGCATCCACCCAGCTATAAAAGCCAAGATCAGAAAGTCATCCATCCCTTCCCAACATCATTCCATTAGCAAGCTTTTCCTACATCTTAAACCTCTATCAAATCCATCTGAGCTCCCATCTTTACTGCCTCGATGCTCCAGGCCACCATTGCTTTTCAAAGTTTTCATAAACTAGTCTTCTAACTGATCTCCTTCCAAAGAGAAGGCCAATTATTATTTCCTCTTACCAGGTCCATTTTCTGGATAAAAATAGTCCTTAACATGCAAATCTCATCATGCTGCCTTTTTTTTTCTTTTTTTTTTTATCGTATTTATTTACAGTTCTTAATTTTTCTGGCATCATTTATCACTTACCCAGACTATTTCTTTACCTTTTATTCTTTTTTTATTTTATTTTTATTTATTTATTTATTTTTATTATTATACTTTAAGTTCTAGGGTACATGTACTTAACCTGCAGGTTTGTTACATATGTATACTTGTGCCATGTTAGTGTGCTGCACCCATCAACTCGTCAGCATCCATCAATTCGTCATTTATATCAGGTATAACTCCCAATGCAATCCCTCCCCACTCCCCCTCCCCATGATAGGCCCCAGTGTGTGATGTTCCCCTTCCCGAGTCCAAGTGATCTCATTGTTCAGTTCCCACCTATGAGTGAGAACATGTGGTGTTTGGTTTTCTGTTCTTGTGATAGTTTGCTAAGAATGATGGTTTCCAGCTGCATCCATGTGCCTACAAAGGACGCAAACTCATCCTCTTTTATGGCTGCATAGTATTCCATGGTGTATATGAGCCACATTATCTTAATCCATTCTGTCACTGATGGACATTTGGGTTGATTCCAAGTCTTTGCTATTGTGAATAGTGCCGCAATAAACATACGTGTGCCTATGTCTTTATAGCAGCATGATTTGTAATCCTTTGGGTATATACCCAGTAGTGGGATGGTTGGGTCATATGGTACATCTAGTTCTAGATCCTTGAGGAATTGCCATACTGTTTTCCATAATGGTTGAACTAGTTTACAATCCCACCAACAGTGTAAAAGTGTTCCTATTTCTCCACATCCTCTCCAACACCTGTTGTTTCCTGACTTTTTAATGATTGCCGTTCTAACTGGTGTGAGATGGTATCTCATTGCGGTTTTGATTTGCATTTCTCTGATGGTGAGTGATGATGAGCATTTTTTCATGTGTCTGTTGGCTGTATGCATGTCTTCTTTGAGAAATGTCTGTTCATATCCTTTGCCCACTTTTTGATGGGGTTGTTTGTTTTTTTCTTGTAAATTTGTTTGAGTTCTTTGTAGGTTCTGGATATCAGCCCTTTGTCAGATAAGTAGATTGCAAAAATTTTCTCCCATTCTGTAGGTTGCCTGTTCACTCTGATGGTAGTTTCTTTTGCTGTGCAGAAGCTCTTTAGTTTAATTAGATTCCATTTGTCAATTTTGGCTTTTGCTGCCGTTGCTTTTGGTGTTTTAGACATGAAGTCCTTGCCCATGCCTATGTCCTGAATGGTACTACCTAGGTTTTCTTCTAGGGTTTTTATGGTATTAGATCTAACATTTAAGTCTCTAATCCATCTTGAATTAATTTTCGTATGAGGAGTAAGGAAAGGATCCAGTTTCAGCTTTCTACTTATGGCTAGCCAATTTTCCCAGCACCATTTATTAAATAGGGAATCCTTTCCCCATTTCTTGTTTCTCTCAGGTTTGTCAAAGATCAGATGGCTGTAGATGTGTGATATTATTTCTGAGGACTCTGTTCTGTTCCATTGGTCTGTATCTCTGTTTTGGTACCAGTACCATGCTGGTTTGGTTACTGTAGCCTTGTAGTATAGTTTGAAGTCAGGTAGCGTGACGTCTCCAGCTTTGTCCTTTTGACTTAGGATTGTCTTGGCAATGCAGGCTCTTTTATGGTTCCATATGAACTTTAAAGTAGTTTTTTACAATTCTGTGAAGAAACTCGTTGGTAGCTCGATGGGGATGGCATTGAATCTATAAATAACCTTGGGCAGTATGGCCATTTTCATGATATTGATTCTTCTATCCATGAGCATGGTATGTTCTTTCATTTGTTTGTGTCCTCTTTGATTTCACTGAGCAGTGGTTTGTAGTTCTCCTTGAAGAGGTCCTTGACATCCCTTGTAAGTTGGATTCCTAGGTATTTTATTCTCTTTGAAGCAATTGTGAATGGAAGTTCATTCCTGATTTGGCTCTCTGTTTGTCTGTTACTGGTGTATAAGAATGCTTGTGATTTTTGCACATTAATTTTGTATCCTGAGACTTTGCTGAAGTTGCTTATCAGCTTAAGGAGATTTTGGGCTGAGACAATGGGTTTTCTAAATACGCAATCATGTCATCTGCAAACAGGGACAGTTTGACTTCTTCTTTTCCTAACTGAATACCCTTTATTTCTTTCTCTTGCCTGATTGCCCTAGCCAGAACTTCCAACACTATGTTGAATAGGAGCGGTGAAAGAGGGCATCCCTGTCTTGTGCCAGTTTTCAAAGGGAATTTTTCCAGTTTTTGCCCATTCAGTCTGATATTGTCTGTGGGTTTGTCATAAATAGCTCTTATTATTTTGAGGTACGTTCCAACATTACCGAATTTATTGAGCATTTTTAACATGAAGGGCTGTTGAATTTTGTCAAAAGCCTTTTCTGCATCTATTGAGATAATCATGTGGTTCTTGTCTTTGGTTCTGTTTATATGCTGGATTACGTTTATTGATTTGCGAATGTTGAACCAGCCTTGCATCCCAGGGATGAAGCCCACTTGGTCATGGTGGATAAGCTTTTTGATGTGCTGCTGAATCCGGTTTGCCAGTATTTTATTGAGGATTTTTGCATCGATGTTCATCAGGGATATTGGTCTAAAATTCTCTTTTTTTGTTGTGTCTCTGCCAGGCTTTGGTATCAGGATGATGTTGGCCTCATAAAATGAGTTAGGGAGGATTCCCTCTTTTTCTATTGATTGGAATAGTTTCAGAAGGAATGGTACCAGCTCCTCCTTGTACCTCTGGTAGAATTCAGCTGTGAATCCATCTGGTCCTGGACTTTTTTTGGTGGGTAGGCTATTAATTATTGCCTCAATTTCAGAGCCTGCTATTGGTCTATTCAGGGATTCAACTTCTTCCTGGTTTAGTCTTGGGAGAGTGTAAGTGTCCAGGAAATTATCCATTTCTTCTAGATTTTCTAGTTGATTTGCGTAGAGGTGTTCATAGTATTCTCTGATGGTAGTTCGTATTTCTGTGGGGTCGGTGGTGATATCCCCTTTATCATTTTTTATTGCGTCTATTTGATTCTTCTCTCTTTTCTTCTTTATTAGTCTTGCTAGCGGTCTATCAATTTTGTTGATCTTTTCAAAAAACCAACTCCTGCATTCATTGATTTTTTGGAGGGTTTTTTGTGTCTCTATCTCCTTCAGTTCTGCTCTGATCTTACTTATTTCTTGCCTTCTGCTAGCTTTTGAATGTGTTTGCTCTTGCCTCTCTAGTTCTTTTAATTGTGATGTTAGAGTGTCAATTTTAGATCTTTCCTGCTTTCTCTTGTGGGCATTTAGTGCTATAAATTTCCCTCTACACACTGCTTTAAATGTGTCCCAGAGATTCTGGTATGTTGTGTCTTTGTTCTCATTGGTTTCAAAGAACATCTTTATTTCTGCCTTCATTTCGTTATGTACCCAGTAGTCATTCAGGAGCAGGTTGTTCAGTTTCCATGTAGTTGAGCGGTTGTGATTGAGTTTCTTAGTCCTGAGTTCTAGTTTGATTGCACTGTGGTCTGAGAGACAGTTTATTATAATTTCTGTTCTTTTACATTTGCTGAGGAGTGCTTTACTTCCAATTGTGTGGTCAATTTTGGAATAAGTGCGATGTGGTGCTGAGAAGAATGTATATTCTGTTGATTTGGGGTGGAGAGTTCTATAGATGTCTATTAGGTCTGCTTGGTGCAGAGATGAGTTCAATTCCTGGATATCCTTGTTAACTTTCTTTCTCGTTGATCTGTCTAATGTTGACAGTGGAGTGTTGAAGTCTCCCATTATTATTGTATGGGAGACTAAGTCTCTTTGTAAGTCTCTAAGGACTTGCTTTATGAATCTTGGTGCTCCTGTATTGGGTGCATATATATTTAGGATAGTTAGCTCTTCCTGTTGAGTTGATCCCTTTACCATTATGTATTGGTCTTCTTTGTGTCTTTTGATCTTTGATGGTTTAAAGTCTGTTTTATCAGAGACTAGTATTGTAACCCCTGCTTTTTTTTGTTCTCCATTTGCTTGGTAGATCTTCCTCCATCCCTTTATTTTGAGCCTATGTATGTCTCTACGTGTGAGATGGGCCTCCTGAATACAGCAAACTGATGGGTCTTGACTTTTTATCCAGTTTGCCAGTCTGTGTCTTTTAATTGGACCATTTAGTCCATTTACATTTAAGGTTAATATTGTTATGTGTGAACTTGATCCTGCCATTATGATATTAACTGGTTATTTTGCTCATTAGTTGATGCAGTTTCTTCCTAGCCTCGATGGTCTTTACATTTTGGCATGTTTTTGCAATGGCTGCTACCGGTTGTTCCTTTCCATGTTTAGGGCTGCCTTCAGGGTCTCTTGTAAGTCAGGCCTGGTGGTGACAAAATCTCTAAGCATTTGCTTATCTGTAAAGGATTTTATTTCTCCTTCACTTATGAAACTTAGTTTGGCTGGATATGAAATTGTGGGTTGAAAATTCTTTTCTTTAAGAATGTTGAATATTGGCCCCCACTCTCTTCTGGCTTGTAGAGTTTCTGCCGAGAGATCTGCTGTTAGTCTGATGGGCTTCCCTTTGTGAGTATCTTGATCTTTCTCTCTGGCTGCCCTTAAGATTTTTTCCTTCATTTCAACTTTGGTGAATCTGGCAATTATATGTCTTGGAGTTGCTCTTCTGGAGGAGTATCTTTGTGGGTCTCTGTATTTCCTGAATTTGAATGTTGACCTGCCCTACTAGGTTGGGGAAGTTCTCCTGGATGATATCCTGAAGAGTGTTTTCCAAGTTGGTTCCTTTTTCCCCTCACTTTCAGGCACCCCAATCAGACGTAGATTTGGTCTTTTTACATAATCCCATACTTCTTGCAGGCTTTGTTCATTTCTTTTTCTTCTTTTTTCTTTTGGTTTCTCTTCTCACTTCATTTCATTCATTTGATCCTCAATCGCTGATACTCTTTCTTCCAGTTGATCGAGTCGGTTACTGAAGCTTGTGCATTTGTCACGTATTTCTCGTGTCATGGTTTTCATCTCTGTCATTTCGTTTATGACCTTCTCTGCATTAATTAGTCTAGCTGTCAATTCTTCCACTCTTTTTTCAAGATTTTAGTTTCTTTTCGCTGGGTACGTAATTACTTTAGCTCTGAGAAGTTTGATGGACTGAAGCCTTCTTCTCTCATCTCGTCAAAGTCATTCTCTGACCAGCTTTGATCCGTTGCTGGTGATGAGTTGCACTCCTTTGCAGGGGGAGATGCACTCTTATTTTTTGAATTTCCAGCTTTTCTGCCCTGCTTTTTCCCCATCTTTGTGGTTTTATCTGCCTCTGGTCTTTGATGATGGTGACACACTGATGGGATTTTGGTATAGGTGTCCTTCCTGTTTCATAGTTTTCCTTCTAACAGTCAGGACCCTCAGCTGTAGGTCTATTGGAGATTGCTTGAGGTCCACTCCAGACCCTGTTTGCCTGGGTATCAGCAGCAGAGGTTGCAGAAGATAGAATATTGCTGAACAGCAAGTGTACCTGTCTGATTCTTACTTTGGAAGCTTCCTCTCAGGGGTGTACTCCACCCTATGAGTTGTGGGGTGTCAGACTGCCCCTAGTGGGGGATGTTTCCCAGTTAGGCTACTCAGGGGTCAGGTACCCACTTGGGCAGGCAGTCTGTCCCTTCTCAGATCTCAACCTCCGTGTGGGGAGATCCACTGCTCTCTTCAAAGCTGTCAGACAGAGTCGTTTGCGTCTGCAGAGGTTTCTGCTCCTTTTTTTGTTGTTGTTGTTTAGCTGTGCCCTGTCCCCAGAGGTGGAGTCTACAGAGACAGGCTGGTTTCCTTGAGCTGCTGTGAGCTCCACCCACTTCGGGCTTCCCAGCGGCTTTGTTTACCTACTTAAGCCTCAGCAATGGTGGGCGCCCCCCCCCAGCCTCGCTGCTGCCTTGCCGTTAGATTGCAGACTGCTGTGCTAGCAATGAAGGAGGCTCCGTGGCTGTGGGACCTTCCCGGCCAGGTGTGGGATATCATCTCCTGGTGTGCCTGTTTGCTTAAAGTGCAGTAGTGGGGTGGGAGTTACCCAATTTTCCAGGTGTTGTGTTTCTCAGTTGCCCTGGCTAGAAAAAGGGATTCCCTTCCCCCTTGCGCTTCCCAGGTGAGGCGATGCCTCGCCCTGCTTCAGCTCTCACTGGTCGGGCTGCAGCAGCTGACCAGCACCGATTTTCTGGCACTCCCTAGTGAGATGACCCCAGTACCTCAGTTGAAAATGCAGAAATCACCGGTCTTCTGTGTCGCTCGCGCTGGGAGCTGGAGACTGGAGCTGTTCCTATTCGGCCATCTTGCTCCGCCTATGCTCTTTTTTCCTTTTTTTGAGAGACAATCTTGTTTTGTTGCCCAGGCTGGAGGGCAGTGGCATGATCTTGGCCTGCTGCAACATCTGCCTCCTGGGTTCAAGTGATTCTCATGCCTCAGCCTCTCAAGGAGCTGGGATTACAGGCGTGCACCACCATGCTCAGCTAATTTTTTTGTATTTTTAGAAGACACAGGGTTTCACTATATTGGTCAGGCTGGTCCTGAAATCCTGGGTTCAAATGATATGCCCACCATGGCTTCCCAAAGTACTGGGATTATAGGTGTGAGCCACTATGGCCGGCTTATTCTTATAACCATTGTAAGGTGAGAATAAATTGTCTACATTATTAAGGTCAAGAGACTTCAGCTGATCTTAAAAAACAAAGCGTAAGGTGAGGAAGGTAAATGACATGCAGTAGTCATCCCTTATCCATTATGGGCATGTTCCAAGACCTCCAGTGGATGCCTGAAACATGTGTAGTACCAAATCGTATACATGCTATGTTTTTTCTTATATGCACATATCTATGATAAAATGTAGTTTATAAATTAAACACAATAGGAGATCAACAACAATAATAAAATAAAACAATTACTACAGTTACACTGTAATAAAAATTATGTGAATGTGTGCTTTCTTTCTCATTCTCTGTCTCTCAGGATCTGTTAATATTTTTGGACTGGGGAAATTGAAACTGTGGAAAGTGAACTGTGGATAAGCAGGGACAACTGTATTCGTATTGTAAAATAGAGACTGTTAGGTTAGTCAGAGAAGAATTCATAAGAACAAATGCTCCTTAACTGAAACCTTGCCATTGACACAGGAAAATGTCAAGGAGAAAAAGATACTGATATATTGATAGGATCTGGTGGAAGACAGCTAGGGGCAGTTGTAAAACAAAGAAAATAACTGTAAGAATTATAATGATACACAGCAGGGGCTGAGTTTGGAGAAGGAGCACACCTACCTAGGAGTCATTGCTGTTCTAGAATTAGTTCGTTCAAAGGATCAATATTTAAAGCTATGAGATGTGGAGAACATTATATCTCATCCTACTCATGCCTTAATATTTGAAATGCCAAGACATTATAGGTAAGTCAGTAGTTTGAAGGGCTGGGGAAAATGGTAGTGGCCTGTAGATTGTAGTTCACCATAGTAGGGCTTGGTTATGTAGATGAATAGGACATGACTTTAAGTTTGGTTAGTCGATCAGTGTAGAAAGATCTGGTCACTGTAGGAAATTAAAAACTCCAGTAGGAGTGATGCTAGGAGCAGACTTCAGAAAATAAAGAGACCTCTAAGGTAGCAAAAGGAATAAGCAAGAAGATGAGAAACAGGTGGAAAGGAATATCAAAGACAAATTGTGCTTAATTTATTATTATTCTTAACTCCAGTCCCAATTTTAACAATGTCCATAAAAGAACAACGATTCTACTTATGTAATCTCTATTGATTAATTTATATAAACTCTTTAAGTGTAAGACATTGTGAGACTAATGGGAATTTAAGATCAGGTGGGAGAGCACCAGGGTCATTGCAGGCCAACGAATGAGCTATTTTGAGGTTTGCAAAGCCATTTATATTGCTCTCTATAATATTTGCCTAGTCATTTAACCTCTGGGCTTCAGTTACTTCATCTGTAAAATGACGATGTGGAACTATATGATCTCTGAGGAACTTTGTAGCATTAAAATATTAAGATTCTCTGTGGCTTACTTTTAAGGAAAAGGCATCATTCCTTTTCGTTAATAAAATATCAAGAGAAGAAGTTCACATCTCACAAGTGTCAATGCAAATGGATTTATGCATACTCGCTCACATGCAAACATATGTGGTGTTATAAAGATTATCATGAAAATACTAATATAACTGGAGTGAGTGTCATAAAACTGAAGAGAAATCCAACTGACAAAATATTTTGTGTTTGCAGCATGAAAGAACAGGAACGCTTTTACATGGAGAGTCTTCTAGCCAAAAGTGGGAGAATGTAAAAATTTATGTAAGTAAATTCAAACAATATTTACTCACAAAGTGAGAGCATCCGTCCTTTGCTCTGTATCCCTGTGTCTTTAAGAGGATAACAATTCCTTTTCTAGTTTCTTGCCCACAATTTGAAAATGCCTTTGTCCTAAGGATGTTTCATTTTGATAAACATTTTCTCTCATATTAAAGTCAAGATTGACTAAACTGACCCTTAGGAAGTATTTTAATTTAATTTTTAAAATTATTCAACCATTTGCAAGGTTCTATTTTGACAACTTCTTATGCAGAAAGCTTTGTGAACTTAAAGCTTTTGGATATGATCAGTAGACCTGTACCTCATGAGGTATGGGATTTAAGGTAGGGTGACACCATCCTTTATTACTCCTGGAAGTGATGAGACTTACTGGAAATGGGAACAATGGGGTTAAGCACTGAATAAAGAAAGAAAATAAGAAAAGCAAGGCTGGGAATCTCCCAACCTAAACCAACTAAAACACTCATGAAATCCTACAGAGAGATGGCTACAGCTGATGTTTCTGAGTAATGCAGTGTTATTTAAGAGAAACTGCTGATGAACATAAAAAGCTACTAGCAAAGGTAGGAAAGACAAGAAGAGTAGATAAGGAAATAAGGTCTTTTGTGCAGATGGGAGGCCTCAGTGCTTTTCCATATGATTTGTACAGGCTGCTTTTATTAGTGGCATAAACAAGAGATAAATTTCCAAAGGACAGTTTGAAATTGTTGGTTGTTTCTGCAGACCCAGCAATAAAGACAATGAAGACTCAAAAGTTTAATATTATTTCCTATGCTTATATCATGTTTTTACTTATTCATTATTTTTATGAAAATAAGCACATAATTTACATATTTTTAATTTTCTAATCACTGGATAAAATACTTGAAAAAAACCTGCCTTTGCCCTTAAGGAGTTTAAAATCTATTTGGAAATAAAATAGAATGCTTTTATTTTTATTAATTCCCCATATGGCTCTGATAAAGTAACTCATAAGAGACCTGAAAAATCAGGTAAAAATTTTCCTCCGAAATGCTTAAGAGGGATTGATAATAGTGTTTCCTTTATGTAAAAATTGACTAAAAGATAACTCATTATGTTTTATTAGGCTGTTAGAGCCAAACTTATTCATCTTCAATATGCTGTAATTTTATTCAGAACCTATTTTTATTCTGCTAGATATTTCAATCCATAAATCCACATGGCCCAAGGGAAAAACATCCTGGGAATGAATCATCTGTTCTGCTCAGTAGTTAGACTGCTGAAGTTGCAACAGCTGGAACGAATGCCTGCTTTGCATGATCTCCCTTTATCTCCATAGAGTCCTTTAAACTTGCTCACACTCCCTCATTCTCCTTGGGGGAAACTTCTAGCATCTGGTAGCTGGGACTAAATGTAAGTTAGAAATAGATGCTTTACTCTGTTTATTTGGAGCCAGCCTTCTAGTTTTCTAGTTTGCTCTGGACATGTAAAGCATGGTGGTGGCGGTGATAGTAGAGATGTATATGTTTTTCAGGAAAATGGGAGTGCTGATAAAAGTGAGTGAGGTGATATGAAATAGAAACTATGTAATATTAGGAACCTTAGGTAAAGATGCCAAAGTTACTTCTACTGGAGAGGAAAGAAATTCTAGGGAAACACAATAGTTGTCTTCAAATATCTGAAAGGTTGACATGTGAGGACAAAAAAGAAGATGGTGACTTTTTTAAGGTTCTAATAACTTCTAAGAAGTGGGAGGTAGTGAGGCTTAGCATTTGGCTCAACCTAAAGCAGAACATAGACATTCCCTATTCTTGTTGAAGCAGAAGCTGATAGACTGCTCTGGTCTTGTAGAGGTGAAGTAGAGGAAATTAGACAAGGAGGTGAGACTGGGATGGGACTTGGGATAGGGAAAGCAAATGTGTTGAATTCCTGTGCCAAGTGTGGTCAAGTTGTAAGGACTGCCTGGAGCACTGTGCACCTCTGACACTATCCAAGCTTATGAGGAAGAAATGCTATGATTCATTAGACTAGATGTGCATGCTGTGCATTTTCTCTCCCTGGATGTTCCTTCAATATCCTCTCCACTCCTTAGATTTGATGATGCTAAGGTGGTACTACTTGGTGCTACTACTAGCCCAACATACCTACCCTGCCCTATAGATTCAAAAGGCAACTTGGATCCATATTACTTGCTTTGTCTACCACTCCTTGTAGTTTGTTACTCGAGTGGATAAGTGTGTCATTGGATTGGCCTGATTTGATTGAAAGCTTATGAGAATTTTACTCCCTGTTGAGGTATGGGATTAATAAAATTCCAAGGAAGCATAGTGATATACTGGAACATAATTTAGCTTCTACTCCACCACTCCAGTGAGGTTGCCTCCACCAATGATGCCGTGAAGACTGTTTTACCAAAACCAAAGTGCACTTGACAACTTTTGAAACATCTTTATCTCTTGGCTCATATCATGCTGCTTCCCTCTGCTTACTAACTGCTCCTTCTTGGTATCTTTTACCCAAATCCACACACCAGAGTCAGATTCTTTTTAAGAAATGATAAAAATATATCTACCCTTTTATCTACTATTCCTGTAGATTTAATTGCTAGTCTTATATTGATAATTCTAACATTTCTAAATATAGCCAAGATCTTCAATCTGACCATTCTATCTGACAACTTGCTTCAAATTACTTCTTGGATGGCTCACAGGTATCTGAAATTTACCACTCAGTATGGACTGTTGATCCACCCCTCATCTCTTTCCTTCCTTCTTAACCATCCCATTGCACAACCAGTCACCCAGTTTATCATCTAGGGAATCTGAAGCTTATTCTTGATTCTTTTTCTTCTTCTACCTCCTGACTCCTCATCCAATGTATCATCATAAATATCTACAAACTACATTCGGAGTATTCCACTTCTTTCCGTTATGCTGCTACCACTCTAGACCAGACTACCAGTGTCTCTCACCTAGGTGATTGCAATAACCTTCTAAATATTTGCCCACTGAAATCTAGTATTCACAGAGTAGTAAGAGTACTCTTTTATTCATTCAATGTTAATTTAACAAATATTTGATTGAGTATAGGAAGGGCTTACCATGGATCAGGTTGTTTAAGGCTCCTGATCAGGGAATAAAACAAATATCCCTGCCTTTGAAGAGCTTATATGTTCTTCCATCTTCTATGGAAGATGGACAATAAGTGATCAACATAATAAATAAGTAAATATATAATGGGCTAGATGATAGTACATGCTGTGGAAAAATCAAAAGTAAAGCATGATAAAGGGGCTAGAGAGTGCAGGGTAGTGACGATCCAATATTAAATAGGTCAGGATAGGTCTCAATGAGAAGGTGATCCTTTCATGAGTTAACCAGTGGACATCTGAGAGAAGAATGTTCCAGACAAAAAGAACAGCCAGAGTAATTATCTTTAAAATGAGAATATATCTGATATGTTTGAAAGACATCAAGAAAGCCTGAGTGGGGGAGGAGGAGTGTAGAAGAGCAGGTCAGTGTTAGCATGAGTGAGAGTGGAGAGCCTTGTGGGACATTGTAAGAACTTTGGCCTTTAAATGGAAGGAGGAACTGTTGGATAGTTTTGGTAACAGAATCGCATAATAAAAGTCACACTTTAAAAGAATCATTTTGGCTGACATTTTGAGAATAAACACTAGGGGATAAGATTACAGTGGGAAGATCAGTTAGGAGGCTATTGCAGTAATCTAGCTGAGAGATAATGGAGGCTTAGACGAGAATGGTAATGGGAGAGGTGAAGTAATTAGATTCCAGACCTATTTTGCAGATAGACCCAACAGATTCCCTGATAGATTGGATGTGGGATGTGAAAGAGAGATATTAAAGTTGATTGCAAGGTTTTAGGACCAAGCAACCAGTAAAGATGGGGCTGTCATAACATGAGATCGAAAAGATTAAGGAATATGTTTAGTGGGAAGATCAGGAGTTTTAGTCTTGATCATGTTAAGTTTGATATACCTGTAATAGACATCAGAGTGGAGGTGTTGAGTAGTCAGTGGACTATGCAAGTCTGAAATTCTGGAAGAGCACTCAGCTGGAATCTGTCAGCATGTAAAAGGCATTTAAAGCCAGAAGACTAGAAGAGATCATCAAGGGAGAATGTAATGAATTAGAAATGTAAGAAAGAGAAGAAGACCAAGGATTGAGTGCTATGGTATTCTAAAATTAAGAGGCCAGAGAGAAGAGAACTCAGGAAAAAAAAAAAAAAAAAAAAGATGAAGAAGGCAAGAACAGTGAAGCTGGAAAATAAGCAAAAGGTGTGGGGTTAAAAAAAAAAAAGTGAAAAAAGGGCATTGACCAGAAGCAGTCATTAGTTGATAAATTGAACAAGATGAAGATTGGGTTCAGCAATAGAGTTGGGGCCCTTGACAGGAGCAGTTTTGTTGGACGGCTGAGAGGAAGACTGTTCTGTGTAGGTTTTGAGAGAAAGAAATATAGCCTATGAAGTGTTTAATAACAACAACAAAAGCAGAATAACCTAAGTCAGATTTGGATCTACTTAATCATTTTTAGAAAATGCATGTAAGAGAGAAACAACATAGAATACCGTCAGCAAATTCCAGACTGTGGGAAATTAGAACAAAGGGATTGATTTCCTCAACAAATACATTGCATGGAGGTGGGCATGGAGAAAGAGGAGAAGCCAGAGAGGAAGGGGAATCACATGGATTAAAATAGATTTAGGAATAAGGTGACCATGTCTTTCAGCTTGTATAAATCAGATTATCCTGATTTATGCTTATTTCTGACATAATTATTAATAGTGCTCCTTTTTACTCTTAGTTAGGTCCCAGTTTGGACAATAAATTATGAAGTCACTCCATTTAAGATGCATAGCAAATGCGAGTATAAGCTTCATTTTAATCCAACAAAAGACTGTTAAAGAAATATTTATGACATAATTGGGAAAATTGAACACTGATTATCTGTTTGATAATGTTAGGGAATTATGGTCAATGTTCTGAGGTGAAATTATGTTGTGATTGTATTTTTAAAGGCTTTATCTTCAGATATTTGTAGAAGAAATGACAGGATTCTATGGATTGACTTAAAAATAATCCTGTGTGTGGTGAGGGAATGGATAACAATATAGATAAAACAAGAATTATAAATCATGAAGTTTATAGTTGTTAAACCTGGTGATGAGTACATGGGAGTTCATTACACTATTCTCCTTTCTTTTGAAAATTTCCATAATAAAAAGTTCAAGAACGATATTTAGAGAGAATAGGAGGATAGGAATTAGAAATTGTGATTGGATATCTCTTTTGAGGAGCATTGCTGTGAAAGAGAACAATGAAATGATTCAGTAGCCGGCAGCTGAAGTAAGATCAAGAGAAGAGCTTTTGTTGTTGTTTTTTTGGTTTGTTTGTAGGCATTTTAAAATGGGAGAAAGAACACTGATGGGAACAACCCAGTAGAAGATGAAAACATGAAACAAATGATCTCACTACTCAAATTAAAACTCATCAATCAATATCCCTCTGCTGCACTTAGAACAAAATTTAAGTGCTGCATTATCTTGTCTCTATCTTTCTGTCTCTCTGCTTGTGTCTCAGTTTCTTATTTCTTAGGATCTAGCTATAGTGACCTTCTTTCTCTTCTTTAAATATGCCAAGCTCTTTCTTAGCTAAGGCCCTTTATACATGCTGTTCTCTTTGTCTGGAATGCTTGTCCCTTAGCCCTTTGTATGACTGGCTCTTTCCCATAATTTATCTCAGCATGAATGTTACTATGTTTTTAGTGAGGCATGGGTTAAAGGTTACTATTTTTAATTTTTGCATATGGATATCCACTTGTGCTATCACTATTTGTTGAAAATATTATCCTTTCTTCCTTGAATTGCCTTTGACCTTTGATGATCAACTGTCAACTGTCAATATATAAGTGGATCTATTTCTGTAGTGCTTTCTATTCTGTTCCACTTATTTGATATAAATTTATAATAAATCTTGGATCTGAGTAATGTTAGTTTTCTAAATTTGTTCTCTTTTTCTTTGAAATTTTTGCCTGTTGGTATTTGGATTGAAATTGCATTGAAGCTATGGGTCGATTTATGGAAAAAATGACATGTTAATAATATCATGTCTTCTGATTCATAAACATACTGTAGTTCTCCTTTTTTCAGACTTTCCTTAGATTTTCTTGACAATGTTTTGTAGTTTTCAGTATAAAAGTTTTGCACATATTCTATCAGATTTGTCCTTAAATATGTATTTTATGCTATCATAAATGACATTGATTTTTAATTTCATTGCTAGTACACAGAATTGCAATTGATTACTGTATATTGATCTTATATTCTAGAATTTTTCTAGGCTTATTAATTCTATTAGATGTTTTTGGTAGATTGTATGGAATTTTCTACATAGGCAATTAATTCCATTTCTTTATTTCTAACATGTTGTCTTTTATTCATTTTTCATGCCTCGTTGCACTGGTCAGAACCTCCAGTAAAATGTCCAAAAGAAGTGGTGAGAGTAAACAACTTTCTCTTGCTTCATTCTTCAGTGGAAAACATTCAGTCTTTCACCATTAAGAATGATATTATCTGAAGTTGCACATAGTTACCCTTTATCAGGCTAAGAAAATTCCTTTTTATTTCTACTTTGCTGAGAGTTCAACATCTCTTTTGTATCTATTGATATTATCATATATTATTTTATATATGACATAATAAATAATATATAATATTTTTCATTTTCAGTCTCTTAATATAGTAAATTTGATTTTACTATATTAAGTGAATTGATTTTTAATGTGAATTGATTTTTAAATGTTAAACCAACCTTGTGTTATTGAGACAAACACAAATTGGATATTGTATAGTTGTCTTTTGTATACTTTTTTTATGTTGTAGAATTTGTTTTTTAAAGTTTTGTTAAGAATGTTGGTATCTGTGTTCAATATGGGTATTGGTTTATGGTTTTCTTTTCTTACCATGTCTTTGGTTGTGGTATCAGGATAATGTTGGCCTCATGAAGTAAGTTGTAAAGTAAAATTTTCTGTTCAAATTCTGGGAGAGTTTGTGTAGAATTGTTATAATTTATCGTTTAAATATTTCATTGCATGTAGCAGTGAAGTAATTTAGGCATGAAGGGTTTTAAACTACACATCCAATTTCTTTTTTTCTTTTTTTTTCAAGATAGAGTTTCACTCTTGTTGTCCAGGCAGGAGTGCAATGGCACAATCTCGGCTCACTGCAACCTCCACCTCCTGGGTTCAAGCCATTCTCCTGCCTTGGCCTCCCAAGTAGCTGGGATTATAGGCATGCACCACCATGCTTGGCTAATTTTGTATTTTTAGTGGGAGACGAGGTTTCTCCATGTTGGTCAGGCTGGTCTTAAACTGCCAGCCTCAGGTGATCCACCTGCCTTGGCCTCCCAAAGTGCTGGGATTATAGGCATGAGCCACCACACCTGGCAAAATCCAATTTCTTTAACCAATATATGGCTATTCAGATTATCTATTTCTTCTTGAGTGAGCTTTGGTATTTTGTGTCTTTCAAGAAATGCATTCATTTTATCTAATTGTTAAAATAATTGGTTAATGTTGTTTAAAATATTTCCCTCAAGCCTGTAATCCCAGTACTTTGGGAGGCCAAGACGGGTGGATCACGAGGTCAGGAGACCGAGACCATCCTGGCTAACACGGTGAAACCCCGTCTCTACTAAAAAAATACAAAAAACTAGCCGGGCGAGGTGGCGGGCACCTGTAGTCCCAGCTACTCGGGAGGCTGAGGCAGGAGAATGGCATAAACTCAGGAGGCAGAGCTTGCAGTGAGCAGAGATCCGGCCACTGTACTCCAGCCTGGGCAGCAGAGCGAGACTCCGTCTCAAATAAAATAAAATAAAATAAAATAAAATAAAATATTCCCCTATTTCCCTTCTCAATACCTGTAGAATCTACACTAATATCTCTTTTTCAATTTCTGATATTAATAGTTGTTTCAGTACTTTCTTCCATGGTTAATGAAACTAGAGGTTTATCAATTTTATTGATCTCAAAGAACCTGCTTTTGGTTTTACTGATGTTTCTATTATCTTTCTGGTCGTCTATTTCATTGACTTTTCCCCGCTCTGTAGTATTTTTTCTACTTTTTTTTTTTTTTTTTTTGCACTTCATTTTCTCACTTTGATGAGATTCTTAATGTAAAAGCTGAGATAATTAATTTGAAACTTTTCTTCCTTTCCCATATAAGTACAGTTTTGGTGCTTTAAGTTTTCCTCTAATTACTGCTTCATCTGCATTCTATAATTTTGCTATGTTTTAATTTTCATTCATTTCTGCTCTCTTGGTAAATGTTCATGTGTACTTAAAGAATGTGTATTCTGTCATTGAGTAGAATTTTCTATAAGCCTCAATTAGGTGAAGTTGATAGGCAGCATTATTCAAGTCCTCAGTATTATTGATGTTCTGCCTGATTGTTCTATCTGTTGAAAGAGGGGGTTGAAATCTCTTGCTATACCTGAATTTTCTTTTTTCCTTGAAGTACTATTAGGTTCTACTCTATGTATATTTTGGTTCATAACTGTTTTTATCTTGATTTATTGATGCATTTATTATTATGAAATGATGCTTTTTATCCCTGTTAATATTCTTTGACCTGAAATCTACTTTGTCTGATATTAATTTACCACTCCTGTTTTTTTGATATATTTTTTCCATTCTTTTGCTATTATCTATTCATATTTTTATCTTTAAAGTGTGTTTATTGTGGACATTATACAGCTATGTCTTGCTTTTTTATCTAATCTGACAGCCTGTGAGTTTTATTTGGGCTGTTTAGACCATTTACATTTAATGGGATTGTCAACAGGTTGGGCTTATTTGTTCCATCTATTCTTTGTTCTTTTTCTCTTTTTGTGCTGTCTTTTAGATTATTTTTTGTCTCCATTTTATCTTCTTTGTTGAGCTTATTTTCTATAACTATTGTCTAGTTTTAGTGGTTTAAAATATATTACTCTAACTTACCACAGTCTACCTTCAAGTAATATTACACCATTTCATGTGTAGTATAAGAATTTTATGATAGTAAACTTCTATCTCATTCCCTCATACCTGTGTTATCACTCTTTGTTTTACTTGTACATATGTTGTAAATCTGAAAATTGCTTTATTATTTTTGCTTTAAACAGTTGATTAACTGTTACTGATATTTAGATAATGAAAAAATTTTGGATATTAACCAACAAAATTGCCAGCTTCAATATTCTTCATTCTTTTGTGAAGATTCCAAATTTCCATCTGGCATCATTTTATTCTATCTAAAGAACTTCCTTTCATATTTTCTGTAGTGCTAGTCTATTGCTGATGAATTCTTTCAGCTTTTGAATGTCTGAAAAAGCCTTTATTTTTGAAAACTTCTTCCCCCTCTACCCTAAAAATAGAAGTTTGTGGTGATAGATTTTTTTCATTTCATTGCCTTGAAAGAGCTGCTCCATTCTCTTCTCTTCTGACTTGTGTGTTTCTGGTGAGAAATCTTCTGTCATCATTATATTTTTTCTTCTGTATGTCATGTGTTTTATTTTTCTCTGGTTGCTCTTACCAGTAGTTTTAATCAATGTTTTTTGATAAGCTTTAGTGTAGTTTCTTTTTTTGTTGTTGTTTTGGTTTGGAATACCTTGAGCTTGTTGAATCTCTGGGTTTAGAGTTTTCATCATATTTGGAAATTTTTCAATTATTATTTCTTTGAATATTTTAATACCTGTTTCTTACCTTACTGATTCTCTATTCCTTTATTTTCAGTCTTTTGCCATGTTTAATTTTAGATAATTTCTTTTGCATTTAAGTTCACTAATCTCTTCTTATATTCAAGCTCATTAATCTTTTTTGCAATGTCTAATCTGTTAATGACATGATATATTTTTATGTGTGTATGTTGCTAATTAATGTATTCACTTTTTTCTCTAGTTTATTGGACATATAGAATATAGTAATATAGCCACTTTGATTACCTTGCCTGCTAATTCTGTCTTATGTATCAGTATTTCTGGGCTGGTTTTGATCGATTGATTTTTTTTTTCTTGTTATGGGTTCTATTTTTCTACTTCTTGCATGCCTGATAATTTATGATTAGGTGTTAGGCATTAACATTTTTACCTTTTTGAGTGCTATGTATTTTTATATTCCTACACATATTCTTGAGCTTTGTTATAGGATTCAGTGAAGTTACTTGGAAAAAAGTTGGATTATTTTGGGTTTTGCATTTAAGCTTTATTAGATGAGACCAGAGCAGTGTTTAGTCTATGGATAATTCCCCCACTACTGAGGCAAAACTCTTTTGAGTGTCCTGCTGGATGCCCTATGAATTATGAAATTTCTTATACTCTAGCTACTGAGAACAGGAACTACCCCCAACCCCATGTAAATTCCTTGGATTGTTCTCCCTAATCTTTTTGTGAAGTTGTTTCTCTGTCCTCAAGTGCTTCCCTCCTAAGCGCATATTAAATACTAATGAATAATAAGCTGAAGACTAAAAGTAGATTTTCTGAATATGTTTGGAATATTTTCTATAAATAGTATATTATATTTTTAATGGTTGAAGGATATTCTGTTGCGTAGATGTATGACAGTTTAATCAATCAACTCTCCTCTCTTTTGGTAAACTTTTTATTGAAGGAAAACATCTTTCAAAAAGTTTGTAAATGATATATGGGCAGCTTGTGTTTTCACAGAATGAACACAGTTTCCAGATCAAGAAGCAAGGCATTATTAGCACTCCAGAAGTCTTCTTATAAATCACCTCCCACCTCAAATAACAACTTTATTCCACAGAGTCATAGTCATTCTAACACCATAGACTAGTTGTTATTCCTGGTTTAGAACATTACATGAATGGAATCATGTACACTACATAAATGGAATCATCCAGACACTTGGATACTCATGTGTCTGGCTTCTTTTTCTTAACATTATGTTTGTTATCCATTTGGTTGCATGTATTAATAGTTCTAATTCTATCATTCTTAATGCACTTTGGGTTTCAGGGTCATTACAAGCGTATGTTTAACTGTACAAGAAACTTCTCTATAAAGTGACAGACCATTTTCCATTTCTATCTACTATGACTGAGCGTTCTTTATATATTCTGGATGTATTTTCCTGAGATACGTAATCTATAAATATTTTCTCCTGACCTATGGCTTGACTTTTCATTCTGTTAACAATATCTTTCACAGAGTAAAAGTTTTTTATTTGGAAAAAATAAAACTCAACTTTTTTTGTTCTTTACGAAGTATGCTTTTAGAATTCTGTCTGATAGCTCATCACCTAACCCAAGGTCACAAGGTTTTCTTTTATGTTTTCTTCTAGAAGTTTTATAGTTTTATATTTTATATTTGGGCCTATGACCCAAAGTATAGGCATATTTTATAGTTAAAAGCAGCACAATAAAAAAGCCTTATGAAAGGTTTTACTAATTTACACTTTCACAAGCACTATCTGATAACATTTTCACAACCACCACCACACTGAATATTACCTTTTTTAAAAAAAATCTGTGCATCTTAATCATTTAATAGTGGTAATTTGTTTAAAAATTGTTTTGTTAATGATTTTCAACACTTTCCATGTTTGACTTTTGTAGTTTTAAAATTATGTCTTGTGTGTTCATTTCTTTCTTTCTTGTTAGAGTGTTCATCTTTTTCTTTAAAAAATTATAGTTTCTAAAATATTAAGGTTTTTTTTTTCTTTGGCTTAAGTACATGTAACAGAAACCAGATGGTATGGCTTGACCAAATCAGGGTATTTTTTCTCGCATAACAAGTTCAGCAATGGCATTTCAGGTCTGGTGCAGGCACTAAAGGAACATTGTCCTCTTGATGCTTCACTCTTTCTAGTGTGTGACTTTTATTTTCTTATGGTCAAAGATGGCTGTTACACTTCCAGGCATCAATTTGAGATATCATAAAGGAAGACAGAAAGACTCAATGGCAAAAGGCACATGGCAGCTTACACTCTTCCTTTCAATAAGGAAAACATGGATTTCCCGGAAGCCCCATCCAGGGAATTTTGCTTATGTCTCATTGACCAAACATGGTTACAGGGACATCTAACTACAAGAGTAAAGAAAATAGTTGGCATGTTGCTGCCTCAAACACAATTTGGGATCTTGAAGCAAAGAAGCAGCAGAAAGTAGATATAGGACAGGTGTTAGCATTAGCTAAGTCTACCATAAGAATATGTTGCTATTTGTAAGTCAAAAAGTTAAATTTTTTTTCCAGTTTGTTTTTTGCCATTACTTTTCTTGTGTGTGGATTTTTGGTATGGAAGTTTTACATTAATATCTTTTCTTTTACGGTATCTATTTTTGGTAATTATGGTTGGAAATATCTTCTAAAACCCAAAATTTGCCTAATTTTTATTTTTTATTATTATTGTCTTATTAGAATTGTATCTTTAATATTGAGAGTTTGACTAGAAGTACATTAAAACAAATTATATTAAACTATACCAAAGCAATTAATTAAGAATTTATTCCTCTAATAGCCAATAATATCTGTAGTATCTATAATGACCAATAACATCTAAATTTACCATAGAAATACAGGTATATTTGACCCTCTTGCTTGGCTGTGTTTCACCCTCTTATTCATATGGATTTTATATATACCATTAATGTTGCTCCTATATATTGTATATTGTATGATTTTTTATTTTGTTTTGTCTATGTGAAGCGTCCTGCTTATTATTATATATTATTTTTAACTTATTACTGGTGGATTATAACATTCTATATATAATATACATAGATATATGTATACATGCGTATATATGTGCATACACACACATATATATAGTCTTATTCACAGCCATTTTTTATAACTTTCTTATTCTAATTTTTTTGATCTATTTCCTGGGTGTATGATTTTATTTTCTGCAATTATTTGTACTCTTGGTACTTTCTTCCCATTTCTTAATGTGTTTTTCAGAACTTCCAGAACATCTTTATTTGTTCTGAACTTTAATAAGACTGACTCAATATTTCAGCATTAAGTGTGATTTTTGGCTGCCAGTAGATATATATCTTTACAATATTAGAAAAAGGTACTCCTAGTACTAATTTTTGCATATAGATTTTCTTCTTATATACTCCATGCCATCAGCTGACTGCAGCAGACAATTTCGTTTTCTTTGAGGCTCAAATTTTGATCTAGTTTTGCCACTGCTAACTCTCCCTTGAGGGGACAAGTTGGTTTTATAGTCCTTGAGCTCAGTACATGTGTTACAAAGCTGTCAAAGGAATAATTGAAAACCAAGTGTTGGCTATGCTAACTATTCACTTAGATGCACCTCCTGATTTCAAGGCAACTTAGAATCATATGTGAACATTGTTTTGTTTTGTTTTTTGTCACAAACTGAGATTTACAGTGGAAACCTATAAACCTATAACTTAATCTAATCAGAAATACCTATTTTATGGGGCTTCATTCACACACACATACACATACACACATGCACGTGTGCACAAAATACCTCAGAGATGCTAAATGCAAATAAATACTTTAAAAAAATCCACATTTGCCCTGGAGAAGTTCAGGCTAATGAGGCTTTCCCGGCTCAGAACACTAATGTGCAAGTCACAGACAGGTCTTTACTGTGCATGTCCACACGACAGATACTGAGTTTCTGTACTTGCCTTACATATTCTTTTAATCAATTCAGTTAGATGTTCTTCTCTCCTCTGAAACTATTTTCTTCTTTGTCTACATCACAGTGCCTGTTATGGTAATTATTTCAAGGAATGCGAGAACATTCTCATGTTCACTAGAGGAAATAATTTTTTATCCCTTGTCATTTAAATTACAAAAGTTTTTCTAATACCAGATCTATTTTTAAAGCTATCTCATTCATTTATTCACCAAGTATTATTGATAAATAATAAGATAATAGAAATAATAGATAATAAGAAGAACATGTCATAGTTCATGCGCTCAAGTTGCTGATAGTCTGAAAGGGGAAATGTTTAAACAAAATAATTCAAGTCACTGTGGTGGTATATGTTATGATTTGTTATTAAGGGAGTATAGAGAATGGTCATCTAAATCAGACTCTACGTAAATTCAGTAACAGTAACAATGAATATTTGTTCTCCCTTTTTTTCACTATAATAGAATTTTTTGTTAAATATATGACCAGTCAACTATAGACTATGTTTCATCTAGTAATAGATATATGACTAAGTTATAGCCAACAGAATGTGAAGGGAGGGGAAGGAAGTGATGTGTACCACTTCTGAATCACAACCCTCTTCCTTTCCTTTCTTTCTCCACATGGCTTCCTAGAATGTGAGTGCTGTGAGGAGTCATCTTGAACCATACAAAGGAAAACAATGTCCTAGGAATAATGGAGCAAAAAGAGATTAGCTCAAAACAGATTAGCTTTCTGACAACCTTGTAAAACAGGATCATCCTCCTGCAGGCTACTAATGTGAAAGAGAAATACATGTCCATTTTGTTTAAACCACTATTAATATGGGTCTCTATTTTAATTGCTATATCTCTATCCAAGTGAATGCAGCAAGCTTTCCCCAATCTTTACTCTCTTTTCAGTATATTTTGACCATACACTCATGTTTAAGAGTTTCTTTATATTGATGTCTTTGATCTGCTTCTCTTAATTCCTCTGAAATATTTCACCAGTTTTCTGTAAGACTCTTCTTCCTATTTTTGATGCTAATGTAGAATTTCCCTAAAGTTTTTTCCTTGACCTTCTTCTGTTTTTACTTTTTTCTCTAGAACCCCAGTGCTTTTAAATATCCCTTCTTGAAACTGATTCCAAAACCTATTGCTATCCTAAAGTCCAGACCTGTGCTATGGGCTCCAGTTCCAGGTTCCCAACAGCCTGTAATAAATTTCTACTTGGATGTCTTGCTGCCATTTCACATTTCAGCAAGTTTAAATTTAAATTCATGTTCCTCTCCAAATCAAACTCCCTTCTAGAGTTTGCTATTTATGTTCATGACATCATTATTCTCCTAGTCATTTAAATTTAAACCTTAGAATTGTCTTTAGTTTCTTCTCTCTTACCTGTCAACAAAATTTAAAACGGTGGACTATCTGAATCACTGCCTTTTTTAGTTCTGACCACCCACAATCCTCTCCATAAAGATGGAGGTATTAATTTCAGTACCTAAAACACCTTTAATTCCTTTTTGCAAAATCCCATTCAGAGTAGCTGGTTTTAGGTCACCTCTGTGAAAAACCCCAGTCTAGGTAGCTCAAGAAGAATTCTTCCAACTCCATTAACTTCTCTTACACAGACTGTAAACCTATGGAATTGACTCGGCTTCTCCTGTATCACTACTAATTCTTTGCTCTTGTGTCTTCTTTCACATAATTTCTGGTTATATAGCTCTCATGTGTACATACTCCTTTAAGTATTTGCCCATTTCTTTTTTGAAGATTATTGTTTTACACCCTTCTGTTGTTCTGTAAATGTATTGTTACTTTTTCTCTCAGTTTCTGCCTTTCTGAAATATAATTGTTACAAAATGGTTAGATATACTCTGAACAATTCAAGGGTTGGTTACTGGTTATTTTGCTCTTAGTTTACTGAGTTTGGAGTTTTTCAAGCATCTTATGATAAGTGCATAAACTTGAGTTCAACTCTTGAGTCAGAACTTGCAGTACAACCATATACTAGCTTTCTTATCCCTTACCTGTAACCCTAACACTAAGCCCCAGCAGATCTTTTGTCAAAATGATTCCTTCCCACCTGTACCTCTTTGTAAATACTCCCATTGCCACCATCTTGGTTTAGGCAGTATTATCACGTCTTAGATCTTTGCATTGTCCTTTCGGTCCCCTGTTTCTAGTTTTTCCTGTCTATTCCCTACAGCTTTGTTTTGAGAAACAGTTGGCTTCCTGTTGCTTTTTCCTCATGAAACTCCAATACTTCTCATTTTCTTATAAGATAATGTACAATCAAGACTCAAGTTTCTTTGTTAGCTTTTTGATCGCTTCACCTTCAGTAATTCCCCCTTACATGTCATCGTCTCTAAGATCACTTCTTCTCCAAAATACCTAGAAATGCCTGTGTCTTTTGCCGTCTAGTCAAAGCCTGTTTTTGAGGCATAACACTTTTGTTAACCTTTTTCAGATCATTGAGACTCATAGTGATTACCCCCTACATGAGATTTTATAGTGTAAGTTCCTTTCTAACTAGAAAAATCTTGATTAGATCTTATATTCTCAAGGCACATTCTTCCCTGCTTATCTCAACAGAACTCTACAGATGGTACTCCATTGTACTGCTTAATGTGGTGGTGTAGTTAGGGTCAGGCTAAATTTTCTCTCTTTGTGGATGATCTGATTGTTTTTTCAAAATTTGTGAGAGTCGTTCTCTTGAAAGTTTGAAATTTGAATAGGACCAGACTAGATATATTATGCTTTACAGTTCGTTTATGTCAAGCATGATGTAAATTTTGAATTTTTAGACCAAAGGATTTTTTTTTCTTTTAGAGCAAGAAAGTTTCTTGTGTGCAGTCTAGATGTGACTCAGTCATCACAGGAATCCTCCATTCTTGCCTCACAAATAGCCTTGAGGCAGAATCTGAGCATGATGTATTGTCTCTTAACACTAAGTACATCATCAAAGTACCAATGAGTAATGTCAATTTTACCAACATTTTAATGGGGAGGTAGAGGAAAATGGTTGTATTGGGAGATGTATCATTTTGCTCCCCAAATACCTGTTTGAGATCTCTTTTCCTGTCTTTCTCAGCTATGTTATTTTCCTGTTTTACTATTTCCAGCCTTTCCTTTCCCTCATGTTTTCTAATCCCCATGTCTTTTTCTATTCCTTTCCTTGAACAGAGGAATTTAGGTCTTCCTGAGATTATTTATTATCCAACAAATCCAGAATACTTAATAACCATACTTTGTATTAACTATCAGGGGTTTGTAAATAGCAATTTTTCCTGACATATTTTTTCAATTACATTGGTGATTTTTCATTATTGTATGAGTATTACTTCTGCTCTGGCTTTATTTTCTTTTTCAATAACTGTTGATATTTACAAGTTGATTTCCTAGTTCTGTCATTTGTCTTTTCTTTTTTGGTCTTTATTGCCAGTTTTTAGTCCTCATTTTGTTTAACCTGTCATCAGTACTTTATGCAATTGGCAGTTGTTCCTTTTAAAACCCATTATTCACCTGCCTTACATGAAATCATTAACCTTTTGTTTTCTTTCTATCTATGGACTGCTTTTTCAAAACATTCTTTTGCTGAATTATTTTTATCCCCCCAACTCCTAAATATTAGAGTGCCTCAGCTCTGTCCTATGGCCTCTTCTCTATCGACAGTCATTGCTTAAGAGATGCCATAAAAGTCCCGTAGTGTTTTTTCTTGTTGTTTGTTTGTTTGTTTAAAAGTTTAATTACAATTATGAATGTTGCTGTTGAAATTTCTTTTTTTATTTTATTTTTATTTTTTTATTTTTATTTTTTAATTTTTATTTTTTATTATTATACTTTAAGTTCTAGGGTACATGTGCATAACGTGCAGGTTTGTTTGTCATCTATGTTCTGACAACATCCAAATGTATCTCCAACCCAGATCTACCCCTTTATCTCAGACTCACAATTCTAGTTGCTTACCTTCCAGTTGCTTACCTATCTAATTGGACACACATATATATACAGATATATAGATATATATGAAATTTGATGTCTAATGAGCATCTCAAGCTTAACATAGCCAAAAGTGGAAGAGTAGTACTATAATTTTAGAGATGATAATACTGACATCAGTAGACATTTCATAACTTGGTAAAAATCCTTATCATGGAGCCATTATTTAAATCTACTTCCTTCTAACTGAAAAACTTTTATCTTTTCATTAAACTATGTTTGGTATACTTTATTAAGTATTAAGTAGTTTAGAAAAAGGATATACATATTTGTTGACTCTAAACATTATATTCCATTATAACCCCATAGATTATAAATTTTATAACTTTAAATATATCCATGATGAATTTGTGGGATATAGTGGTTCTACAGGAGGTGTAGGGGAGGCAGTGGTGAGGAATGACCTCTCCTACCTCTTATGACCAGAGATAAAGAGGTATGTGCATACAGTTTGCATGCATTTGCATTCTGCCTTGTGTGGGTTGTTGTCCCTTCCAAAACTCGTGTTGAAATTTAATTGCCATTATATCAGCATTAAGAGGTGGGCCCTTTAGGAAATGATTAAACCATGAGGGTTTTGCCTGCTTGGGTGGGTTTAATGCAATTACAAAATGGGCAAGCTTGACCCCGTATTGCTTCTTTGCCTTTCTGCCTTCCACTATGTGAGAATGAAGCTTTTCTATCCTCCAGAGGACACAGCAATTGAGGCACCATCTTGAAATCAGAATTGCCAAACCTGCATGTACCTTAATATTGGACTTCCCAGCATCCAGAACTGTGAGCCTACAGATTACCGTTTATAAATTACCCAGTCTGTGGTATTCTGTTAATATATATTTTCCAATAACATGGACATGTCAGTCACCTCTCATGCACATATATATATATACACACACACACAAGCATATATATACACACGTATATACATGTATATATATACACACATATATATACACACACACATATATATGCTTGTGTGTGTGTGTGTGTGTGTGCGCGCGTGCAGTTTTGGTGTTTCCTCCAAAATTTGAACATGTATATAGTGTTTAGATTTTTTCACACAGGAGACTTTCATTTGAGCATATTGTTTCACTAGTTAAGGAGCATCTACTCATCCTCAGTAAAGTACTTACTACTGCTACCTGCCTGTATTGCAGCAATAGGCCCAGCTCTCTTTGAGTGTTAAAGGGTCAAGAAACACCCTTTAAGCCAAGAGGGAGACAAAAGATCTCAGGGTTGATGAAATACTCCTATTCCATAAAGACAGGCTAAACTCAGCAGAACCATTTTAGCAACTATGCATTTAAATGAAAACCACGTCTCTACTACACTGACTTTGATATAGTTTATTCTTTTTATTTGAGTTAGTAATGTTCTACAAAGTCACCACAAACAACTGAATTAGCAAATAGTGAACTATTGCTCATAGTGAAAATGTAAGGATAAGTTCCTGTGAGCCTCTGGTCATAATATTTGTGCAAACTGGAATGCCATTTGCATTATATAGATTTGTTTGCCAGAGTCCTTATAAAGCAAGCCAGTCTAATCAGCATTGAAAAACTGCGTTTCTACATAACCCTCTACTTGTATCACATTTAGCAGTTATTTTGGAAACTCTTCTGCACCTTCCTGATCTGTGGAACCTGCCTTATCTGCAAGCGTAACCTTTTTTGACTTTGTATTGCCTTTTAAAACATGTGAGCCAGCCAACCTAGCTAAGAAGGGTTAAACTCTTTCCTGACCCTGGGTAATATGATCATAAATTTCCTTGACTTTCAGCCTCACAACAGTGTTGTCCACTTTGTTTTTTAAAAATAGATTGTCGTCTCATGAATCCACAAATTTAACTACTTTTCCTCTTTTTCATAATTTCATCATTCACTGTAGATATTACTTTAACACTTCCAGAGTAGTTTCATAAACAGATCAGCAAAATTTCAATTTCTTTTTGTAGATGTCCTGTGTTGCTGATTCATTATCACTGAATTCATGGCCAACAGTCCTATAACTTATGCCTGAATGAAGCTTATCTGACACATCTGTTTTCTCCATAAGGCACATCACAGCCTTCTTTCTCTTAGAAACATTAGACAGCAGTCTAATACTATGCTTGGGGGCTATTGTAAATAGCAAAGTCACCAGCAAAAATCACAACAATGTGAAAAATGTGGCATTAAATAAACCATAAAAAGGACACTTGTTTACAGTATGAGAGCTGAAACAGGAAAACAGAGGGTTTCTTTGTTCTGACTCAGCTGGGCATATGAATGTCAGTTGACTCAAATTTTTTTCTGTTCTCTGCATGTCCATGAATAACCATGAACACATCTTTGAGTATTGGTTTGGTGGTTACAAATAAATTTTAACAGGTTGGTGAATCTGTAACCATGGAATCTGCCCATAATGAGTGCAGGTCATGGCAAGGAAGTAATCTATATTCTTTTCATGCCAATGTGATTATTGAATAGACCCCTTTGCCATGGACTCCAATTGTCCTCTGTATATAAAATGTTCTTAGAGGATTGTTATGCAAGGTAGCAAAGGCCAATTTTTCATTACTTGGTACACATTAAGGAAAAAACTTTATTAAAAAACTTAGGACGTGAGAACCAGTATGAAGGGGGAGTACAGACCCCTGTCCTCTCATCATCTTACAGAAAAGCAATTTGGGGCCAAAGACAATATGTAGGAGGGTTATATTCAAGAGACAAGGTCCCTGAAAGCAATCTTATGAGTTGGGAGTGGGGTCACAGTGGGACAAACTGTTTAGGTGCCAAACAGTCTGAGTATAGATGGCAGCTATTTTCAGATTTCTGTGAAATTCAGCTGCCCAGCATCTGGAGAACTTGAAGCCTGTGGGAAGTTTCAGACCCTTCTGCTGGGGGAAAAGAGTCACAAGTCTGAGGATCTGAGTTCAGGGGTAGCCTTTACCACTGAGAGAATTCAGGAATCTGAGATCCAGACAATGCAGAGTGAGCTTCTGTAGTTAATTTAAGTCGTATTTTCTCATCGCACCATTATGGTAGTTGAATTGTTTGTGTTAATTTGATTTCCAGATTGGAAGAAGTTCATTATTTATTTTTAAATGTAATTTTAAAACTATATTGTCCATTTTGTCTTACTTTTTTTTTCTGGAGACCAGATTAAATTGATCTCAAGCAATTTGACCAGAGAATATTGATATGAACTATTCTGTTTTTGAAACTGCTATAAAGTACAGCATTATCTATGTTATCTGTGTGTGTTACACATTGGTTGTATAAATTATATAATTTCCTTTAAAAATTAAAACTCATACAAATTATTCTGCCCTTTCCAGAAGATGCTTGTCTATTCAACTTGGACAATCAGCTAAAGAAATCCTCAATTAAAAAGCAACCTAACCTATCTAATTTTGTTGTACTATAGGTTTCTACCATTTTTACTTTCTATAGCTTTAAATTTAAAGGTTTAAACTTTTAATAGTTTAACATTTTCAAAGAAATAACCTTTTTTTTAAACTTGTAAATCTCTTTAAAATTATGTTATTAGAGATGGTGAGAAGATTGACCAGGACCCATTCTCAACCAGAGCTACAGATTCTATACATTCCAAAGGAAGATTCCAAAATATCCCCTGAATGATTTTTCCCCAAAACTTCAGCTTTGAAGAACATTTATAAGATAATTATCATTAAACATAGAATGCCATGCATTGATTTTCTTGTATTACCCATTTTTATTGCTCTTTAATGTAGTTAACTTTCTAAAAACAAACTTAAGCCAAACACACAAAAATAAAGATTTGAAATATAAATCAATATATAACAGATCAATTACAATGGTCCATAAAAATGAAAACCTATACAATTTAAACAATTCTTATAAGCATAGCCCAAATTCTAATCTCTCTTGTTTGTTTTACAAAGAGGTTTCAGAAACATTTAGTTATTGTTTTACAAATGGAAATGCTATGTTTCCATTTAGGAGGAATGAAATCCTGAATATTAATTTGAATCCAGTTGACTTTCATTCTTTTGTAAACACACAGAATCTCAAAGGCTGGAGTTTCTTATCTGTAAGGAGGGAGATTTAAGTCACACACATAAAAAAAATTTTTTTAAAAGAGTTTAAAATTTTGTCTTCTAACTAGCACTGCACTTAAAATTTCAAAACTTTTTTTCTTTAAAACACTTTATTTGCAACTAACCTTTTTTTAAGGTTGTTCCTTTGGAGAGGATCAATAAAAGCACAGCATTTCTCCACTCTCACCTCTTAAAACCTTTGGCTTCCTATGAGTTTCCCTTGTTGCTTAGTCTTTATTGCTGACAATTCTCAGAGGTCTCTGTTCCTCTGAAGGCATGTCCCTTGTCAAAAGAGGTGGGCTACCTTCTGAGGTGTAGGTGTCTTTTATTTTTCTTTAGCCACTCCTTCATTTTTGATATCCTTGATTAGGGCAGCCCAATGATCCAGGTGCAAGGCCTGGGCAATCTGCTAGACATTCTGATCATCATCTTGACTCATACTGGGGTCATGATGGTACCCACAGAAGCAGCCATGACATAGGGACAGCATAGCTATTTGCCAGTTGTCATAGCTAATATACTACTTTTTACAGTCTGTGTGCCACTCTCCGTGGGGACTAGGAAGAGAAAGGGAGAGCTCTTCCCTTGTTTTGTCATTGAAAGTGGCATGACATGGCTTGGCATGGCTACCATTTCTGGCTTCTCTGTCATTTCTAGTACCAAAATGGCCTGAGCAGATTTTACTATGATGACCTGCTAGATCTCTGCAAGTTTTCTTCTCTCCCTTGGTCTTTTTAGACTCTTATCACCTTGACCACACCTTGCTTATGGACCCTTTTTGGTCATGGCCCTTGGGCATCTTTATCTTTTTCCCCACTTCTGAAGATAACTCCAGTTCTATTCATTCGTGAGGATATCCCCAGATTTTTTAGGGCTGTGAAGGTTTCTCTCTATTTTGGATCTGTCTCTGTAATAAAGCAAATGTTTACTGATTGAAATGTTGCATCTCCTTCCAACTCCCCATCATGGGCGTTAGTCTATCCTTGCATTTTTTTTTTTTTATGCCAGGCACTGTTCTAGTTTCTCTGCATTTCCCTTAGTGCAGGTCAAGTTGTGTTGCTAGTATCTCTGCAGAAACAAGCTGGCACCTTGCCTATGTGCCAATTTTTTGACCTCTTGAGAAATCTAAGTGGTGGGTTCCAGTCCCCAACCCAATTTAGGTCACAAGGGGAATGGACTTCCACCATTTCCCAGTTGTGCTAAGAAAATAAATAATGTATGTAAAATGCTTAAGCAACACTCTGGTTTAAATATTTTTTCCTGGCAGTGGGACTAATGGGTAGAAGTAGATGAGATATCATGCTGATGAATAAATACCTGGTAATGAATAAATACCTCACTTAGTATTCTCATCAACAAATGTACATGGAGAAATAACAGATATGCACAGTTCCCCCAAAATATCTTGAATATGCAGACCAAAGTGAGCCCTTTTATTATATATTATCCAATATTCATCCTTCGGTATCTCATTGTTGGTTTTGGTACCAATCTCTTTCAAATCTCTCCAGACCTTTGTTAAAAGGTGAAGATAACTAGATCACGTACAACTCCAACTCTGATGACCAGTGCTCCAACTCTGATTACCAATTCATTTGCAAGTGATTTTTCCCATTATGATGCCAGTGACATGGTGAAGGAGTCTATTACCAAGGAGATTGACTGTGACCTTGAGAGTTTCAGCCCTACTATCTACACCATGAGGTCCAATAGTGTTCTCAGGACATCTCAGGATACCTTCTGGCAATATGATTATAAATAATCTTCAGCTTTTCTGTTTTTTGTTTTTTTGTTTCTTTTTTTGAGATAGAATCTTGCTCTGTCACCAAGGCTGGAGTGCAGTGATGCAATCTTGGCTCACTGCAACCTCCGCTTCCTGGGTTCAATGATTCTCCTGCCTCAGACACCCACCACCACGCCCAGCTGATTTTTGTATTTTTAGTAGAGATGGGGTTTCACCATATTGGCCAGGCTGGTCTCGAACTTCTGACCTCACATGATCCACCCACCTTGGACTCCCGAAGTGCTAGGATTACAGGTATGAGCCACATCTCCCAGCTTCAGCTTCTCCCTTTAAAAAATTTTTGATATGTTCCTCTAAGACATTGCTGATATAAACATGTTCCTCTGAATTCACTGACTTTCCACATTCCATCTCTTCTAATTCTGAAACTTTTTATTCTTCAATGCCATAGATTTCCCCTAATTCTCCTGATCAGTATTGCCCATTTAATATAATCAATGTGGTAAGTACTTTGTTAGAACTGTGACAAAATAGTTATATGGAATTGGAAAGAGGAATTATTGATTCCATAAATGAAGAGAGGGATCCTGAAGGGTTTCCTAGATGACCTCACATTTGAAAAACATTTGAAAAATGCATACAATGGAAGACTAAGAAGAGCACTATGGGAACAGCATGCACAAGGAGTTGGAGGAAACAAGGAGTACTACAGTGTAGCTGAAGTAAGGACAGGTTGGAGGAGGGATGTCAGGGCAGATAGCGAAGGGCCGTGAACCCACGCTAAAGACTATGAACTTCATATGGGGTCTGGCAAGCAGTTGCATAACTAGTGAAATATATGTATTAGAAACGAAATCCTGACAGAAAGAGGCAAAAACAGATGGGAAAAGAGGAGAAACTAGAGGCAGGGAGACTAGTTAGGAGATCCTCATTCCTCAGAGAAGTGAGTCTGCTTCCTTTCCTCCCTGCCTGCTCCCTCCAGGTGCTGTAAAGCAGTTCTGGTCTCCCGAAACAGAGCTATGAGGGAAGGAGGGATGTGCGTGACTTTAAATATGCGCCCTGAGTAGGGGTCTGGCACTAGTGGCTTCCATAATGGGAGCTTACAGCTGTAACCTTATTGGGAGTACAGCACCTAGCATATCATAGGTGCTCAAAAATATCTATAGAACAAGTGAATGGAAGGGAAAAAAAACCTTTCCTGTCATTATCACACTCACAAAGTAAGAAGTCCCCTTTTACATACCCCCTTGGGATAAAGTATATAAAAAAGAATCTCCTAAAATCTAGGACTAATTTTTTTTCCACTCAGTCACATTTCCTTGAAAATTGATTCTGCACCCTGTCATGGAGGCCACCTGAGGGTTAGAAATAGCATGGGCTTCAGAGCCAGGCTGACTCAGGTGCACATCCTTACTCAGTAATTGTGTGAACTTGAATAATTTTGTAACTTTCTGATCCTCCATTTCCTCATCTCTATGCTAACAATGAGGAAAGGGTTGCAGTGAGGAAAGAGATGTCTGTAAAATGCTTATGCCAAAATGTGGCTGCAGTTCAGCCAGATGCACACAGAACTACATGTGCAGGAACTCTGAGATCCAGTCAGAGAGAGAGCTGCAGAATTATATAGAAGGGTGGCCACTGTGCCTCTCCACTCCTCTACTCCAGTGTTGGACCACCCCTACTTAGGCTGTTATCTGAGGCCAATGCATGTACTAAGTCAGAATCAGACAGAACTCATCCCATGTAGCAGATACAAATCTCAATCCAAAAAAAACAAAAACAAAAACAAAACAAATAAAAACCCTAGTTGTATAAGAAATATGAACTTTATTTTTCTATGTGAATTACATTTTTTCCAATATGAGACTCAGTTTAATGTAAAGATAGAAAAATTTCAGAAAATGTAACATTCCACCTCACCAGCTGCCTTTATCTGGGGATGGATATAAGTTGCTGGAGACTTACATAGAGCCAAATCATTGGGAGAGTGTATCTAGTTTTGTATAGTGTCAGTTGCCCACATCAGCATTTGATCGAATGATCCCATTCCCCTTTGGTCTTAGTGGTAACAGTTGGGTCCTTCTTTATGCCCATCCCAAACATCTGACTGTCTGGGCCATTTCTGTACTGCTGTGTGAACAGAGGAAACTTTTTGTACCCTTGACCCTGTAGTGTCACAGAGATCTCAAAGAGACCATCTGAGGACTGCCTACCTGCCCTGCACAGCCATCTCTTCTACTTGTACATCGGGGGGAAGGAGAGAACCCTTGAGGTGAGTCTATGTCCCAATTACCAGGGATAGTCTAGAGAAGCAAGGATACTCCAGGGTTCCCTCCTTCCCCTCAATGTACAAGCAGAAGAGATGGCTGTGCAGGGTAGGTACTTGCCTGTACCTGGAAGTTTAGGCAGGATCTCCTCCCTCTGACCTCTCTAATTGTGGCAGCACTTCCTGTCTATTTTAATCATTTACTAGGTTTCTTATGGATTGTTTTCTCATAATAATTCTTTCGTTTTGTCCTCTTGAGTCCAAGATTTTGAAATTCAAAAGCCAAAAATAAGACTATTGTTCTCTCCTTTTTCCTGAGCCAGTCAGTAAGTTTGTTGCTGAATTGAGGGTGGAGGGAGGGAATCTAGAAATATGTGTAAATGCAAGGGGGAAACAGTTTATTTAGTCTTAGCCACTTCATTTTTACATTTTCTCTGGTTAAACCATCCCACTTCATTTTTTTTCATATTTCACTTTCTCTTGTCCTTTGACACTACTACACATTGCTTGAAATAATTTTATCTTCATTGCCAATGGCATCCTTCTGAAATTGACCATGTTAAAGTAAGAAACAAGAATCTCATCTACTGGGCTGTTCAGCATATCATGAAAATAGTTTAGGATTAAATTGACCAGTCATTTGTTATTAATGTACATATATACTTCTCTATGGACTGTGTTTTAAATGACAGTAAAACTCACTCTGTAATCATTAGTTTTGGGGTATTGTTAGAACAAGAACTTATGTGCTTTCTTTTGCCCAGTTACTGTTATAATATTGCATTTCTTTGTCTAAAATCTAAGTCCAATTAGAAAAACTAGATAAATGAGAGTATGGCTTTTTAAGGGTTTCAGATTTTTGTGTCTCATCATAAAACAGAATTTTTAGCAATTTTTGCTACATCAATTTTGTTTATAAACATTTTTATACATGTATCACAGAAATGTTTGATAGTTTGTCGACAAAAGTGCAGTAATATATTTTAAAATCTGGTTCTGTAAATGAATAATTCAAGTAAAATAGGAAATAGGAAGAGAGCTTGGGAAAGGGATAAGTATGACTTTTGATCTTTTTATTAGACTATCATAATCAGATGATTCCTTTATCAGAGTGGGATGTGTATGTCTGAAATAAATCTGGGCCTCCATCGGAATACTTGGAATGTAAATCTTAAACACTCATTTGTGATGACAGTCAGTCAAATGTTCTTTCAATTTGATGTCCAGTTGATTCATGAATTTACTCATGATTTATGATGAGTCATGTCAAAAGGCAGTAATGTTGTTGAACTTGAATTTGATATTTTGGCCTGTGATCATAGACTAAATTAATTTTTTTCTAATGCATAATTTATCCTGAAGATTTACTTCATGCAGGGATTCCTACATATTCCAACAACTCTAACTCTTTTTATAAAGAACCTAACAAAGCAGGTTAGAGAGGCAAATTACAGGACCTTTATCAGATGAATAAACTTTAAAAATAGACCATTTGTGCACAGAGACGTGCATAGCTTCATCTTTTATAATCAAGTTATAAAAAGCCATCATGTTGGTGTAAGGACTGTTCTAATAGGACACATAAGCCTTCCTGTAGCTAACCCCTTCTCAGTACTGACACAACCTGAGAGTCAGAAGATAATGTAAATGGAAAGGGCCTTAAACATCATTTAGTCTAGCTGCCTTGTTTTACAGTCACAGAAATTAAGGGGTTTGACAGCGTACCAGTCGACACACAGTCATTAAACCTGACTGAGTCAGGTTGGGGTTCCTGATTTCCCGACTCCAAGCCTCTGACCCAATGCAGCATTTTCATTTCCTGCTTCTTGTATGATTAGGACAGATTCATCTACAGTTTAATCATCTCATTCATGAAAAGTACAGAAGAAAGAGCTATGAAATTGTTTTACCCTTTTAATTTTACTTCAGTTAAAGTTTTCCTTATGATTAGGATTACAACTTTTTAAAAAAATATTTCAGACACTTTTCATTATAGAACAAAAGGATAGGTGAAAATGTATTACTCTTTTTCTCCATACTTTATGCATTCATTTTGTATAAACAAAACTGCATTCTAACCATCTATTAAATGTCTTTTCTACTAGCTGTGAGATATTTGAGATCAGTTATCATGTTTCATTCAGGCGTTATATTCCTAAAGCCCTAGCACAATTCATGGCACAATACATTTTTGGTGAATGAATGCTAGATTACCATTTTCCTGGAGGTAATTCCTTGTTTTCTATTTGTATCCTTTGTACACATTAGCACTCAGTATATACATTTGTAATGAATAATAGAATGAGTAAGTAAATAGACATTCATGGAGGATCTCTTTGGACTTTCTAAACTAGAAACAATGGTGATTTTTTAAAAAGTAGTGAGCTGTGTAGCTCTTAGTTGTTAGTGCTTATGTTACTCCTTATAAATGTATAAAAAATTTGTATCTCTAGAAATGATATAACCAAGGTAAGATTTAAATATAACCTAGTGTTTAGAATTAGGCCTAAATATCTCAGAGAAAAAAATGCAACAAATTCATTTAACTACGCAGGTCACTGGCCCAAGCTTCAGTTCCATTTCATCAGTAGCGTACTTGGCTAACATTTTAGCACCAAAACTTTTTTTTAGTGAATTAAAATCAAAACTGAAAAGAGAAGACTAAATTGGGGTGCCACAATGAAGCTTGAGGAGATGGGTATACAATTTTAAACAGAAATAGAAAAGCCTTTCAAGATTTTGTAATTTTCTCCCATTTCTTACCCATCTCCTTGTTCTCCCTTTGTCGAGTTTCCAGATATGGTAAATGCAAAATAAAAAGTGAATTCTTCATCTTTGAAAAATACAATTGAGTTTTATTGAAAAATAAAATATGTTCTCTAAATTTGGCACTTAGAGAGCCTTCCTTTGAGGATTTATTGTGAGAAAAGGGTCCATAAGATTGTAAATACTGCTTTTGTTAGTAGAAGGCAACAAGGTTGAAAAGACGAGGATTTACATTAAAAGCTTACAATATAAAGCCAAAGATTATACCAGAGAAGCCTTAATGTGTTATGGTTACTACTCTGTTAAAAGATTGCTGAATTGGTCCTCACATGGGTAAAGGAGGGGAAGTGGGGGAGAGGGATGTCTGTGCCATATCTGTTCCTGTTTCCTTCACTGTGTCATTACTTAATCCTCAGACGTACACATGAAGTAGATGTTATTATCTTTATTTCATGGTTCAGAACTGAAGCTCGGTTAAGTAAAACAATTCGTGGGAGGTCATCAGTCTCCTGCTTTCTTTTTTAGCCTCACCTTCTACCATTCTCAACCTCACCTGCTCCTCTCACCCTTAGCATCTTTGCTCTTCCCTGAACATCCCAAGCATGCTGCCTTCTGTGACGCTTGCTCTAGCTGTATTTTCTGCTCAGGGTTCTCAGACCCCAACTATTAATGTGGTTAGATCCCTCTTGTCGCTCAGATCTCTGATGACATGCCATTGCAGAAAGGGCTTTCCTGATGACCCTATATAAAATATCTTATTTCATATGTGTTATGATCTAAACTTTTGTGTTGCCCCAAATTCGTATGTTGAAATTATAATTCCCAATGGGATTATATTAGGAAGTGGGGCCTTTGAGAGGTGATTAGGTCATGAGAGTATAGTGTTAATGAATGATATTCATACTTCTATAAAGGAGGACTGAGAGACCACCTCATTCCCTCTCCCTGTGAGATTACAGTGAAAAGACAGCTGTCTGTGAACCAGGAGATGAGTCCTCACCAGACATTGACTTTGCAGGCACTTTGATCTTGAACCTCCTAGCCTCCAGAAGTGTGAGAACTAAATTTTTGGTTGTATATATGCCACTCAGTATATGATATTTTGTTATAGCAGTCCAAACAGACTAAGATAATATGTCAGTAAGATGAACCATTATTTTGAGTACCACTAAGAAAGCAAAATGCTGCTAGTTAATCAATGACATGATAGTTTTTTTAAGATGCATCCCAGTTTCACAGACGTTAAAATGTGGGGGGAAAATGTTCTTAGAGTTGATGAAATGCAATATAACTTCCTGGCCTTCTCTCCTGTTCCCTTATGCTGGATTATTCTCTTTGTAGTGCTTATCACTCTCTGATATAATGTATATTTTCTTTGTTTTTTCTCTCCACACTAGAGTTTAAGCTACATGTAAGAGCTTTGTTTTGTTTATGACTGGTTATACACATTGGCTAGATGTGCCCTACGCCTGTCTCCTCTTCTTCCTGGGCACTCTGGATTACATTTTCCAGTCTCCCTTTCAGTTGGGTGAAGACATGCGAGAATCTTCTGGAAAATTCTCCTTTATTTTTCTCTTTCTTCCTCTTCCAGTCATAAGGGATGTGAGAGCCACTAAAGGGAAGAAGCCTGTATCTCTAAATTACAGTGACAAATAAAGCTGCCTCCAGCCCCCACCATCCTGCCACATTGAATTTTATGATATTGTGATATTAAGAGATATTTGTAATTTAAGCCACTGAAATTTGGGGTTTTTGGTTATATCAGCTAGCCTACTCTAATATATTGCTCTATCCGCACTGCCCAGAACTGTGCCTGCACGTAGTAAGCTCTTAATAACTTATAAAAATAGGGTAAATGATAGGAATAGTAGGTTTTTGCAGGAAGATGATTAGGTTTGGTTTGTACATAAAGCATTTTCACGGGACAATGGGGGCGAGTGTTGGCAACATCTTGTACTTCCTCATTTCAGGTGGCCATTTCTCCTTTCAAGTACAGTGAACAACCAGGTGCACTGCCCAAAGTCCTTCCCACTGGGATTACTCTTCTCCACTGTCTTTTGGAGATGTCTGAAAAAGGGACTGTTGTGCTACAATTGTTCATTTTCACGTAGTGCCTGCATATCATGCAGAACCATCTCTAAACCAGGCCAAGTCTTCTCCTTCTCTGTCAACTAATCTTAGGATACAGCATAGAAAGCCATAGGTGCATCCTGAAGGAGAGAAGCCAGTGTAGCAAGAGTAGGGACAATGAGGCATTTGGGTCACTTCTTTATGTAGCTTCTTTGTGCCCCTACAGCTTGCTCTAGCCCTATTCTGTATGTATCGCTTCCATTTGATGATGGATGTTGATGTACATGCCCAACTTTGTGGCTTGGTGGGTGAGATAATACCCAGGAATGATAGCTCAGTTCACATGCTAATTTGGTGGCCCATAGTTAAGTATTCAGTCTCTACTAAGGCTTAGTAGCAGACCAAGAGCTATTTCTCAAAAGAAGAGGAGTTATCTACAGAGAATGGTAGGCTTTTACCACTTTCCAGTGACATTAGGAGCAGCCAGTTAATCTCTCATTATATTTGTTACTTTTCCAAACATGTTCAAAAGTATCATGTACACAGTCACTCATTCCTTGCTTCTTAAATAGGAATATGTAATGGAGATATTTTGCATATCTCTAGTGCCAGATCACATCATAGACTGTAAGTACTCTCTTTATTTCTGGGAATAGAGTCATTAGTGTCTTTAAATGTAATCAGGTGAGAGAGCCAATGCCAGAAATCCCAAACCCAAGAAAACTTAAATCCTCAAAATTCTGTTCCTCTGGAGCCACTCTTGGTACCCAAATCTCTATTAACCCGGGTTCTTTGGAGAAATAGAATGAATAGGATATAGATACAGATCCATATATGTGTGTTTGTATGTATAGTAGTCCCCTCTTATCCACAGTTTCACTTTCCACCGTTTCAGTTACCCATAGTTTCAGTCACCAGAGGTCAACTGTGGTCTGAAAATATTAAATAAAAATTTCCAGAAATAAGCAATTCATAATCTTTAAACTGTGTGCCATTCTAAGTAGTGTGATGAAATCTTTCACTGTCCTGCTCTGTCCCACCCAGGATGCGAATCATTCCTTTATCTAGCATATCTACACTGTATCGTATGAACACATAGAGAAAAACATATGTAGGGTTTGGTACTATCCATGGTTTCAGGCCTTCACTGAGGGTCTTGGAATGTATTCTGGGTGGATAAATAGATATAGGTATAGATCCATCTAGATAGATATGGATTGATATCTATATCTCAATCTATCTACATCGATATAGATAGATATCTCTATCTGTAGATGTATAGATAGAGAGAAAGAGAAAGAGAGAGATTTCTTATTATAGAAGCTGAGGGGTACTAGGATATGCAGTAGATAAGTTGGAGACCCAGGAGAGCCAACAGTATAGTTTTAGTCCAAGTCAAAGTCTGAAATTCTCAGAACCAGCAGAGCTGTTGGTATAAGTTACAGTCCAAGCAGCCCAAGTCCATGTCTGAAAGCAGGAGAAGACTCAGATTGCATTGTGTCCCAGCTTGAAGACAGTGAGGCAGCAAGTGAATTCTCCCTTTCTGAGCCTTTTGTTCTGTTCAAACCTTCAACAGATTGGATGAGGGCCACCCACATTAGCAAGGGCAATCTGCTTTACTCAGTCTACCAATGCAAATGTTAATCTCATCAAAAACCACCCTCATATACACACCCAGAATAATGTTTAACCAGATGTCTGGGCATCCAGTCAGGCTGACACATAAAATTAACTATCACAGCCTGTATTTGTGAGATCAATGATTCATTTACATAATTCTCTCATAGACACAAGTGCTCAATTTTAATTTTCAATTCCTCCTCTTTAGATTAGCTTTGTAAGTTTCTGGGCATTTGACTGTTAATCAGGTGTGTGTGTGGGGGGGGGGGCGGTGGGTGTGTGTTTAGTACAAAGTTCCTCTATAGGTAGGTATAATCTGCTCCAGAAAGCTATTCAAGAAACTCCCAGACTTCTCCCCTAATTTATCTTTGTTTCTTTCTTGCTCCTATTTTTGGAGGAAGAAAAAGAAAGTGTCTAGGGCTGACTGATCAGGGTGATGATAATGAAAAGAAAAGAACTGTTTTATTTACCTTTTTATTTCCATATTAAAATACCTGGAAAATGCTGTTACGGTTGTAGAATTATAAAGATCTGAAAATGGGACTGATGTGTTTCCTTCTCATCATTCAAGATTTAGCTTAGATATTGTCTCCTCTGGGAAACACCAGGTAACACTCCAAGACTGGATTGAATGCTTGTCCCAGTGATTCTTCTAGCATTCCATGCCTCCCTTACCCTCACACTCATAAAAGGTGAACACAGTTCAGGGGCAGAGTCTGCATCTGCTTCATTACTGTGTTTCTACAGCCCAACACAGGTGAACAAAATGTTCAATAAATATCTTTTGAACAAAAGAGTAAATGATGCTCTCTTTTTTGGACAACTGAATCATTGAAGGCAGTGATTAGTTCATGTCAGGGTTTGCTACTCTAGGTTTAAATATGTTTTTTAAAAGAAGAAGACAAAAAATAACCTCCAAACTACTCTGAATTGAACCTTTATTTCAAGTCACATATTCCTTTCCTTATTATTTCTTAGTTATTCCCAACCTACTCAAATGAGTTTATTGGAAAAGGCTCCTTTCTAATTTGTAACACATATTGCATAGACATTTGGCATAGCTTCATAGTAATCCATTTTATGTGCTAAATTTGCAGATTTTATCTTCCTTGGCTCTTCATAGCTTTCCATTTAGTGCCATGGGCTTCAGGCCATTATAAAAGTTTTGATTTTAAGGTGAAAGTTGGAGGTGATTGCCATCCTAAGATAAAGCTGCATTGATGTAGTATTTTTAAAGCTGTTAAGTGGAACCTATACATAATAGTCATGAGAGAATAACGCTGTCTCCTTGCATAAGAACTTGATTAAGCTGCAGCTCTAAAGCTCTTTGCTCTTTCCTGAGGGAGGGTGACAGGACCGGGCCTAGAGCCATTGGATCCATCTGGCAGGAATCTGTCTATGGTAGTGGATGTGAAGGGATGGAGTGGGATAGAGGGGATGGAGGAGAGGTAAAGGAGAGAGGGAAGCACAAGGGCTGGACTAAAATATTGGGTACTAGGTCAAGGTGGAGCGAGGAGTGGGAAATATTAATATAACAAAAATTAACAGCTGTTGCTATGGTCTTACAGATAAGATAGACATACAAAGAAATGAAACCCCCACTTTTATATCTATCACCATAACCTAGAATATTGGCAGAGAGAGAAAGTGTTTTCTACAACTGTTATTTCAAAATATGACACAGAAAAAATTGATGAGTCTGGCATGAACAATATTTCAGATCAAGAAACTCAGGAAAGCACAGTGCAATTTGATTCTGAGGACAGAACAGTGTCTGGAGCATGTTGGCTGTTCAGAAAGAACTTGTTGAGTATCCTCAAATTTGGAATAAGAAGCATTTGAAGTTAAGAATAGTAGAACTAGTTGCAGGATCAGGACCCAAATCTGGATAGAGAAATGACAATAACTTCCTGTGACTGGGGCTTTATCAATGCCCTAGAAATGAATGAAGGACAGTGAATTAAGAAATGGATAAATGTGGCCGGGCGCGGTGGCTAAAGCCTGTAATCCCAGCACTTTGGGAGGCCGAGACGGGCGGATCACGAGGTCAGGAGATGGAGACCATCCTGGCTAACACTATGAAACCCCGTCTCTACTAAAAAATACAAAAAACTAGCCGGGCGAGGTGGCGGGCGCCTGTAGTCCCAGCTACTCGGGAGGCTGAGGCAGGAGAATGGTGTAAACCCGGGAGACAGAGCTTGCAGTGAGCTGAGATCTGGCCACTGCACTCCAGCCCGGGTGACAGAGCAAGACTCCGTCTCAAAAAAAAAAAAAAAAAAAGAAATGGATAAATGTAAATTCACATTTAGTAATAACTCATTGATATTTTAAGTTTAATTTATAATTGTGTTTACACTGTCGTATTTTATTTTTCTCAATTAATTTATTTTTGCTATTCTTTTAAAGTCCCCAGTTAAACAACTTATTTAGGAATTGTTTTAAAATAGTTAGAATGGATGATGCTGAAGACCATTATCCTTAGCAGACTAATGCAGGAACAGAAAGCCAAATACTTTATGTTCTCAGTTATAAGTGGGAGCTAAATGATGAGAACACATACACACATAGAGGGGAACAGCACACACTGGTGCCTATCAAAAGGTGGAAGGTGGGAGAAAGGAAAGGATCAGGAAAAATAACTAGTGGGTACTAGGTTTAGCACTGGGGTGATGAAATAATCTGTACAACAAAACCCCATGGCATAAGCTTACCTATGTCACAAACCTGCGCTTGCACCCTTGAACTTAAAAGTTAAAAAAAGAGTTAGATGATATTCATTGTAATGAACAAACTATATTAATGATCTCCTGGTGCCTCCCAAGGGATTGGCTGTAACTGGTAACCAGGACTCACAGTCTCTATCTCTAATAGTGCTTGCTATATTTTGAGCGCTCAATTAATATTTAGTCACTGAACTATTTGCCTCAACCAGGTAAATGATCTCTTACATGAGCATCACAAACACCCACTGATAATGAAATTATATATCTTTCCTTAGTGTTTTATATTGAACTTTTCTGCTTTAAGAGAGAAAATATTTTTTTCTTCAAAATGGCAATGTTAGGCCAGGCATGGTGGCTCAGGCCTATAATCCCAACACTTTTTGAGGCCGAGGCAGGCAGATAGCATGAGCCTAGGAGTTCAAGACCAGCATGGGCAACATGAGGAAACCCCGTCTCTACAAAATACAAAAATAAGCCAGGCATGGTGGCATGTGCCTGTAGTCTCAGCTACTCAGTAGGCTAATATGGGAATATCATCTGAGGCCCAGTTGCGGGAGATCAGGGCTGCAGTGAGCTGTAATGGCACCACTGCACTCTAGCCTGGGTCACAGAGTGAGAACCTGTCAAAAAAAAAAAAAAGGGAATGTTATATCTTCATTCTTGAATTCTTGGCTTCGATTTTATAGCTAAAATTATTGCTTAGAAGCACAGATGAGTACATTGTCTGTCACAAGGATTTAATCTTTTGAACACTTGGCTGACCGTCATATAATATTTTAAACTGAGTGTATCAGATGAAAACACAACTACTGCCAATTCAGTAGAATTGCACCAAATAGTTATTTCTCCCTGAAATTCCAGAGTCAGCCTTTTCAAAAATATTACCCCTTAGGAGGTGTCTCTTTATACTGTTTAAACTAATATTGCAACTAACATACAAAATGTTATAAAAGCAAGGCAAATTATATAATAAGTGAATATATATCACGACTTTAGTAAACTATATATGAATCCAATGAGACTTTGCTTCTTCTGTTTCTAGTTTTCTCTTAAAGTGACTTTTACAAAGAATTTTAATTTAAATGAAATTCTTTGTGCTCACTCACAATTTGGGGACTATTCAGGAGATCTAATTAGCTTTAAACCAGTTTACCTGAAAATCACTTTTACATTTCTGGTTCCTTCTAGAAAGTAGTGGATTATTACTTATTAATGGCTCTAGGCCATTTATGAAAAATGTTGCTTTTGTCAAAAGTTGAATTAATGAATCTCTTAACACTGAACCTCTGTTGTCAGTGGATCTTTTTAAATAACTGCAATGAAACTGGGAAAAGTAAATTGCAAAGAAAATTTTAACAAAACCCCTCTCCCCTTTTATTGTAAGGCACAGACACCTGAATAAAATAAAGTGAAGAAATGTAAAAGAGTAAATGGATTTAGTGGAAGCAATATATATTCAAAAACCATTAATATATTCAGATAAAGAATTTTTCTTTATAAATTTCTCCCTCTTTTCTCCTTTTAGATTCATCACTCTATGTGTCCACAAACTCTGAATAATTAATTCTTTCATTGTATTCTTGAAGCAGATAGGCAAATATTACCATTCAACTATTAGCTGTATAATACTTGACATGCCCCATAATTTTATAGCTGAGAAAGCTAATAATTAGGCTGTAAACTCCCAGGGGTGGAGAAATTAAGGAATTGGTCCAAAATTATAATGAATGTTGGAATAATTATTATCATTGTATTCACAAATTCTTGACCCCTGTACACAAAACTTATCTCCATATATATATGTACACAAAACTTATCTCCATATATATATTATCTCCATATATATATACACACACACATATATATACATATATACATATACACACATATATATACATATATATGGTCTCAAATGCCTATTGTCTTAATCCTATTTACCATTCTCCATGCTTTCTAGTTGTTCTGAAATGATTTACCATTCTAATATACTGACACAAATATGTCTTATTTTAAAACTCAAAATATATATTGCCTTGAGAAAAACTATTATGATTAAATAAAATTAAAGAAAGCTTATGTATAAGTAATTGTCTTTATTAACAGTAAGACAATCCCTTAATTTTTTTCTCTGCTGAAAAACCTATCTATCACTTCACCCACCTTCCCCTTTTATCTTCATGCCTTAGAGGAAAAGGTGTTCACACAAAAGCTTAATCCCTCCCTCTCTTTTCCTCACCTAATTCTAAATCACATTTTTCACTGATTCCCTCCCTTTTGCTTACAAATATGCTAAAGATTTTCCTATCCTAAAAACAGCAACAAAAGACATCTCAATTCTGTTTTTCCCTTCAGCCACCTTCTGCTTTAACAATTTCCCCTTCACTACTGGGAGCTGAAAAGTCATCTAAACTTACTGTCCCTTCCCTTTTCCCACTCATTTGCTCTTCAGTTCATTGGTCTATATTCCTGTCACTTGAATGAAACTACTCTGATTGAAATCAAAGATGTAGCTATTATTGGATCCAGTAACTGTATAAATATCTCATCTTGTTTTACTTTTCTGCAACATTCAGCATTGTCAATCACATCCTCCACTACTAAAACTTTCTTTGTCCGGCTTCTTATGTAAGTATATATATATTTTTGTGCTCTCCTTAAGTAGTGATTTTTCCCCCTGCCATTTCTCTCATTATTTCTCCTCCAATAGCACCTAAGTGTCTATCATTTAATCTTGCTTTGGCATAGGATGTAATTTATCCTAAACATATCATTCTTGCCGCAACTTCTCTAGTGAGTTTCATCTATATTTCCAACCATTTATTGCCCATTTCCTCTTCAATATCCTTTAGCAGTCTCCAACTTTAACCTGTCTATCATAAAACTCATGATCTATCTCCTGAAATCTGCTTTTCTTCCTGACTTACTATGTTAGTTAATGTTCATTAAACTAAAATCTAGGAAAAACACAAGACTTGGAGTCAGAAGTTCTGGGATCAAATTCTGGGTCAAAATCAGATTAGTTTTATGATTTTGTATGAGTTTCTTTTCTCAAGCCTCCATTTCCTCACCTGCAAAATAGTAAAATAATGCTTCAAAGAGTTTTAGAAAATAAATAAATGAAGATTAAAATGAAAGCATCTGGCAAAATGTCTAACATGTAGCCATCACTAAACGTGTTAGTTTCCTTTGTTTTTTTTTCTACATTGCCTTCTTCCTGTCGAAAGACAAGATCATCATACAATAACTAAAGCAATAAATGAATTTGTTACTTTCTTAAATCAGGGAGAATGATGGTAGCAGGGAAGTTTCCCTTACCAAAGCCAACATTTGGAAAAGGCATAGGGAGAAACTGACAGACTTTTGAGGAAGCATAGATTTCAGAGTTTGAAAGACTTTCAGAAGTGGTAGTGGTTGAAGCCCGCTGTAGAGGCATACTTTTTCAGGTCAGGCTGGCTGGCTTTCAGAAGTATATTCACTGAAGATAGTTGTCATTGATTTATTAATGCTTTTTATTCCTGTTTGGGTGGTTACTCACTACAGAGCCTCAGAACAACGTCTTGTCCCAGGAATGTGGAATCTTTGAGGTTTTCTTGGTTTTGTTTCTCATTCTTTTTCTCCCCACCCTGCCTCTCACTAATTTTCAGTTGGTCAACAATCTTGCTCATTCAACTTCCAATGTCTTTCAAAACTTGCCTAGCCCCAAGTGTCTATCTCTATTTCTGCTGGTGCCCTAATTTATGTTTTCATCATCTTTCAACTATTCTTTGGTAATGGTATCTGAATATGCTAACTCAGTCTCCCAGCCCCCAGACTCCAACTCTCATCCATTCACCACACTGGCATCAGAGTTAGTCACCTAAAACAGGTATGATAATCAACTCTAACTTAAAATCTTAATGATTTCACTGGGTTTATAGGATTTTTCCCAATATCACCTGATATTAAAATGCAGATTCCTGGGTCTCATGGGGCTGGGTTCCAGGAATCTGAGTTGTAATAAGTATTCCCAAGATGTTATTGTGTTCACAGAAGTTTGAGAACCACTCACTTGTAGGCTATAATGCAAATTCCTTGGCACAAGCAGTCCTAATGAACCAGCTTTCCAGCTTCATATTTTTGTACTTTCCACGTATCCTATATTGTAATTACACTGAGCTACTCATCTTTCTGCAGACACACATGGAAAATTCTCTTCTATTTTCTCTGTACATTCTGGCCCTTCAGCCTGAAATATTAATTTGCCTCATAAACTCCTGCTAATCCTTGACAGCCAGTTCACATCTTTCAGAAACCTACCTTTTTCATAATTATGTTTCTATGCCTTCCTGTATAATTCGTAATTGCAATGTGTGGAGTTAAGTGCCTACTTTTCCCTCTGGTGGACTGAGTTTCTTGAGGGTAAATGTCAAATCTTATCCATATGTACATGACTATTACCTAGCACACTGCAATCATATAATACATGTTGACTGCATATTTGCTGAATTAAATTTTTATGGAAACCTTGAAGAATATCAGAATAGAATATCAGCCTAGAATATCAGAGAAAGGATATATTAATCTACTCCATTTATTTGTAGATTCAACTAAAGCCCAGTGGTATTCACTGACAACAAACCAACTTTACTTTGGCCCCAACCTTTGTTGGAATAAAAATTAACCTAAGCCCAGATACTTTTAACAGAAAATTGTTTGTATTCTGGATTGTTCATTGGATTGCAAGTTTTTGGATTGTTCCACAAAATTTGGAAGTTCCTTTCTAACCCATGTTTATTTGGAATGGCTTATACAGATCCATGACATCTTTTCATTTGATTATTTTTCTTAATCACAAAAGTAATAGCACTAATTTCAAACAGTGGAACAATTTAACATATAAAAGTTAAAAAATAGTAATATTTACATACATACAACTTCTGACTCTCACCTTCATCAACCCTCTTTTTATTCCTATGTAGTAACCAATGTTTATAGCCTGATATGTACTCCTCCTACTTTTCTCTATGCTCATATAGAATAGGTTTAAAAATTTGCTTTGTTTGTTGTTAATGGAATCATATTATACAAATCTTGAAATTTACTTTTCTTACTTCATAGTACATTGTGAATATTCCTCCAATCAATAGATAGAAATCTAACTTTTTTTTTTAAGAACTAAATAACATGTCATAGTATGGTTGTACTACCATTATTTAACAATCCCCTGTTCCTAAACAGTCATGCTGTGTCCAGTTGTTTTTTTCTCACTATCCACAATGCTTCAATTAACAATGCAGTCTATACATGTACTATTGTTATTTATGTAGAAGAGATTATCAAAAGTTAAATAGCAGAAGAAATGCGTATTTTTATTTTTAATGACCAGATTGTGTAGCAACGTGTTAAACATCTTAAGTTTACTGGGCACTTGAATTTTCTTTTTGAATTAGATGCTTATATCCTTTGTCCATTTTCCCATTGATTTGTTTTTTTAAAGACAATAATTTTTAGAGGCTTTTTTGTATTAACCTTTTGGCTCTTAGATATGAAACAGTTTTCTTCTATTTCCTGCTTATACTCTTTTATTGATTATAATATCTTCACACTGAAAGCATTTGATATTTTTATGTAATGAGTTATATTTATCTAGTCCTTTATGGATTTTTATATCTCTTATTTTTATCCAAAATTTCTTTCCATCTCCAGTTTATGCAGTCTTCTAATTTTTATTCTAATATTTATATTGTTTTACTTCATGTATTTAAATATCAAAAGGAATTAGAAATTTAGTTTTGCTTTTTTCCAGGTGGATAGCCAATTAGGTCAACGGAATTTAATAATAAGTTAATTACAGGGATGAGGTGAGGAAGAAATTGTCTACTATTATAATTTCTTTAATATTTATTTGCCTCTTCAAATTTTCTATTGCTCATTAAATTGTACCATATACTTTACTATGAGACAGGAAATGACTGAAAATATTTTGTACCTCAAGAGGTTCACAGGTGTGGCAAAGTTTGTTTTTTTTAATTGTGAGAAATGTTTCCAAGTTTTCTTTTACAAAATGATAAATGTTCTAAATATGTTGACATTTTCTGAAATGACAAGTGACTGCCACAGGAAAGCTACTAGTTGTGTGTACTCAATAATAAGGGCAATCTGAATGTCTCTGGGCCAGGCGCGGTGGCTCACCCCTGCAATCCCAGCACTTTGGGAGGCCGAGGTGGGTGGATCATCTGAGGTCAGGAGTTTGAGACCATCCTGGCCAACATGGTGAAACCACATCTCTCCTAAAAATTAGCCTGGCATAGAGGCTAAGTGTTGGCTATGGATGGTTGTTTTTTGTTTGTTTGTTTTGTTTTTGTTTTCTTTGAGATGGAGGCTCACTCTGTTGTCCAGGCTGGAGTGCAGTGGCGCAATCTCAGCTCACTGCAGCCTCCACCTCCCAGGTTCAAGTGATTCTCCTGCCTCAGCCTCCCGACTAGCTGGGATTACAGGTGTGTGCCACCATGCCCAGCTAATTATTGTATTTTTAGTAGAGACACAGTTTCGTCATGTTGGACAGGCTGGTCTCGAACTCCTGACCTCGGGTAATCTACCCATCTCGGCCTTCCAAAGTGCTGGGATTACAGACGTGAGCCACTACGTCTGGCCAATATGTCTTATATGTTAGTTGTTTTTGGAAATAATACTTGACCTTTTTATACTGCTATACCACTGATAGTACCTACTAACATATCATTTAAATTTTTCAACAAGAAGAACATCATGCTCAATTAGAAACTTAGCTAATGAATTTTAGTTCAAACTCTGCCATAGAAACCCCAAATTTACTTAAAGTTTGTGCAGAGATCTCATTTTTGTGTTTAAAAATTTTCTATAAAAATATAATTAGGACATTGATTAATATAAAAGACATTTTATTAAAATGAAATGATTGTCAAATTAATCAAACATACATAAATCACTTTTGCTATCTACATGCATTCATGTATTCATTCATCAAATATAAATTATTTACTACATTACCAAGTACATTCTAGCCTCTGGATATGCAATAATCCATGGGATCTGGTCCCCTTACTTTAAAAGAGCTTATGTTTTAGTTGAAGAGAGAGTCAAATAAATAATTCAGCAGGGACAAGTTTAATAATGAGACATAGGTTCAGTGCTATCAGAGAGGAAGGAATGATCATTTTTGTTTTGGAAAGTAAGGGGGTGCCTGGGAGGTTTCATTGAGAGAATAATAGCTCAATTTAGGCTTGAAAGATAGATAAGAATTTCCCTGGTTGACAAAAAATAGAAAATCATTTCAAATAGAAGGGAGAATATGTCCAAAGGCAAAAAAAGCATAACAACATTATGTTCTAGGAAATGCAAGTGGTTTAGCGTTTTTTGAGTGTAAGGTTTGAGGCAGGGAGTTGCTGGAAATGAGTCTGGATTGATATAATGAAGCAAATTATATAAATAATATAGGCATTAAGGGATTTTCACTGTAAGATTTACTTTTCAGATTATCTAGCTCTAACATAGTTACAACCAAAAGAGTAAAATAATCCACCTAAGTTCTTCAAAATAGGAACTGCACAAAAGCTAGATGAAACTATGCAATTGTTTGTTACTTATTTCCCAGGGGTGTTTTGGGAAATCACAAACTATTCATAAGCACATAAAGTCAAAGAAACTCATATATAGACAATGAAATTACATTTAAGTCACAAGTAAAACTAAAATTATTAAATAGGAGAATGAATAATTACAATATTAATACAATGATGACATTGAAATACTGATTTTAAAATTTTGATATGGTAATTCCAGTATAAAATAATTGAAATAAATAAACAGTCTAATGTTTCATCTATTCGTCATTCAGGGGAAAATTCAAATGGATATGGTGGCCTGCACTTATAGTCTCAGATTCTCAGAAGGCTGAGGCAAGAGACTTGCTTGAGCCCAGGAGTTCAAATTCAGCTTGGGCGAAACATCAAGATCCTCTCTAGAAATTAATTCATTAATTAATAAAACAAAACAAATCTTAGGGTTTAAAGCAGTATTTAAAAAGGTTGGCTGAGTTATAGTAAGTTCGTCCACATAAGACAACTATGTAATTACTTAGAAAGTTGAAAGTATCTTAATGTTTTCTTACAAATAAAGTTTTTTAAGAGTTTAGGGAAAGGAAAGGTTATTTCTAGTTGGTCAGGATGATTATTTTAGAGTTGAGGTCATGAATGGTAGATGTGCAATAATGGGTTTGCAGACTTAAAATAAATGGAATATAGTCAAGAAAAACAGGGTAAAACAATATTTAGTAACTGACAAGAGATTTTGGCTGAGGGAATTTAATACTATTCAACTGGTTTCATAGATCTTGACAAAGCCATACCTTTGTTAGTCATTTCTCTTCAGATGACAGGTACAAAAACTTAAACAGCTTAAGCAACAAGGAGAATGTGTTGGCTTCTGTAACTGAGAAATCATGTTTGACTGTATGCAAGGTTCAGGCAATTTCATTACTACTCTCTCTCTTACTCACTGTTGGCTCTATTGTTAGGCAGATCCCTCCCTGCTTCAGTAATGGCTGGAAGTTTCAGACATATGTGCCAACCTCAGCAACATCTGCAGGAAAAGAGCTTCTCTTTCAGCAGTTGTTCCAATAAAACTCCCATGATTTTCTCTGTTTGCACTAACTGAGGCCTTAGGCCTTAGGCTCTTCCCTTAACTAATCACTGTGGCTGGTAGTTGATTTCTGATCACTTAGTTCCAGGAAGCCTTTTAAAGTACAGAATTCTTATTTGGCCAAACCTTAGACACCAGGTGTTGTAGGTTCCAAAGTGGAATGATATGGTTGGAATCATCCAACTCAGTCTTGAATTTGTGTTCCTCATGCATTCATATAGTCTGTTGGAACTATGATATAAGAGAGCTACAGTCCAGAAGGAAATTAGGATCTTAAAGAAGATATTATATAGTAAGAAAGTAATTTTATCACAAAAATTAAATAGTTTAATATTCACATATGACACACACTGATGCAAACAAATATTTTATAGTGCTCTATATGTTCCTGCTCTCAAGGGACTAAAAAACGAGCGGAAGAAATCAATAGTTTAAAAGATTATTACAATGTAGTAAATGTGTTGTTAGAGGGTTCTATGGGAACCCAGAGAAGGGACATGTTTCTAGGGTGTAAAATGGGATGTGAAAGTTGTGAGCAAATGTGTCTGAGAAAAGATGTGGTCTCTAAGTATAGTTGAAACATAATTTTGATATTCTCCATAATTTAAATATGAAAGTTCTTAATTGTTCAAAAGATTAACAGGCAGAGAAAGAGGTAACTTAGCTTTCATTTCCTACAAATTGCTTTCGTTGAAATATATTCCACAGACTTCCCACAATTTTCAGCTTATTAATTTTAGGACTTTTCTGTCCTCTGTATTATCAGTCAAGGATGGAATTTTGTAATGGAGGAAGAACAAGAAAACCAGAAAGAATTTGTTAAAGGATACTGTGATTAAGGCATTTCTTTTGTTAGTTTCTCTCAGTATACTTAAGAAGTTCCGTTTTACTAAGTGAATAATTAGAAAAATACCGCTCTACACAATTCCTTATGAGAGGGCAGAGAGGCTCACTGGGACAAAAGAAGGGAAATATCAGCGTGTGAGTGTCTGCTCTTTCCCAGATGCTGGAATCTGTGCTCCGCAGACTCCGAGACTGGGTAACCAAGTGCTGGTCTCAGTTTTACCAGTGAACCAGTTCATGGATGGTCTTGGGTGCTTCTTTTCTTCTTTTGTTTCCTTGTCTGAAAAAATGGGAATAATTTTTATATTGCTTACTTTTGCAAGCAGATGTGACTGCTTTCTTTCTCTTCTTTTCCTTCTCTTCCTTTTTCTTTTTTACCTTCCCGCCTTCCTCCTTCGCCTCTTTTCTTTTTTTCTAGAAACATTTTGTTAGAGCTTACTAAATACGAGGCACTTAGTGCTGGGGAAACAAACATGAAAATGGCATAATATTAATACTTATCCTCAAATGGTCACAGACAGTTGGGGAAACTGAATAGTGAATAAGCAATGTCAATAAAGCAGGATCTAAATTCTGGGAATTGGAGGAAACCTTACCTCAGGCTGCTAGTAATCTCTCAATAATTGAGAAAAAATATGTATCTTTCTGCAGCACATACACAGATTTCCTTGTAAAGTCAAACCTGAGGTAAACAACAGCTGCTTTAGCATAGTAAATTACTCGTTGAGCCATGTCAGCCACAATTTGGGTACCCATTCACTGGACCTTTAGATCTTTGGTTTTAAGATAACTCCTTTTACATGGATGTATTAGTAGGGTCAGTCTTTTCTTCAACTGTTCCATAACAATGATCATGGCTACTGACATGCCAGGGTTCTGGTGAGAATTATAGGAAACATGTATATAAAAATGTTAAACTAATGTAAGGCTTTTGTTTTTTTTGAGACAGTGTCTTGCTCTGTCACCCAGGCTGGAGTGCAATGGCGCGATCTGGGCTCACTGCAACCTCTGCCTGCCAGGTTCAAGCGATTCTCCTGCCTCAGGCTCCCGGGTAGCTGGGATTACAGGCACGCGCCACTATGCCTGGCTAATTTTTTATATTTTTAGTAGAGACGGGGTTTCACCATGTTGGTCAGGCTGGTCTTGAACTCCTGACCTTGTGATCTGCCTGTCTCAGCCTCCCAAAATGCTGGGATTATAGGCCTGAGTCACCTGGCCGGCCTACTAATTGCAAGGCAGTTTAAAATTTCCATTTGCTCACTTATTCAACAAATACTTGCTGACTTGCAGACTTCCTCTATTCAGTGCACTGGCTACATACTGAGAAAGTGGTACAAATAATACATTTCTTTCCCTGAGTCTAAAGGGAGGAAACAATCATGTGAAAACGTGTTACAATTCAATGTATTAAGAGCAATAATACAAGGATGTTTGACTATTAAGGTGGCTCAGAGGAGGGAGTTTTCTTTTCTGGCACATTAGAGACAGCTTTAGAATGAAAAAAAAAAACTTGAGTTGGATCTGGAAGGATGAGTAAGAGTTTGGCAGGTGAATGTTGAAGTGGGTTGTGTAAGAGATGGGAAAGGCATTCTAGGCAATGGGAAAACCATGTGCAAAGGCAAGAAACATGGAACAATGTACTGTTTGGGAACTTTAATAATTTACTAATTGAAGCATAGAGCATGGGCAGGGATTTGAGGTTAGGAAAGTTGATAGGAAGAAGACCAGACGCTGGGTCCTGCGTATCACACTAAGAAGACTGGATTTCTTGTTGTGCACATTAAAGAGTCCTTGAGTGTTTCAAAACAGGGGAGTTATACATGCTTAGATTCATATTGTAGGAAGATCAGCCATGGAAGTGTGTGAATAATGCACTGGGATAAGGAGAAAGGAAGATCCATTAGAGGCAATCGTGGTGGTTCCATTAAGAGAATACTATTAACAACAATATGTTGCACATTTCAAAATAGCTACAAAAGATTTGAAATGTTCCCAACACTAAAAATGATAAATGTTCTCGGTAATAGATAATCTACCCATCAGTAGTTATTTAGGATTTGATCATTACACATTGTATCCATGTATCAAAATGTTACATGTACTCATAAATATGTATAATTACGTATCCATAAAAATTTTTAAAAGAAAAAAATAACAATTTTTTAAAAAAGACAAATACTAAAACAATAATAGTGAGAATATCCCAAATTAAGAAGTACGGGGAAAAAAGCATATTTGAATGGGTGGGAGGGATGAGTTTAATATTGTGTATGTTGAATTTGAAATAGTACTACAGGGTTGGCATTCAAAAGTGTAATCTAAGATAGATATATCAAACTAGGAGTCCATAGGCACATCGAAGCTCTCAATATAATTTCTTCCTTTTTTGAAAAATACTTTTTGCTCTGAAATGATATGAATCATGAAGGACACCTCTAAAATCTAATAAATAAATTATAGGAACTCAAACTCAGAAAAAGATGATTTATCTTCGTGTTGGCAAACACTTGCCCAAATAATGCCTATGTCTGAAAGCAAGTGAATCCATCTCTCTTATGTCACACAGTGTTGTTCAATGGGGGTATAAGAGGATATTGGAAAGGTAGAAGAAAAAAGTGTGGCTCAAGAAGCGATCCATTCACATGTGGAAAGAGGAACAAAAGCTCTTGGCACAATGGGATCATTATCTGCTTGGTTTCTTTTTATTATATTGGAGCCATTATTATTTACCATTTTTTTCTGGGCACCAGAAAAGATACTTCTGTTCTAATAAAAGGTCAAATGCTGTGTACATTGTACTCTTCCTCACACTCAAACTTTAAATAGTAGTTGTTTTGAAGTCATATTATTTTTAAAAAGCAAGAGGGAAAAATACTGCATGATAATCTTTTTCTTGTATTTTTCTTTACAAATAAAACCAAATATTTTTTTTATTTTGTAAAATAAGAACTCCCTCATTAGCTAGGAGTATAAATACCAGAATTTTGTTTGCTGATGAAAATAAATACTACAGAGACAAATAATGAGAATTAATTTCCTATTTGCACATATTTTCCACCAAATATTTCACAATTTAATCCTCATAACAATTTGTGAGGTAAGCAGGGAAGATGCTATTATTCCCACTTTACAGATGTTCAGCCTCCTTTGGATTTAGCCATTTTCAAAACAAGTGAGTTGGAGACAGTAAAATGAATGGACTTAACCAAAGAGGTCTGAGGACCTGTTTATATTCGCATTCTATTAATTATTCCATGAGCAAATGCTGTGTTTACTAAATGCACTGTTCCTATTGCCCAGAAATTTCAAATCATCATACAAGTGTGTCCAGTATTTATTCCAGAGACAAAGATTGGTAATCTCTCATTAGTTTCAAAATTTCCCATATTACTTTATCTTTAGATAAATATTTCCTTTGTAGTTGATGACTTTACTGTTTTTAATTTGCATTTTATATGACAGCTAGTCCCAAGCATTATTTGAGGTGACTAAATAACAACAATAGTCTACATTAACTGAGATCTCATTCCATGACAGGATGTATGGGTTCTGCATGCATTTTATTTTTTTTATTTTTTATTTTTTTTTGAGGCGGAGTCTCGCTCTGTCGCCCGGACTGGAGTGCAGTGGCCAGATCTCAGCTCACTGCAAGCTCCGCCTCCTGGGTTTCCGCCATTCTCCTGCCTCAGCCTCCCAAGTAGCTGGGACTACAGGCGCCCGCCACCTCGCCCGGCTAGTTTTTGTATTTTTAGTAGAGACGGGGTTTCACCGTATTAGCCAGGATGGTCTCGATCTCCTGACCTCGTGATCCGCCCGTCTCGGCCTCCCAAAGTGCTGGGATTACAGGCTTGAGCCACCGCGCCCGGCCATTTTATAATTAAATTCTCCAACAATGCTGTAACACAGATAATGAGTATTCTTATTACCCTCATTTCACAGATTAAGAAATTTAGATGCAGAGGGGTCAAATTATACAATGAGGAAGGTTAAGGAGCAAATTCCTATTCAGGTCTGGTTAACTCCAAAACCCATCTGCTATAGGTTCTCTTTAGCGTAAAGCATACATGAAATATGGGAGGGGAGCACTAAAAAAACAGAAGAAAAACTTTTAGAAGAGGGATAGGATAGCAATAACTTAATTGCTACAAGTACCTCTGCTATATCCAGCTCCAAGTTTCCTGACAGAGCTAAAAATATGAAACTGTTTGATTTGGAAATCCTCTTAATCTGACAAATGAATATATAAAATCATCTTTTATTTAGAATAAATATTTAGAACTCTTTCTCTCATGCCCCCATATTATAAAGATATTGGATATTAAAATAGTCCACATCTTTTATAAAATATTTTGCAAAAGATATAGAAGTTTTCTTTAAATGAATAAGTATCTTGCTTGAGATTTGTTAAACTTCTTGGATTGGTGGTTTACTGTTTTTGGTTAAATATTGGAATATTTTTAGTCAATAATATTTTCCCAAATATTTTTCTGCCCCATTCTCACTCTCCTTTTATTTACTGGGACTCTAATTTCATATATTTTTGAATGGCTTGAGAACATCTCGTGTGCCACTGAGTCTCTTTTAGTTCTTTTTGCACTTCAGTTTGCATAATTTCTATTGGCCAATGTTCCAGTTCACTAATGCAATACATTTTTACTTAATATATTGTATTTTTCAGTTCTAGGATTTTTATTTTATTTCATTAAGCAATTTCTAAATCTTTTCATGAATTATGCAGTTCTCTTTTTATTGATTGACTTTGGTCTATGTGTCACATATTTCTATTTCATCACATGTCTAGCTACTTCTTTTTTTTTTTTTTTTTGAGGGGGAGTCTCACTCTCGCCCAGGCTGGAGTGCAGTGGTGCAATCTCGGCTCACTTCAAGCTCCGCCTCCCGGGTTCACGCCATTCTCCTGCTTCAGCCTCCCAAGTAGGTGGGATTACAGGTGCGCCACCACGCCAGGCTGATTTTTTTTTTTTTTTAGTAGAGACGAGGTTTCATCATGTTAGCCAGGATGGTCTCCATCTCCTGACCTCGTGATCCGCCCACCTCGGCCTCCCAAAGTGCTGGGATTACAGGCGTGAGCCACTGCGCCCAGCCATGTCTAGATGTTTTTATTGTATGCTATACATTGTAGATGATATGTTATAAGACACTGAATTTTGATATCTTCCTCTGAAAGTTGTTGGGTTTTGTTCTTATAATGATTAACTGAATATGTATGATTTGGCTTTATGCTTTATTCAGGAGGATCTATTTAGGTTTTCCCCGTAACCTTAGTGCAAATCTTTTCATTCTAGATATTAATTTATATCCCTAAGATTCTGGGATATCCATGGAAAATTTAAGATGCTTACCAAACCTTCCTAAGCTGACAAAACTCAAACTCCAAACTCTCTCCGTCGTGGTGAGGAGAAACTGAAGTATGTGGTCTGATACCACTATACCTACCTTTAAACCAAGGACAAAATGTCTACGTGAGCATTCTGTACTTGTCTTGTCCAGACCATGTGCCCATGAAATTTTTACTTTCCTTCTAAGCTGCTACCTGGGTCAAGTTTGATCACCTGAGTTGCTCAACTGAAGTGTTTTTCTTAGGCATGTTCCTGAGAACTGATGGTATGCAATGGTGGGCTTGAAGTAGAAAATACAAAACTCATTTTTTCCATTTGTCCTGTCTCTTGTTTTTCTCCAGCTCTTCCGGATGTCCAACTGTAAGAAGCTCTATTTTTTCCACTTTAATATACCACCTTTCCTATTAATTTTCCCAGAAGTCCCTGCAAAATTGGAGGGGAGATTAATTCAGGATATGCCCCAGAAACTCTGTTCAGTTTATCTTCTCTTGGGAGCCTTGCTCTAATTGTGACCCTGTTGACTTTTCCTATAATACCAGATTTATTTTTGTGATTAGTCTGCTCAAAGTGCAATACAATTTGTTTAGGGATACACACATGGGTGCAAAACTATAAATATTCACAAAGGAATGAGTAATATCAAAGAAAGTGTGGCCTCTTTAGAGAAAAGAGAAGATTGTGATCACAAAAATTACACCTAAGGTGCTGGTAATGTTCTTTTTCTTAATCTGGGTATGAGGTTATTCATTGTGTTATGATTCTTTAATTTTACATGTTCATTTTATATGCACTTCTGTCTGTATAATACATTTCATAATAGGAAGAGAACTTACTACAACTACATAAAAGAACAAAAGGAAGAGAGAGTAAGATATTAGCAAGTAAGTTCTAGTTAAATATTTCTGCTGTACATAGAAAAAATAATGTGGTAATTTTAGAAGGTACCTTGTTCAACACATAGTTGTTGGTGATTAATTCTAAGATGCAATGTATTTAAAAAATGTCCTTCCATATGAAAATAAAAAGCATAAGTTTAGAGCCTGACTCACCAGGTTTCATACTCTACCTCTGCCAAATTCTAGTAGTGTGATATTGGGAAGATTATTTTTAATCTCTCAGTTTAGAAATCCTCAGTTTCCTCAGCTATAAAATGGGAATAAAAGTAACTACTTCACAGAGCTGTTGTTAAGGGATAATGAGTTAGCATAGGTAAAGTACTTCCTAGAATACCACCAATAAATAGTCCACCAACCCTGACTCCAAATTTATTCCTATGGGTATTTGATGATTAGAGACAGAGTGAAATCCATAGTCAAATTAATTCTTTGTATCAATTATAATATACTTTTTCAACTCAGCTTGCTTGGAACTTAATTTTTATTCTGGGGCCAGCAATTACTCATTACACAGCATCGTTATTACATACTCTATTGCCTTATCCTTCAATATCCTTAAAATCCAGTCTCCCAAATACTTTCTCTGTTTAAAGCAAGTGAAAATACAGGATAAGAGACAGGTATGGGGAAAAAACAGATTGAATGAAAACAAATGAACTGTGAAAAAGAGACCCACAGGAAGATTATAAGAAGTCCTTCCTGTTTAATGAGTCATGTGGTAGACTTTTCTTGTATAATCAGCAGCATCCTGGAAACAAAGTCATATAAAAAAGCACATAGCCCTAGGACATATATGCATTACCTAGAATTATTCTTTGATAAACACAGAAAATATTGCTGCAGGCTAGGAAAGGCATTTATAGACACATGGAAAACCTCTCTGGATTTTTTTCCAAGAGTAAACTTACGGAAAAACCTTTTAGAAGCAGTTTGTTAATGAAGGTGTCACTCCTAATTAAACTTGACACTGAAAGCAACCTATTCACTTCTCTGAACAATCTATTTTTGGTTTTGTTTCCTAATCTTTCATCATGAGTAGGCATTTTTCTCAGTGCAGAAGTTCACACCCGTATCCCTCATACAAGCACAAAATAATAATTCAGAAACAGCACATTTATGTGCTGAAACAATTATTTTGCAATTATCAGTACAGTAAAAGGTCAAAATGTTGAGTGTAGAATTTGGGAGTTAGGCAGACTAAAGATAATTGAGCCTGGAGTAGCAAAGTGAACCCTGAAATTCAACAGACCCAAGTTTGAATCCAGGCTCAATCTTTCTCTACCTCTACCACCTGAAACCAGCTGTTTGATCTCTTTCAGCATGAGAATTGTCTTCAGTAAAGTGAAGTGTTGCTATGGGATTCAGTGAGAAGGCACATGAGAAGGGGCTAACACAGTGCCTCTTTTCTTCCCCCTAGAATCTAGATTAGGACTGGAAACAGATCTAAAGCCTCCTGAGTCTCCCAGGGACTAAAATTAAACTGCTTCCCTGCTCTCTTGACTTGTACTTTTCTAACTTTTCTAACTTGTTCCATGGAAAATGCTTATATAATGCAGCTCTAAGTACCTGGCCATTACTGTCCTTGCCCTGCTTCCCAACACAAAGCTGCCTTGACGAATCAAAGGCAGAATCCCCTAGACTGACAATGGAAGAAGAATCCCCACAGGACGGGAATAGCTCTATGTAACAGCCACAATTCCTTCCTCCCACATTGAATTTCTCCTTGAGATTTCTCACCAGTAGTGCTGTCCCCACCCTCTGGTCTCAGGAACATTGTTTCCCTAAAATATGGATCAAGTATTACATGCTTAACTATGACTATAGGAACTTTCCCTTACTTTCCAGTGACATAGAAACCCATTCATTCTTCATCAAATATTTGTTTACCACCTAGTCCTATTCTAGATGCAGGGGATACAGCACTTAATAAAACAGACAAACACTCCTTCTCACATGGAGTTTGCATTATTCCCTACACCAAGACAATTTAAAAACAGGTTTACCAAACACTGTGGGAAAACACAAAGGAAAGAGACAAAGCTGGCAATGTGTAATTTGATAACCTGACTCATGAATCTGTCTTCTGATTTCTCTTCAGCCTTTGGCCTACACCAGAGTGTTCCCACCTAGTCTTGTCTCAAAGTGTCATGAGATACTATTCTCCAACATCTAGGAGTGTTCTTAATCTTGAATTGATTCCTTCAAGTCCAGACAAGTAGAGTGTGAGACCCAGAGATATGTCTTCCCAAAATCAACTTCTTGCCTCAGGACTATCCTCTCTTCCTTTCACAAAATAAGAAGCTGGGTTAGGGAGGGACTCACCGCCTGCTCATAGGGATGTGGTCTTTTCCTATTATCTCAGGACAAAAACATTATTGGAACACAATCCAGGAAGCACAAAATAAGCAGTGGGGCTACATACATACTGCAGCATCATGGAGGTGAAGGAGAATGGGGAATATTAAATCACATACACATATGCACACACATACACATACAGGAACAGCATTTTAATTTAGTTGCTAGGATTATCCTAAGTTTTATTGGTGACCACACAACTGTGTGAAAGTACTCTTGTTTCTCTCAGATAACGAGGCTTAAAAATTCATGTGCTCTGGAATGCATTAGGATTTCTTATGAAAAATAACATGCACACTTGCTATATACATGCATACTTTGTAACAAGACATTTTGACTGGCTTAGCTGGGCTCAGACTTGGTGGTAAGGATAAGATCCTTTTCCCACCTGTTTGGATTAGGTATATATCTTAACTGTGCAAAGCATTTTTACCCTAAGTATATTCACCTTGATTTCTTGAGTTTTCTTGCTCTTTTACCCTCGGGTCCCCTGAAGAATAAGATGTTAGATAGTTAGGATTTTTTATCCAACCTTTAGCTGGAACATTATTTGACAGATTATATATACACACACACACTCACGCACAAGAATTACTTAAGAAAGCATTCCTTTATTTGATATAGAAAATTGAATTTAAAAAAACTACTTCTCCAACTTTAAATACCATGGCAAATTGTCAGGTTCTGCTACATTCTTTTTTCAAGTGACAATGCTATTAAGATACTATCACTCTGTGCACTCTTCTGGTACACTTGCATTGGGAGATGATTGAAAACCCTAGGTGTCAGTGATTCCGTCAAGTCTAGTTGCACGTATACCTTTCCAAACTTCACTGAGAAGAAACTTTGATTCTCAAATAATGTTATGAAGACTTTCATAAGTCATCAGCTCTCTGTTTTATGAGATTTTAAGTGGTAATTTACATTACTTAATAGTTGATTCTTTTTTCTATGCTTCCCAAGGGATTTTATGAAGTTTTTTTTCTAAATAAAAATGAAGCTCTTGATCATGCAGCCTCCATATAAGCTCCTTTTTTCTTCCAACAAGAGCTTGTTTTTTTGGTTCTATCCTTTGTCTCTCCCTTTGTCTCTCCCCAGTTCCCCTAAAGTCAAGCTAGCTCCATCCCTAGTTCCAGGCACGGCATGTGCTTGGGGCTTTTCTTATAATACCATATATATGAGGAGGAAGTTTCAGAGCAAGGAAACTAGGAGTTGAGATTGCACGGTTTGGTCTCAGTTATATGCTCTGTACATTTAGTTAAATTTCAACTGTCTTCTTGGCTTATCTAAGTGTTGTGGTCCCAAGAATTAGGATACTCTTCAATTACTTTATCTTTCCTCTTTTTCCATAATATATTACAAACCCATACATATTCCCTTAAATTTGCAGACTTATTGTGTTCTGTTTCCACTAAACTTTCATAATTTCTTTCTCCAATACAGTAGATTCTGTTCTAATCAACATTACCTGAATCCAGTAATATAAATGATTTCTTAGGTGTAGGTGAGAAAATTGTTCTATAAATGAAACAAATGTTCAGTTTTTCTTCAATTTCATCCTTTTTAGTCTGCAAAACTATTTATTATGGAGATATCTCTAAAATGAGCTTTCATTTATAGCTACAAGAAATAAAATTAATTAATGTAGTCCACATTAGAATAAGGAATCAGTTGAGAGGAAAATCAATTTCCATCATAGCATTTTCAATTACTGTCATGATTAGTATTTTAATTACTCTTGCATTCCTTTGTCTCCCAAAGAGAAAAATTTAAATGCTCTTCTCAAAAAGGTAAGTTTTCACTATCAAGAAAATGAAAAGACAACCTACAAATGGGAGGAAAATCTGCAAATTATGTATATGATCATGATAATAGTTTGATATGCCAGAATGTACAAAGAACTCCTAAAACTTACCAATAAAAAGACAATTCAATTTTAAAATGGGCAAGGGACATGGATAGAAATTTCTCCAAGGAAGACAAACAAGTGGCCAATAAGTACACAGAAACAAAACTCGAAATTACTAGTGATTAGGGAAATACAAATCAAAATAACTATGAGGTACCACTTCACACCTACTAGAATGACTGTAATAATTTGTTTTAAATACAGAAAATAACAAGTGTTACAAGGATGTGGAAAAATTAGAACACTTGTATAATGCTGGCAGGAATTCCACTCCTAGGTATATACCCCCCAAAACTCTATTCTTACATATATATATGCCAAATAATTGGAAATAGGGAGTAAAACAGATATTTGTTCACTGTAGCTTTATTTAGAGTAGCTAAAAGGTGGAAACACCCCAAAAGTCCATCAACAGATACGTGGATAAACGAAATGTGGTATATACATAGAATGGGGAAGTATTCAACTATAAAAATAAATGAAGTTCCTTTACCCACTATGATATGGATGAACCTTGAAAACATTATGCTAAAGTGAAATAAGCCAGACGCAAAAGACAAATATTGTCTGATTGTATCTATATAGAATTTCTAGAATGGGAAAATTCACAGAGACTGAAAGTAGAGGAGGTCATCTGGAACTGGTGGGGAACAGAAGCAGTGAGAAGTTATTGCCTTATGGTTATAGAGTTTCCGCTTGGAATGATGAAAACGTTTTGGAAATAGTCGTGTCAGTTGCACAACACTGTGAATGTAACAAATGCCACTGAATTGTACACTTAAAAATGGTTAAAATGGTAAACTTTGTGTTATATATGTATATTTTATCACAATTTAAAAATTCAAAAAAATGCAGTTATATTAAGGATGTGTCTCATTTTTGGTCTGCTGGTAAAAATCAATGTGATTATGTCTGTTATTCCAAAGAAACCTGAAACATGTTTTGTTCCTATACCAAATTTTCCTTACTGTTGGCATATAAAAGCCACCTTCAAGAATTTTTTGAAAGTCATTTTCTCAGTATTCCCATGAATATAACAAAAAAATTCTAGAGTTGGCACATTGATTTCTATTATAGGCATGTAACATCAATAATTCAAAACGATATATCATGAAATTCTTTTAACTCATGGCTCATATTCTTTCTGTAGCCAAATAGTGCTTGGCAAATCTATATGGCTCCAAAGAGTACCATAATTTACATTAACAGGTTTAACTGAAATAGTAATTTAAGTGGAAGGTAGATGTTCTTTATGAACTCTAATGGAAAGCATGAAGTTTGAAGTGATACTCAGGGATTTTTATCTTGAAGGAGGCACTACCATTTAGAGACACATTAAAGGCTTGTTTTTAAAAGAGACTGAAAAAATAATAATAAAAAGGTAACTTAGAAATTGCCTTAATTTCTTTTTTATATCAGAGAATTACAATTCTGGGAGCAAATGTGTTATAACTTTTGAAGATCCCTTGGGTTAGTGCAATGAAAATCTGCAGTGTTGCATAAAATTTGAAAACACTTTATCCTTACCAGTGGATCACATATAATGCCTTTAAAAGTTTAACATACTTATTTTGCAAAAGGAAATGTTAAGAAACATTAGGTTTGGATGCCAATTTTTTCTGCATTCCCTCAGTTGGCCCCAGATAATCATAAGCACCATTAGAAATGAAGTATTCCTTTCATTCCTACCCACCCTCCCCAGTCACCCTATCAGCGCCTACTTGATAAATCTCAGCCAGTGACTGGGGAGCAGAGTACTCCTAGGAATGCTTGACAAATTTAAATGCTTTTCTATGATGTAAAATAAAAAGGTGATGAGAAAGATGATGTTCTATGCAGGACTGTGTATGTAAAGTGGCCCCCAAATGCCAAAGGAGCCAAGAAACCAAAGAATGCGGCAGACAAATTCAGTTTGTTGGAAAGGTTGGTTTATTGGGGGAACTTGAAAATGGAAGCATGGTCTTGGGTGGCAGCAAGAGAGGTAGATCTCAGCACTGTTACTCCCCAAACCCATGACTTATATACCATAGAGAAAGGATACATGTGCTCTTTAGAGACAATTAAAGGTAACCCTCCAGAACAGGCAAGAATGTTGTATGTACCGTAGCCTATAATTTGTGTGATATCATCAAAGTTACTTTGATCCAAAGGCAAGATTTATAGTGAGTACATGTTCTTACAATAAGGACAGTCAATAAAGTAGGAATCAGGAGGCATTTATGGAACTGAGGTTAATCAGAAGTTAACATGGCAGATTAGCGTCCAACATGGAGTCACTTTTGTCTCCACAGATGGAGAGGTGTTTGAGACTTAAATACTAATATATGTCTCCAGTATCTTTTGCCAAATAGCAGGACAGATTAAAGAAATTCTGTTAGTGAAGTATCCCAAAGGTGTTCTTCAGCTGAACTGTCCTGCTTACAGGGTTCATAGAGTCAGATTTGCTTCCTACTTCTATCTAGAATAAGGAACCTTTCTTCACATGACATTTTTCATTTCACAGAATGACTTAATCCCTGGCTTTTATTATTTTTCTTATCCTTAGTTTACAGATCATTTGGATTATCCAGGTATTAATTGTATTTTAACTTTTGGAATTTTATTTTGTTTCTGCTGCCTTTTTGGAAATGTACTAACATTTTTGGAAAGGGGGAAGGGAAGTTTTTATTTTAAACGAAAAGATAGCTAGATTTAACTGATGTTTATTATGTGTTAAAAACTCTTTAAGCATTTTACATGTATTAACACATTTAATCCTCACAATCCTACATGGTAGGCTACTAGTGTTACTAGCATATGATCTTCATTTTTAGAAGAGGAAACTAAGGCATAGAAAAGGCTGAGACAATTAACTTGTTTATAATGGAGTCAAGAATCCTAGCTCCAAAGCTTATGCTCTATCATTATACCATATTGCTTTGTCTAGTACATTCAAAATCTTTTTTTATGTAATTTTTACCACATGGCTAATTGAATTTTACTGATTGTTAATCACAGTACAACTTATTTTATGTAATTTTCAAAGATTTGTCCAGACTTTACTATGTATCAGTTGTTGTCAAGGCTGCTAGGAGTAGTAAGGTGAGAGAGTTATTTTTCTAGTGGGTAGATATTATTAGTCTCATGCTGCTATAAAGGCATATCTGAGACTGGGTAATTTATAAAGGAAAGAGGTTTAATTGACTCACAATTCCACATGGCTGCGGAGGCCTCAGGAAACTTGCAGTCCTGGGGAAAGAGAACACAAATATGTCCTTTTCCACAAGGCGACAAGAGAGAGAAATGCAAGCAGGGGAAATACCAGAGGCTTATAAAACCATCAGGACTCATTATCATGAGAACAGCAAGGGAGAAATGCCCCAATGATCCAGTCACCTCCCTCCAGGCCTCTTCCTAGATTACAATTCCTGGGGATTACAATTCAAGAAGAGATTTGGGTGAGGACACAAAGCCTAACCATGTCAGTAGATAAGTTAAATTTGCAGAGTTAAATTTGCTATGAAGCTAATGAAGCTTAAACTTTATCTGTGGGGAGCCTTCTAAGATCTTGGGAGGAGGCCAAGCATATGTTCACGTGGTCGAAATTTTGGTAATTTTTGAAAAACAAAGAATTTAACAGTAATTGGTTAAGACTGCTGTCTCCTTCTATTCCAACGTTTTCTCTGTCACACTTCTCATATTAGTAGCATTGGAGTTGGCCAGGGCTATTTCTGAAATCCAACTAAAGAGAATTTGATTTGGGAATAAATTTAGTTTGACTTTTGTATAATATATTTATGTGACTTGCAATCACATTCTTACACAATTAAGTTATGGTTTGCAGTCCCATTGTATGAATAATTTCCAGGATAAATTTTTAGTAGAAGCAATGAATTAGACTTTTGGATAAAATAACACAATAAAAAAGAATTCATTATATAAACACATTCAGAAATGATTTTTAATTTTTTGATGATTTGATATGAGTACCACCAAAATTGTTGAGGATAAAATAATTCTAAGACAAACTTATCAATTGGTGTGATTAAGTTAAATAATATTTTAGGTTAGTGTCTAGATGAAAAAACATGAAATGCTCTGAAATTATAGCATGCATATAGGAAAGACACTAGATTGAGATTTATCCCAAACATGACAACAATTCAAAAAATGTATAGGGCATTGCCAAAAACAAATTGTGAAGCTGAAAGAAACTTAAAAAGTACAGTCAATTGTGTTAGAGAAAGGTAAAGGTCTACATTCTTTTCTATACTTTCTATAAAAATTATATTTCAAAACACTTATTTTTTAATTTATTATACTTCAGGTTCTAGGGTACATGTGCACAATGTGCATGTTTGTTACATAAGTATGCACATGCCGCATACTTGTTGGTTTGCTGCCCCCATTAACTCATCATTTACATTAGGTCTTTCTCCTAATGCTATCCCTCCCACTGCCTCCCACCCCATGACAGGCCCCGGTGTGTGTTCCTTGCTCTGTGTCCATGTGTTCTCATTATTCAGTTCCCACCTATGAGTCAGAACATGCAGTGTTTGCTTTTCTGTCCTTGAGGTAGTTTGCTAAGAATGATGATTTCCAGCTTCATCCATGTCCCTGCAAACAACATGAACTCATCCTTTTTTATGGCTGCATAGTATTCCATGGTGTATATGTGTCACATTTGCTTAATCCAGTCTATCATTGATGGACATTTGGGTTGGTTCTAAGTCTTTGCTATTGTGAATAGTTCTGCAATAAACATACCTGTGCATGTGTCTTTATAGTTGCATGACTTATAATCCTTTGGGTATATACCCAGTAATGGGATCGCTGGGTCAAATGGTAATTTCCAGTTCTAGATCCTTGAGGAATCGCCACACTGTCTTCCATAATGATTAAATTAGTTTACTTTCCCACCAACAGTGTAAAAGTGTTCCTATTTCTCTGCATCCTCTCCAGCATCTGTTGTTTCCTGACTTTATAATGATCGCCATTCTAACTGGTGTAAGATGGTATCTCATTGTGGTTTTGATTTGCATTTCTCTGATGACCTGTGATGATGAGCATTTTTTCATGTGTCTCTTGGCTGCATAAATGTCTTCTTTTGAGAAGTGTCTGTTCATATCCTTTGCCCACTATTTGATGGGGTTGTTTGTTTTTTTCTTGTAAATTTGTTTAAGTTCTTTCTACATTCTGCATATTAGCCCTTTGTCAGATGGATAGATTGCAAAAATTTTCTTCCATTCTGTAGGTTGCCTGTTCACTCTGATAGTAGTTTCTTTTGCTGTGAAGAAGCTTTTTAGATTAATTAGATCCCATTTGTCTATTTTGGCTTGTGTTGCCATTGCTTTTGGTGTTTTAGTCATGGAGTCCTTGCCCATGTCTATGTCCTGAATGGTATTACCTAGGTTTTCTACTAGGGTTTTTATGGTTTTAGTTCTAACATTTAAGTCTTTAATCCATCTTGAATTAATTTTTGTACAAGGTGAACAGAAGGGACCCAGGTTCAGTTTTCTACATAGGGCTAGCCAGTTTTCCCAGCACCATTTATTAAATAGGGAATCCTTTCCCCATTTCTTGTTTTTGTCAGGTTTGTCAAAGATCAGATGGTTGTAGATGTGTGGTGTTATTTCTAAGGCCTCTGTTCTGTTCCGTTGATCTATATATCTGTTTTGGTACCAGTACCATGCTGTTTTTGTTACTGTAGCCTTATAGTATAGTTTGAAGTCAGGTAGCATGATGCCTCCAGCTTTGTTCTTTGGCTTAGGATTGTCTTGGCAATTTCAGCTCTTCTTTGGCTCCATATGAACTTTAAAGTAGTTTTTTCCAATTCTGTGAAGAAAGTCATTGGTAGCTTGATGGGGGTGGCATTGTATCTATAAATTACATTGGGCAGTATGACCATTTTAATGATATTGATTCTTCCTATCCATGAGCATGGAATGTTCTTCCATTTGTTTGTGTCCTCTTTTATTTCATTGAGCAGTGGTTTGTAGTTCTCCTTGAAGAGGTCCTTCACATCCCTTGTAAGTTGGATTCCTGGGTATTTTATTCTCTTTGTAGTGACTGTGAATGGGAGTTCATTCATGATTTGGCTCTCTGTCTGTCTGTTATTGGTGTGTAGGAATGCTTGTGATTTTTGCACATTGATTTTGTATCCTGAGACTTTGCCAAAGTTGCTTTTCAGCTTAAGGAGATTTTGGGCTGAGACGATGGGGTTTTCTAAATATACATTCATGTCATCTGCAAACAGGGACAATAGGACTTTCTCTTTTCCTAATTGAATACCCTTTATTTCTTTCTCCTGCCTGATTGCGCTGGCCAGAACTTCCAACACTATGTTGAATAGGAGTGGTGAGAGAGGGCATCCCTGTCTTGGGCCAGTTTTCAAAGGGAATGTTTCCAGTTTTTGCCCATTCAGTATGATACTGGCTGTGGGTTTGTCATAAATAGCTCTTATTATTTTGAGATACGTTCCATCAGTACCTAGTTTATTGAGAGTTTTTAGCATGAGTGGCTGTTGAATTTTGTTGAAGGCCTTTTCTGCATCTATTGAGATAACCATGTGGTTTTTGTCATTGGTTCTGCTATGTGATTGATTACATTTATTGATTTGCATATGTTGAACCAGGCTTGCATCCCAGGATGGAGCTGACTTGATCGAGATGGATAAACTTTTTGATGTGCTGCTGGATTTGGTTTGCCAGTACCTTATTGAGGATTTTTGCATCAATGTTCATCAGGGATATTGGTCTAAAATTCTCTTTTTTTGTTGTGTCTTTGTCGGGTTTTGGTATCAGAATGATGCTGTCCTCATAAAATGAGTTAGGGAGGATTCCCTCTTTTTCTATTGATTGGAATAGTTTCAGAAGGAATGGTACCAGCTCCTCTTTGTACCTCTGGTGAAATTCGGCTGTGAATCCGTCTGGTCCAGGACTTTTTTGGGTTGGTAGGCTGTTGATTATTGCCTCAATTTCAGAGCCTGTTATTCATCTATTCAGGGATTCAACTTCTTCCTGATTTAGTCTTGGGAGAATGTATGTGTCCTGGAATATATTCATTTATTCTAGATTTTCTAGTTTATTTGCACAGAGGTGTTTATAGTATTCTCTGGTGGTTGTTTGTATTTCTGTGGGATCGGTGGTGATATCTCCTTTATCATTTTTATTCCATTTTTTGATTCTTCTTTTCTTCTTTATTAGTCTTGCTAGCAGTCTTATTTTGTTGATCTTTTCAAAAAACCAGCTCCTAGATTCATTGATTTTTTGAAGGATTTTTTTTTGTGCCTCTGTCTCCTTCAGTTCTGTTCTGATCTTAGTTATTTCTTGTCTTCTGCTAGCTTTTGAATGTGTTTGCTCTTGCTTCTCCAGTTCTTTTAATTGTGATGTTAGAGTGTTAATTTTGGATCTTTCCTGCTTTCTCTTTTGGGCATTAAGTGCTATAAATTTCCCTCTACACACTGCTTTAAATGTGTCCCAGAGATTCTGGTACATTGTGTCTTTGTTCTCATTGGTTTCCTTTATTTCTGCCTTCATTTCATTATTTAGCCAGTAGTCATTCAGGAGTAGGAAGTTCAATTTCCATGTAGTTGTGTGGCTTTGAGTGAGTTTCTTAATTCTGAGTTCTAATTTTATTGCACTGTGGTCTGAGAGACAGTTTGTTGTGATTCTTATTCTTTTACATTTGCTGAGGAGTGCTTTACTTCCAAATATGTGGTCAATTTTGGAGTAAGTGTGATGTGCTGCTAAGAAGAAGGTATATTCTGTTGATTTCAGGTGGAGAGTTCTGTAGATGTCTTATTAGGTCCGCTTGGTGCAAAGCGGAGTTCAAGTCCTGGATATCCTTGTTAACCTTCTGTCTCCTTGATCTGTCTAATATTGACAGTGGGGTGTTGCAGTCTCCCATTATTCTTGTGTGGGAGTCTAAGTCTCTTTGTAGGTCTCTGAGGACTTGCTTTATGAATCTGGGTGCTCCTGCATTGGTTGCATATATATTTAGGATAGTTAGCTCTTCTTGTTGAGTTGATCCCTTTACCATTATGTAATGGCCTTCTTTGTCTCTTTTGATCTTTGTTGGTTTAAAGTCTGTTTTATCAGAGACTAGGATTGCAACCCCTGCTTTTTTTACTTTACATTTGCTTGGTAGTTCTTTCTCCATCCCTTTATTTTGAGCCTATGCACATCTCTGCACATGAGATGGGTCTCCTGAATACAGCGCACTGATGGGTCTTGACTCTTTATCCAATCTGCCAGTCTGTGTCTTTTAACTGGGGGCATTTTGCCCCTTTACATTTAAAGTTATATTATTATATGTGAATTTGATCCAGTCATTATGATATTTGCTGGTTATTTTGCTCATTAGTTGATGCAGTTTCTTCGTAGCATCGATGTTCTTTACAATTTGGCATGTTTTTGCAGTGGCTGGTACTGGTTGTTCCTTTCCATGTTTAATGCTTCCTTCAGCAGCTCTTGTAAGGGAGGCCTTGTGGTGACAAAATCTCTCAGCATTTGCTTGTCTGTAAAGGATTTTATTTCTCCCTCATTTATGAAGCTTAGTTTGGCTGGATATGAATTTCTGGGTTGAAAATTCTTTTCTTTAAGAATGTGGAATATTAGCCCCCACTGTATTCTGGCTTGTAGAGTTTCTGACGAGAGATCTGCTGTTAGTCTGATGGGCTTCCCTTTGTGGGTAACCCGAACTTTCTTTGGCTGCCCTTAACATTTTTTCCCTCATTTCAACTTTGGTGAATCTGACAATTATGTGTCTTGGCGTTACTCTTCTCAAGGAATATCTTTATGGTGTTTTCTGTATTTCCTGAATTTGAATGTTGGTCTGCCTTGCTAGATTGGGGAAATTCTCCTGGATAATATGCTGAAGAGTGTTTTCCGACTTGGTTTCATTCTTCCCGTCACTTTCACATACACCAATCAAATGTAGATTTGGTCTTTTCACATATTCCCATATTTCTTGGATGCTTTGTTCATTTCTTTTCCCTCTTTCTTTCTCTAAACTTCTCTTCTCTCTTTATTTCATTAATTTGATCTACTATCACTGATACCCTTTTTTCCACTTGACTGAATCAGCTGTTGAAGCTTTTGCATGCGTCGCCTAGTTCTTGGGCCATGGTGTCCAGCTCCTTCAGGTCATTTAAGGTCTTCTCTGCATTGTTTTTTCTAGTTAGCCATTCGTCTAATCTTTTTTCAAGGATTTTAGCTTCCTTGCAATGGGTTCGAACATCCTCCTTTAGCTTGGAGAAGTTTGTTATTACTGACCTGCTGAATCCTACTTCTGTCAACTCATCAAAGTCATCCTCCATCCAGCTTTGTTCCATTGCTGGCGAGGAACTGTGATCCTTTGGAGAAGAAGAGATGCTCTGGTTTTTAGAATTTTCAGCTTTTCTGCTCTGGTTTCTCCCCATCTTTGTGGTTTTATCTACCTTTGTTCTTTGATGCTGGTTACCTACAGATGGGGTTTTGGTGTGGATGTCTTTTTTGTTGATGTTCATGCTATTCCTTTCTGTTTGTTAGTTTTCCTTCTAACAGTCAGTTCCCTCAGCTGCAGGTCTGTTGGAGTTTTCTGGAGGTCCACTCCAGACCCTGTTTGCCTGGGTATCACCAGCAGAGGCTGCAGAACAGCAAATATTGTGGAACAGTAAATATTGCTGCCTGATCCTTCCTCTGGAAGCTTCGTCCCAGAGGGGCACCCACCTATATGAGGTGTCAGTTGGCCCCTACTGGGAGGTGATTCCCAGTTATGCTACTTGGGGGTCAGGAACTCACTTGAGGAGGCAGTCTGTCCATTCTCATAGCTCACACACTGTGCTGGGAGAACCATTGCTCTCTGCAGAGCTGTCAGACTGGGTCGTTTAAGTCTGCAGAAGTTTCTGCTGCCGTTTGTTCAGCTGTGCCCTATCCCAAGAGGAGGAATCTACAGAGTCAGCAGGCCTTGCTGAGCTGAGGTGGGCTACGCCCAGTTCGAGCTTCCCTGGCCACTTTGTTTACCTACTCAAGCCTCAGCAATGGCAGATGCCCCTCCCCCCACCAGGCTGCTGCCTCACAGGTTTATCTCAGACAGCTGTGCTAGCAGTGAGCAAGGCTCTGTGGGTGTGGGACCCACAGAGCCAGGCACAGGATATAGTTTCCTGATGTGCCATTTGCTAAGACCGTGAGAAAAGTGCAGTATTTGGGCAGGAAAGTGACATCTCTCGACTCCTTGCCCTTCCCAGGTGAGGTGACGCCCTGCCCTGCTTCAGCTCGCCCTCTGTGGACTGCACCCACTGTCCAACCAGCCCCAGTGAGATGAATGAGGTCCCTCAGTTGGAAATGCAGAAATCACCCATCTTCTGTGTCTATCACGCTGGGAGCTGCAGACCAGAACTATTCCTATTCGGCCAGCTTGCAGTGGAGCCTCAAAACGCTTATTATCTGAAGAGGTGTTTAAAAAGTGTTAGCCAGAATGTAGGAAAAACCAATTATAATAGTGTGTTAAGCATTTGATTAGGAAGAATATTATGCTATTTCTGATTTCTGATTCCATATGTAAGGAGTTTGAAGTCACCACTCTATTCTAAGAAGTAAAAAGCTGAACAGACTAAAAAAATCACATCTTCTGGGATACATAAGTGAAGTGAGGACACAAGACAACCGTTGCCCACAGGATGGGAGAAATAAACAGGGGAATACAGGGAGTCACAGATTACTAGAGCAGACACTCAGAGCAGAAACCATCATGGGAATCAGTGCTAGAGTAGAAAAAAATGGAACTGCAATTGATGAGCTGCTAGAATCTCAGTGTGGACAAATACGACAGTTAAAACTCCAGGGGGATCTAGTCATAGGGGCCCCCACACTTTTGTGGCTTTTGCCTCCAGAAATTTGGCCAGGTGCTCATAGTAAATATCACAGAGAAAAATCTCCTCATGCTTCTGGCAGGGGGAGAAAAAAAACCCATTTTTAAATACATCACAGCACTCTTCTCTTTTTAATAAGCTAGCTCTCAGGAAAGACTATTTCTACAGAGCCTAACTGACTAGGGGAAGATAAATACCCAAATTTTAACCAGCTGCAGTCTTCCAGAGGAGACAAGGGAAATAGTCAACTTCAGCTGATATGGTTTGGCTCTGTGTCCCCATCCAAATCTCATGTTGAATTGTAATCCTCACATGTTGAAGGAGGGGCTTTGTGGGAGGTGATTGGAGTATGTGAGCAGATTCTAATGGTTTAGAAACCATCGCCCTAATGCTATCTTGTGATAGAGTTCTCATGACATCTTGTTTATAAGTGTGTAGGATTTCCCCCTTCACTCTCTGTCTCCTGCTGTCATGTGAAGTGTGCTTGCTTCCCCTTTGCCTTCTGCCATGATTCTAAGTTTCCTGAGGCCTCTCAGTCATGCTACCTATACAGCCTGTGGAATTGTGAGTCAATTAAAACTGTTTTTGTTTTCATAAATTACCCAGTTTCTGGTAGTTCTTTGTAGCAGTGTGAGAATGTACTAATACACAATCCCACTCTAGGCATTCTGTTCCATGTTAATGTTGGTGGGGGTGGTTAAGGGGGACTGAGGGACCTGGTGAAGTCCATAGTCCAGAGGCATAGGCTCACTAAGAGACTGAGACCTATGATTAGAAGGTCTCATAGGTCTCAAAATTCTTCCTTTCCCCCCAAAGAGTACCCCCAATACTGGAGAAATGAAGCATTTTATGACCTTATCATTAGTTCTCAGTCCTATTTGAAGCAGTTTCTTTTACCAAGAACTTCCTGTCCTGTTATAAAAAAAAAAAAAAAAAAAGCCCACAAGGCACACTAAACACTAAAAGGCAAAACACATACTTTGAAGAGACAGAGCAAGCATCAGAAGCAGACATGGCAGGGATGCTAGAATTATCACACCAGGAATTTAAAATCACAATGATTAACATTCTAAGATTTCTAATGGATAAGTAGAAAGCATTCAAAAACAGAGAGATGCATGCAATGTAAGCAGAGAGATGGAAATCATAAGAAATAACCAAAAAGAAATGCTAGAGATAAAAAACCATTGTAGTAGATTGGACACACCTGAAGAAAGAATCTAGAGGTTTAGGCTATATGAGTAAAATCCTCTAAAACTGAGCAAAGGGAAAAAAGACTGAAAAAAAACAGAACCAAATATCCAAGGACTGTGGGACAAGTACAAATAATGTAATATTTGCCTTATAGAATTATAAGGGGAGGAAAGAAAGAAAGGAACAGAATTATTATTTAAAATAATAATTATAAAACTTCTCCAAATTAATGTCAGATACCAACCACTAATTCAAGAAACTCAGAGAACACCATGCAGGATAAATGCCAAAAATAAAAAAATAAAAACTACACGTAGGCATAGCATTTTCAAACTATAGAAAATCAAAGATAAAGAGAAAATCCTGAGAGAAACCAGAAGTGGGGTAGAAGGAATGAAGGTAAGAATTACATCTGACTTCTCCTCAAAAATCATGCAAGCAGAGTGAAGTAAACTATTTAAAGTGTTGAGAGAATAAAATGACCAACATGGAATTCTATACCTTATGAAATTGTCCTTCAAAAGTGAAGGGAGAAAATCAGTAAAGACATAGTTGAACTCAATAACACTATCAACTGGATAAAATTGACATGTGTAGACAACTTTGTCCAACAACAGAAGAATACACATTAATTTCAAGTACATATGGGACATTCATCAAGATAGACCACCACATTCTGGGCCATAAAATATCTTAACAACTTTTAAAAGTAGAAATCATACACTATCTGCTCTCAGACCACAATGGAATTAAACTATAAATGAATAATAAAGCTAACTGAAAAATCCCCAAATGCTTGGAGATTAAACAACACACTTCTAAATAACAGGTGAATCAAAGAGCTTGCAAGAGAAATTTTAAAACATTTTGAACTAAATAAAAATGAAAATACAGCTTATCAATATTTGTGGGTTAGAGCAAAAGCAGTGTTTAGAGGGAAATTTATAGCAGTAAATGCATGTAGTAGAAAAGAATGAAAATCTAAGTTTACACCTTAGGAAAATAGAATAAGAACAAATTAAATCCAAAATAAGCCAAAGAAAAGAAATAATAAAAATTAGAGCAGAAATCGGTGAAATTAAAAACAGCAAGTTATACTAGAGAAAATCAATGAAACTAAAAGCTGACTGTTTGAAAAGATCAATAAATTCAATAAGCCTCTAGCTGAATTAACCAAGAAAAAAAGAGGACATAAATTACTAACAGCAGAAATGAAAGAGAGGACATTATTACTGATTCAGCAGACATTGAAAAGATAATAAAGGAATACTATGCCCAGAAATTTGATAACCTGAAACAAATTTGATAAGCAAATTTGATGAAATGGACCAATTACTTGAAAGCAGTCTGCCAAAATTCATACAAAAACACAAGTGGAGTAGGACTATACCTATTAAAGGAATTGAATCAATAATTAATGACTTTCCAAATCAGAAAGCATCAGGCCCAGATGGGTTCACTGGTGAATTCTACCAAACATTTATGAAGAAATTATACCAATTCCCCACAGTCTCTTTCAGAAGATAGAAGTCCATGTTTTCTAATTCATTCTGTGAGGGCAGCATTACCCGAATACCAAACCAAATAAAGATATTATAAAAAAGAAAACTATAGACCAGTGTCTCTCATGAATATGGTTACTAAAACCCTCAACAAAATATTAGCAAATTGTATCCAACAATGTATAAAAATAATTATACACCATGATCAAGTGGGATTTATCCCAGGTATGCAGGGCTGGTTCATCATTTGAAAATTAGTTAATGTAACCAATCACATCAACAGGCTAAAAAAAATTACGTGATCTTATCAATAGATGCAGAAAAAGCATTTGACAAAATTTAACACCCATTTATGATAAAAAAAAACTCTCAGTAAACTAGTTATAAATGAGAGCCTCCTGAACTTGATGAATAATATCTACATAAAAATCTATGTTGACATAATGATAGTAAGAAGCAAGCTTTCCTGTTAAGATAAGGAACAAAGCAAGGATATTCTCTCTGATCTCTTCTTTTCAACGTTATATTGGAAGCCCTGGCTAGTGCAATAAAACAAGAAAAGGAAATAAAATATATAAAAATGGAGAAGGAAGTAAAATCGATCTTTGTTTGCAAATGACACAATTGTTTATGCATAAGATCTGAAAGAATAATAAAAAATCCTGGAAGTACTAAGCAATTATAGTGAATTTACAGAACACAAGATTAATATACAAAAGTAAATTGCTTTCCAATATACCAGCAATGAACAAGTAGAATTTGTAATTAAAACAGAAAACCATTTATACTGACACCCTCCCTAAAATGAAATACTAGGTATTAATCTAACAAAATATGTACAAAATTTTTACAAGGAAAACTACAAAACTCTTATAAAAAGAAATCAAAAATAACTAAATAAATGGATAGGTATTTCATTTTCATGGACAGAAAGACTCAATAGTGTCAAAATGTCACTTCTCAACTTGATTTATAGATTTAATGCAATTTCAATCAAAATACCAGCAAATTATTTTGTAGATATCAACAGACTGATTCTAAAGTTTATATATAGAGGAAGGACCCAGAATAGCCCACAAAATATTGAAGGAGAGGAACAAAACTAGAAGACTAACACTACCCAACTTCAGGGCTTACTATAAAGCTATTACATAATAATCAAGACACTGTGGTGCTGGCAAAATAATAGACAAATAGATCAATGGAACAGAATAGATAGCCCTGAAATAGACCCACATAGATCATCAAGTAATCTTTGACAAAGAAGCAAAGGGAATACAGTGGGAAAAAGATAGTTTTTCCAACAAATGATACTGGAACAACTAGGCATCATCATACAAAAAAAAATGGAATCTAGACACAGATATTGCATCCTTTACAAAATTAACTCAAAATGGATCATAGGCCTAAATGGAAAACAGAAAACTATAGAACTCATAGGGGATAATATAGAATAAATCTAGATGACCTTGGGCATGACAATGACTTTTTATCTATAACATCAAAGGCACAGTTCATTAAATAATTGATAAGATGGACTTTATTATAATAAAAAATTCTGCTCTGCAAAAGACATTTTCAAGAGAATTAAAAGACATTTCACAGACTGAGAGAAAATATTGGCAAAAGACACATTTGATAAAGGACTATTATTCAAAATATACAAAGAATTATTAAAACTCGACAACAAGAAAATGAACAACCGGATTTTAAAATGGGTCAAAACCTTTTACAGACAGCTCACAAACAAGATATACATATGGCAAATAAACATATGGAAAGATGCCCTATATCATATGTAATCAGGGAAATGCAAATTAAAACAACAATTAGACTCTTATTCATTACTGGTGCAAAATGTCACATCCACTTTGGAAGATAATTTGGCAGTTTCTTCAGTTTCTTACAAAACTGAACAGGAACACATGATCCAGCAATTATGCTCTTTGGCATCTATCCAAAGAGTTTAAAACTTATCTTCATATAAAAACCTGCACACAGATGTTTATAACAGCTTTATTCATAATTGCATCTATGCAAAACTCAAAAGCAACCAAGATGTCCTTCAATAGCTGAATGTCAAATAAAAAACTTTGGTTCATCCAGACAATGAATTATTATTTAGCACTAAGAAGAAATGAGCTATCAAGCTATGAAATGATGAGGAATCTTAAATGAATGTTACTAAGTGAAAGGAGCCAACCTGAAATGGATATGTATCTATGATTTCAACTATTTGATGTCAGGAAAAGACAAAACAAGGGAGACAGTAAAAAGATGAGTGGTTACTGGGCATATACCCAAAGGATTATGAATCATTCTACTATAAAGACACATGCACACATATGTTTATTGCAGCACTGTTCAGTATAGCAAAGACTTGGAACCAACCCAAATGCCCATCAATGTTAGACTGGATAAAGAAAATGTAGCACATATACACCATGGAATACTATGCAGCCATAAAAAAGAATGAGTTCATGTCCTTTGCAGGGATGTGAATGAAGCTGGAAACCATCTTTTTCAGCAAACTAACAGAAGAACAGAAAATCAAACATTGCATGTTCTCACTTATAAGTGGGAGTTGAACAATGAAAACACATGGACAGACAGAGGGGAACATCACATACTGGGCCTGTCAGGGGTTGGGTGCTAGGGGAGGGATAGCATTAGGAGAAAAACCTAATGTAAATGATGGGTTGATGGGTACAGCAGACCACCATGGCACCTGTGTACGTATGTAGCAAACCTGCACGTTTTGCACATGCATCCCAGGGCTTAAAGTGTAATATATATAAAAAAAGATGAGTGGTTGCCAGGGGTTAAAGCAGTACGGTGAAGGGATGAATAAGCAGAGCCTGGAGGATTTTTATGGCAATGAAATTACTCTGTATGCTACTCTGATTATGACTATGTATCATTATACATTTGTCCAAACCTATAGAATGTACAACACCAAGAATGAGCCCAAATATAAACTATGGACTTTGGATAATTAAAATATGTGTGTGTGTGTGTGTGTGTGTGTGTCTTACTACATTACTGGATTTCATATTTGTGGTGTTTGTCAGCATCTTAACATTTATAGTTTATCTTGACTTATTTTCTCCTTCTACATTAATATACATTTTTATATCTAATTTTGTATTCATAGTTCTGAATTTTTCTTACAGAGGGCCCCTAATGTATATATAAGCTTCACAAAACCTAACCATGTCCTTGAATATCTGCATAGTATTTTCAATTTACAAAATATTTTCACATTTTACCTGTTTTCTCAATGTGGAGAGGAGAACTCCAAAGGTTTCAGTGACTTCCCCAAATCTACAGAGGCCTAAAGTTCAAGACCCACAATTCAGGCTCAGAATGCTTTATTCTACTGTTCTTTCCTCTACACCTCACTGTACGCCATGCCTAAGATTTTGTTAATTAAAGCAAAACCTCCTAGAATTGTGTGACTAAAAGGTATGTCTGACTAAAATCCAGATTTTAATGGATTAGCATAACTTTATGTCTTAGCCCATTCATACTGTTATAGCAGAATATCACAGACTGATAATTTATAAATGACAGACATTTATTTCTCATAATTCTGGAGTCTGGAAAGTCCAAGATCAAACTGCCAGCAAGTTTGGTGTCTGATGAGGGCCTGCCTGGTCACTGCTTTCAAGATGGCACCTTGTTGCTGCATCCTCCAGAGTGGATGAACACTGTATCCTCACATGGTGGAAGAGAGGGAAGGAGCAAATTTGCACCCTCAAGCCCTTTTCTAAGGTCACTGTCATTCATGAAGGAAAGGCTCCATCCTCGTGACTTAATCATCTCGTAAAAACTCCATTTCTTAATGCCATCACATTGGAAATTTAATTTCCAACACATGAATTTTTGGAGACATTCAGACCATACTACCTTGTAAGGAAAACTTATTTGAAGTCTCATAAAGCTTTAAATATCTAGATGAACACCTAATAAAATAGTCTAAACTTCACACGTTTGGAGTTTGTAAACATTCAAGGACATGACAAAGGGTCTTTGCTTGTTAAGCAAATAAAAAGTGAACCCAAGGGTAAAAGAGGATATGTAAATAGCAGTACAAGCTATTTTTAAATACTTTGTTTTATTTTTATATGACACATTTTCTTTAACCCCTTGTTTTCTTTAGGCATCACTGATTGCGTTAGGTTTTAAAGTGAGTTAGTGTACCGAACTGAATGATGTGTATAGTCTTCAACTGTAATAGGGTTTTGCATGTACATAGTGCATAGTACATCTCACTGGTTTTTATGACTCCCTATCTGCTAAGTCATCACAACAACCTGGAAAGTCTTTTTACTTACAGAGTCCTTATTGTATGCCAGATACTGTTCTAAGCTTTTCTTATTCATTAATCCATGTGATAATCACATTAAAGCTATGAAGTTGGTATTATTATGAATATTCCCAGATGAAAATCGAAGCTTGAAAAAGGTAAGTAACTTGTTCAAAGCCATGAAACTAATTAAATGATAGAGCTGGTGCTGAATCCTTAACCAGGTGCTATATTGCTCCCTGTATTATATCTATAAAAGAAGTAATGTTTGCAATGCTTCACCCAGATGTCTATATTCAATTGGAAGGCTGCAGTCTTAGGTTATATTGCATATTCAGTTAGTTCCATCTCTTTGTATTTATTTCTACTAAATTAGAAATCTTTTACCACAATTATAGGCTCTTAGAAATGGCAGTGAGTGTTTGTTGGCTGGTTCATATAGTTCCAGATTTTCAGACTGCAGAGGGATCCAGAATTATGATGAAGTTTTCCACTGAAGTCTATTTTGAGCATTCTAAAAAATGCTAAGCTAACTCACATCAACTCTGAAAGCTTCAACTTGTGAGATATGGCCAATGCTTTTCCAATCTACTCTTTAGGTAGTAGTCAGCTTTGGAAGTATAATGCATGTTCTGTTGCAGAATTTGGATTTGGTTTTAAAATAAGCTTAATTTCTTTCTCTGATAAGGATTGAAAAAGAGCCAAACTCTTAGCTGTCAAGTTGCTTATCCCCCTGCTTGATCTACTTAAAAAAATCATGATATGCTCAATCTCAAAATTGTGCCTTTTTCATCAGGATGTGGTATGTTCAGGCTATTCAAGATACTGGATATATCTTTGAGACACACAGCTTGAGCAAGCCGATATAAACCACCTTTTCTGGTACTATGAATTTGTGAAGAGATGTTTTTATCTTGCCTATCTTTTCAAAGCCTCTCTGAGCACCTGTTCATTGAACAGTTAGCATTCCTCAGTAGAGAAAGAAGTCCTGCTCCCTCTGTCAGTTTTTCTACACAGCACACTGAGCAGGTCATTCCAGCGAAGGTCACCCTTGCCTCCCAGTGCTCTTTCCTTCATCCTCACCCTATCCCAAGAGTTCCTTACTCTCTGCTCTGCTTATTTATCTCCACGCTGCTTATTATCTTCTAAACTATTAAGTTGAAGTGTATGAAGTTGTCATTTGTGTAGGGCCAATGCTGTCAGATATCAAGCATCTAACTGACTTATTTATTTGTTTTATTGTTTGTTTCCTTCCATACACCATACAACACGAGAATGAGGCAGAATATTTTGTCTGCTTTCATAACTGCTATATCCCCAGTCCCCCCAAAGTGGTGTCTATCATATACAATAAATGTTTGTAGAATTAATTAGACCATATTTGCAATTTGAATCATTTCCTTCAATACTGAGTCAAGATGAGGAGGCAAGTTGGTGACTGCCAAGAATTCTCTGTTTATAAGGCTCTATGACACCTGACATCTGGGTGCAATTTCTTTATTTGTCCAGCAATACCCCTTCCTGTACACACACATGGCCACACAGCTCACACAACCGTTCTGACCCCAGTGCACATTTTCTTCCTTCCTTCCTTCCTTCCTTCCTTCTTCCTTCCTTCCTTCCTTCCTTCCTTCCTTCCTTCCTTTCTTTCTTTCTTTCTTTCTTTCTTTCTTTCTTTCTTTCTCTTTCTTTCTTTCTTTCTTTCTTTCTTTCTTTTTCTTTCTTTCTTTCTTCTTCTTTCTTTCTTTCTTCTTTCTTCTTTCCTATCTCTCTCTCTCTCCTTTCTTTCTCTTTCTTTTCTTTCTTTCTTTCTTTTGTCTCACTGTATTGCCCAGGCTGGAGGGCAGTTGCATGATCTTGGCTCACTGCAACCTGTTTCCCAGGTTCAAGTGATTCTCCAGCCTCAGCCTCCTGAGTAGCTGGGATTACAGGCATGTGCCACCACTCCCAACTAATTTTTGCATTTTTAGTGGAGGTGGGCTTTCACTATGTTGGCCAGGCTGGTCTCAAACTCCTGGCCTCAAGTGATCCACCTGCCTTGACCTCCCAAACTGCTGGGATTACAGGCATGAGCCACCATACCTAGCCCAGTGCACATTTTCTTACCTTTTCTTATGGGCATGTTGTAGCATTAGCTCCTCCATGTTGTATGCAACTAATACTAAATGACAATTAATAGTGTCATTTGATAAGCAATATTATGTAGGACTCATTCTGCTATTTCTGTGAATGTGATATTTGTTAACTTTTTAGTTTATCAAGTGTCTCAGCTTGTACCTCTCTATGAGGAGTACAACAGTGAATGACACCTCTGATTTCAGTGACATCTCCTTAAACTGATTAACAAAGTTAATCAGTTTCATACTGGAAATATGTACTCATCCCGGGAAAATGTAATTGGTTTACTAAAAAGGTCACCATGCTTTGTTTAAGAATGAGAGAGCTGGGAATTTGTGAGCGTCATAGATGCCAAGGAGCCTGTCCGACATTTATAGAGGCTTTTGGACTAAGTGAAAAGGGGTTTGATCTGTTTGTGGAGACAGAAAGTAGATGAGTGGTTGCCTAGGATTGGGGGTTTAGGTGGGTAAGACGTTGTGACTGCTAAAAGGGTACAGAGTTAATGGGAATGTGTTTAAATTGATTGTGCCACTGGTGGCTGCACAACTCTGCAGGTACTAAAAGCCATTGAGTTGTACTCAAAATGAATGAATAAACTTGTCAAAAAAGGAAAAAAATAAAGGATGAGAGAACTTCTTTACCTTCATGTTAGTTTTTCACATAGTCTCATAGCATACAACACACTAAGGGATAGAGGTGACTAGATTTCTTGTCCAACAAAGTCTGCTTTTTAGATATTTCTAGTTGTGGTTTTTTACTTGAAAATAAACATTTTAGTCACATACTCTTTGTCAGACTACATATATTCAATGAGAACACTGTTTATGTGTATAATGAACAGAAATATTTTTGTTACTCTTTTTATAATTAAGCTTTTCTGAAATTATTTTGAATCACTGATCTATTTTTGTAGCTACAACACTATGATAATTTTAAAATTCCAGGTGTATGTAAATGATCTGAAAATTTATTAGCTTAGACTAATTCACCTTAAGTTTGCAGCTACTTTGTTACTTTTGAACATCATTTAAGGACATAATGATAATTAAGAAAAATATTGCCATTGCTGAGGCTTAAGTAGGTAAACAAAGCCACTGGGAAGCTCAAACTGGGTGGAGCCCACAGCAGCTCAAGGAGGCCTGCCTGTCTCTGTAGACTCCACCTCTGGGGACAGGGCACAGCTAAACAACAACAACAAAAAGCAACAGAAACCTCTGCAGATGCAAACGACCTTGTCTGACAGCTTTGAAGAGAGCAGTGGATCTCCCAACATGGAGGTTGAGATCTGAGAATGGACAGACTGTCTGCTCAAGTGGGTCGCTGACCCCTTAGTAGCCTAACTGGGAGACATCCCTCACTAGGGGCAGACGGACACCCACACCTCACACGGCATGGTACACCCCTGAGACAAAGCTTCCAAAGCAAGAATCAGACAGACACACTCGCTGTTCAGCAGTATTCTATCTTCTGCAGCCTCTGCTGCTGATACTCAGGCAAACAGGGTCTGGAGTGGACCTCAAGCAATCTCCAACAGACCTACAGCTGAGGGTCCTGACTGTTAGAAAGAAAACTAACAAACAGGAAGGACACCCACACCAAAACCCCATCAGTACATCACCATCATCAAAGACCAGAGGCAGATAAAACCACAAAGATGGGGAAAAGGCAGGGCAGAAAAGCTGGAAACTCAAAAAATAAAAGCACATCTCCCCCTCCAAAGGAACGCAGCTCATCACCAGCAACGGAACAAAGCTGGACGGAGAATGACTTTGACGAGTTGAGAGAAGAAGGCTTCAGTCCATCAAACTTCTCAGAGCTAAAGGAGGAATTATGTACCCAGTGCAAAGAAACTAAAAATCTTGAAAAAAGAATGGAAGAATGGATAACTAAAGTAATCAATGCAGAGAAGGCCATAAATGAACTGACAGAGATAAAAACCATGACATGAGAAATATGTGACAAATGCACAAGCTTCAGTAACCGACTCGATCAGCTGGAAGAAAGAGTATAAGCGATTGAGGATCAAATGAATGAAATGAAGCAAGAAGAGAAGTCTAAAGAAAAAAGAGGAAAAAGAAATGAACAAAGCCTTCAAGAAGTATGGGATTATGTGAAAAGACCAAATCTACGTCTGATTGGGGTGCCTGAAAGTGAGGGGGAAAATGGAACCAAGTTGGAAAACTCTTCAGGATATCATCCAGGAGAACTTCCCCAGCCTAGTAAGGCAGGCCAACATTCAAATTCAGGAAATACAGAGAATGCCACAAAGATACTCCTTGAGAAGAGCAACTCCAAGACACATAATTGTCAGATTCACCAAAGTTGAAATGAAGGAAAAAATGTTAAGGGCAGCCAGAGAGAAAGGTCGGGTTACCCACAAAGGGAAGCCCATCAGACTAACAGCAGATCTCTCGGCAGAAACTCTACAAGCCAGAAGAGAGTGGGGGCCAATATTCAACGTTCTTAAAGAAAAGAATTTTCAACCCAGAATTTCATATCCAAGCAAACTAAGTTTCATCAGTGAAGGAGAAATAAAATCCTTTACAGATAAGCAAATGCTTAGAGATTTTGTTACTACCAGGCCTGCCTTACAAGAGACCCTAAAGGAAGCACTAAACATGGAAAGGAACAACCAGTATCAGTCATTGCAAAAACATGCCAAAATGTAAAGACCATCAATGCTAGGAAGAAACTGCATCAACTAATGAGCAAAATAACCAGTTAATATCATAATGATAGGATCAAGTTCACGCATAACAATATTAACCTTAAATGTAAATGGACTAAATGGTCCAATTAAAAGACACAGACTGACAAAATGGATAAAAAGTCAAGACCCATCAGTTTGCTGTATTCAGGAGGCCCATCTCACATGCAGAGACACACATAGGCTCAAAATAAAGGGATGGAGGAAGATCTACCAGGCAAATGGTGAACAAAAAAAAGCAGGGGTTGCAATCCTGGTCTCTGATAAAACAGACTTTAAACCATCAAAGATCAAAAGAGACAAAGAAGGCCATTACATAATGGTAAAGGGATCAACTCAACAGGAGGAGCTAACTATCCTAACTATATATGCACCCAATACAGGAGCACCCAGATTCATAAAGCAAGTCTTTAGAGACTTACAAAGAGACATAGACTCCCACACAATAATAATGGGAGACTTCAAGACTCCACTGTCAACATTAGACAGATCAACGAGACAGAAAGTTAACAAGGATATCCAGGAATTGAACTCAACTCTGCAGCAAGCAGACGTAATAGATTTCTACAGAACTCTCCACCCCAAATCAACAGAATATACATTCTTCTCAGCACCACATCGTACTTATTCCAAAATTGACCACATAATTGGAAGTAAAGCACTCCTCAGCAAATGTACAAGAACAGAAATTATAATAAACTGTCTCTCATACCACAATGCAATCAAACTAGAACTCAGGACTAAGAAACTCAATCAAAACCGCTCAACTACATGGAAACTGAACAACCTGCTCCTGAATGACTACTGGGTACATAATGAAATGAAAGCAGAAATAAAGATGTTCTTTGAAACCAATGAGAACAAAGATACAACATACCAGAATCTCTGGGACACATTTAAAGCAGTGTGTAGAGGGAAATTTATAGCACTAAATGCCCACAAGAGAAAGCTGGAAAGATCTAAAATTGACACTCTAACATCACAATTAAAAGAGCTAGAGAAACAAGAGCAAACACATTCAAAAGCTAGCAGAAGGCAAGAAATGACTAAGACCAGAGCAAAACTGAAGGAGATAGAGACACAAAAAACCCTCCAAAAAATCAATGAATCCAGGAGCTGGTTTTTTGAAAAGATCAACAAAATTGATAGACTGCTAGCAAGACTAATAAAGAAGAAAAGAGAGAAGAATCAAATAGATGCAATAAAAAATGATAAAGAGGACATCACCACCGATTCCACAGAAATACAAACTACCATCAGAGAATACTATAAACACCTCTACACAAATCAACTGGAAAATCTAGAAGAAATGGATAATTTCCTGGACACTTACACTCTCCCAAGACTAAACCAGGAAGAAGTTGAATTCCTGAATAGACCAATAGCAGGCCCTGAAATTGAGGCAATAATTAATAGCCTACCCACCAAAAAAAGTCCAGGACCAGATGGATTCACAGCTGAATTCTACCAGAGGTACAAGGAGGAGCTGGTACCATTCCTTCTGAAACTATTCCAATCAATCAATAGAAAAAGAGGGAATCCTCCCTAACTCATTTTATGAGGCCAACATCATCCTGATACCAAAGGCTGGCAGAGACACAACAAAAAAAGAGAATTTTAGACCAATATCCTTGATGAACATCGATGCAAAAATCCTCAATAAAATATTGGCAAACCTAATCCAGCAGCACATCAAAAAGCTTATCCACCATGATCAAGTGGGCTTCATCCCTGGGATGCAAGGCTGGTTCAACATATGCAATCAATAAACATAATCCAGCATATAAACAGAACCAAAGACAAGAACCACATGATTATCTCAATAGATGCAGAAAAGGCTTTTGACAAAATTCAACAGCCCTTCATGCTAAAAACTCTCAATAAATTCGGTATTGATGGAATGTATCTCAAAATAATAAGAGCTATTTATGACAAACCCACAGCCAATATCATAGTGAATGGGCAAAAACTGGAAGCATTCCCTTTGAAAACTGGCCCAAGACAGGGATGCCTTCTCTCACCACTACTATTCAACATAGTGTTGGAAGTTCTGGCTAGGGCAATCAAGCAAGAGAAAGAAATCAAGGGTATTCAGTTAGGAAAAGAAGAAGTCAAATTGTCTCTGTTTGCAGATGACATGATTGTATATTTAGAAAACCCCATCATCTCAGCCCAAAATCTCCTTAAGCTGATAAGCAACTTCAGCAAAGTCTCAGGATACAAAATTAATGTACAAAAATCACGAGCATTCTTATACACCAGTAACAGACAAACAGAGAGCCAAATCATGAATGAACTTCCATTCACAATAGTTTCAAAGAGAATAAAATACCTAGGAATGCAACTTATAAGGGATGTAAAGGACATCTTCAAGGAGAACTACAAACCACTGCTCAGTGAAATCAAAGAGGACACAAACAAATGGAAGAACATACCATGCTCATGGATAGGAAGAATCAATATCGTGAAAATGGCCATACTGCCCAAGGTAATTTATCGATTCAATGCCATTCCCATCAAGCTACCAATGAGTTTCTTCACAGAATTGGAAAAAACTGCTTTAAAGTTCATATGGAACCAAAAAAGAGCCCGCATTGGCGAGACAATCCTAAGTCAAAAGAACAAAGATGGAGGCATCACACTACCTGACTTCAAACTATACTACAAGGCTACAGTAACCAAAACAGCATGATACTGGTACCAAAACAGAGATATAGACCAATGGAACAGATCAGAGTCCTCAGAAATAATACCACACATCTACAGCCATCTGATCTTTGACAAACCTGACAAAAACAAGAAATGGGGAAAGGATTCCCTATTCAATTAATGGTGCTGGGAAAGTCAGCTAGCCATAAGTAGAAAGCTGAAACTGGATCCTTTCCATACTCCTTATACGAAAATTAATTCAAGATGGATTAGACACTTAAATGTTAGACTTAATACCATAAAAATCCTAGAAGAAAACCTAGGTAATACCATTCAGGACATAGGCATGGGCAAGGACTTCATGTCTAAAACACCAAAAGCAACGGCAGCAAAAGCCAAAATTGACAAATGGAATCTAATTAAACTAAAGAGCTTCTGCACAGCAAAAGAAACTACCATCAGAGTGAACAGGCAACCTACAGAATGGGAGAAGATTTTTGCAATCTACTCATCTGACAAAGGGCTAATATCCAGAACCTACAAAGAACTCAAACAAATATACAAGAAAAAAACAACCCCATCAAAAAGTGGGCAAAGGATATGAACAGACATTTCTCAAAAGAAGACATGCATACAGCCTACAGACACATGAAAAAATGCTCGTCATCACTGGCCATCAGAGAAATGCAAATCAAAACCACAATGAGATACCATCTCACACCAGTTAGAATGGCAATCATTAAAAAGTCAGGAAACAACAGGTGCTGGAGAGGATATGGAGAAATAGGAACACTTTTACATTGTTGGTGGGATTGTAAACTAGTTCAACCATTATGGAAAACAGTATGGCGATTCCTCAAGGATCTAGAACTAGAAGTACCATATGACCCAGCCATCCCTTACTGGGTATATACCCAAAGGATTATAAATCATACTGCTATAAAGACACATGCACACGTATGTTCATTGTGGCACTATTCACAATAGCAAAGACTTGGAATCAACCCAGATGTCCATCTGTGACAGACTGGATTAAGAAAATGTGGCACATATACACCATGGAATATTATGCAGCCATAAAAAGGATGAGTTTGTGTCCTTTGTAGGGACATGGATGCAGCTGGAAACCATCATTCTCAGCAAACTATCGCAAGAACAGAAAACCAAACACTGCATGTTCTCAGTCATAGGTGGGAACTGAACAATGAGATCACTTGGACTCGGGAAGGGGAACATCACACACCAGGGCCTATTATGGGGAGCGGGGAGGGGAAAGGGATTGCATTGGGAGTTATACCTGATGTAAATGACGAGTTGATGGGTGCTGACAAGTTGATGGGTGCAGCACACCAACATGGCACAAGTATACATATGTAACAGACCTGCACCTTATGCACATGTACCCTAGAACTTAAAGTATAATAATAATAAAGAAAAATATTATTTGGGGGTTAGTAATAATCTCGTATTTCACACTGATGAAATGTAGATGAGCAAAACTGAATAATCACTTTTCCTCTGATACCGCCAAACCACCTGTGGACCACTTACTACTGTGCAGGCAGTGGTGTGTTGGTAACTATTTAACAACTGGTTCTCTGGGGAGGAGATTCTGGGGAGGAGATCCCTTGATTTGCAACATTTGCCAAATTTGGTGGTGTAAATACGCCCACTATGACCAATTTTAAGCTAACATGGGCCATCAAAATTCCTGAATACTTAACAATTGGTTCTCACAAAGTCAAAGTTGTATTGGTTTGTCAGCATACCTTTGCAGGGGGCCGCATATCTCATCTTGAAAAACTCTGGTCAAAGGGAAAAAGGCAGTAATTTCTCTAAATTAAAAACTTGTTGCTTAAATTTTAAGACCTCTTCTACTTCAGTTTAGTCCTCTAGCTCAGAGATGGCTTATTAGATGCAACTGATCGTAACTTAGCAGAGATTTCAGTTTTGGAACAAAAGGGAAATTTCATATTTATATACTGACTTTTTTAAATATGGGAATTGAGATTGAAAAGTGACTGGAGCTTAAATACTTAAAATGGGCCACAGTTTACTGAAATCTGAAAAATCAGTATGTAGTGGGTTGAGTTGAATCTCTCAAAAAGGGTATGTCCAAATCCTAATTCCTTCCCCTTCTTCTCATACTTATGAATATGACCTTATTTGGCAATAAGGTTTTTGCAGATGTAATCAAGGATCTCCAGATGACATAATATGGATTTATGGTGGTCCACAAATCCAATGACTAGTGTCTTTATAAGAGAAAGAACATTGAAATACAGACACAGTGGAGGGAAGGGAATATGAAGACAAGGGCAGAGATTGGAGTTATGCTGCCACAAACCAAGGAATAGCAAGAACCCCAGAAGCTGGAAGAGGCAAGAAAGGATTCTCCCAGGAAGTTTTCTGAGAGAGTGTGGCCCTGCTGGATCCTTAAGTTCAGACTTCTAGCCTCCAGAACTCTGAAAAAATAAAATTCTGTTGTTTTAAGCTACCACCTTGGGTTGGCAGCTCCTGGAGCCTAATACATGATATATAAAATTAGTAGTAAAATATGGAAAAATACCGTTTGACTAGTTTGTTTTCAACTGAGTTACACAAAAATCAAATGTATTCATCTATTTATTTTTACTTTACAAAAGATGTCAATATCTAGCCACTATTAGTTTAAATATAAAATTAGTTGACGACAAGTAGTCATTAAAAAAGATTCCTATAACTATTAAGATCATTGCTCTATGAGTATCCTAACTAGCTAAATCACGAGTGCCATAACTAGTTGATTTAGGAAACTGGTGTTTACAAAATCAAATAAATGCCTACAGACATTAAGTAGGTAATTTAAATGAGTGAATTTAGCTGGATCTGGCATATAATAGTGTTTGAGGAGATCTCTAGAGAACCGGAGTATTCATGCTATACATAAAAGAGAACTCAGCTATTCAACTCCAGTGCTTGTTGTCAGTGGAAATGTGAGTTTCCAGATCCTCTGATTTTTCTAAGGAGAAGTCAGGAATCCAGATTTTTATGTGATAGCCCTGAAATTTTAAATATTTTCTCAAAAAATTAAAAGGAAAAAAAATTTAAAAAAGATTAATTATCTGCTTTTACACAAATCTGTGACCTCTGCTTTAATATAATAACTTGTATAGGTAAACGTTTGTGTCAATTTGCTTTGGACCACTGAAATTGCTTTTTAATGCTTTCAATTACCAATGCTCAACAATAAAAGTAGGTTTAAAATTCCTCATCCTTTATCCTCTTGGTCAAAGTAGAGCGGCCAGTGGTCTATGGAGAGGAAAATCTTTAATATCATGGGAATTTGTTTTCTAAAACAATTTTGAAGTAAAGGTCTTCACACAATGAGGGTCTTTTTGATTACAAAATAATGTATTTCTTTTGTAAATTTATGTTTTCATATATTGCATTACAGGAGATCAGACTAAAGTTTCCATAATAAAAAATTGTTATTTTATGAAGAATTTCAACCTCTCATTTCATGTTTGAAGGCCATAGCTTTCAGGACTAGTTATTATGTCTTAAAAATGTCAGCCATCCCAGTTGAAAGAAAGCCCATTTTCTCAATTTTAAACACGCATTTGAGGGATGTATTTTTAGCTGTGGGGACAAAGGCAAAATGGTTTGCTCTGCCAGGTGTCATGCTGTCTTTAAATTTTATGAAAAGAAGGAATTAGGAACAAATTCTGGATGATGTTCTGCAGCACATAGAGGCTGAAGTTAATTTATTTTAATTCTGTATTGCTACCTGCTGGTAGGTTACAATGGATGGGTGACAGTTTACAGTATCTAGAGGCATGGCTCTCAGTAGAGGACTAAAGACACTGTCACAGTATCCAGAAGTCAGTGTTCTGAGTCTGAAGGCTCTGAGAAGGTGCCATAGAAATGGACCAGGCAACTCCTACCTGCAAAGGGAGTAAACCAGCGAGGCATAACATCATAACGACAAATTGGAAAAAGGCTGGCCATTTTGACCAAGCACACTTTCTAATAAAAAAAAGATGAAGGAAAGACAGGTGTGCCTCATGGAGCAAGATGATAGGATTCACATTGAGGATAAATGTAAAAGCATTTAAATAAATATAGCCAATTGGGAAAAATATTAAATGTATAAATTTTGAATAAGCATAAATAAATTTAGCCACAAGGAGAAATTATGCCTAATATATTAGAGTTTTCTGATTTAGCAAATGAATTTCTGGAAAATGAATTATAATAGGATTGGGGGTGGGCAACAAAAGTTTGCATATGGATGCAGAGATGGGACAAAAATCCAGAGAGACATAGGTGAATATTTTTCTTCATAGAAAAGGCTATAGTAAGGTTTCTTATTGAGAAAAGTTGTCTTTCTCAACATTTGAAAATTAAGAGATAAAAAGTAAATGAAAGGAAAAAGATAATGTAAGTATTAATTTTTCATTTGATCCTATATTATTTATAAATTGAATATCCTGTCAACTGACACATAACATATCTGTGTGGGCACAAACATAGCAAATGAATCCCCCTCACCCTATTTTCACTATTCTCTCTCTCAGTCTCTCTCATCTTTCACCAAAGTAGTATGTCTACTTCCTTTAAAAAGTACAGTAGTACTAAGAAGCTTTTAATAGCAGTATCTGCCTCATGCTTTTCCTTTTTCCTGGTCCTGCTTAGGAGGCAGCCATCTGATACACATTAGGCTGTTTCCACTAGAACTACTCTAATACATTTAAATAATCTAATTATTCTGCTATTCTTGAATCAGTTTAAACATTATCAATTTTAGACAAAGATGTAGACAAGGGCTTATGAGTCTTTTACCAGACATTCCATTTTTCTTTCATCTTCCTAATGAAAGTTGTCATAACTCTTAGATAAACAATGGTTCATTTGCATCTGGGATATTATATACAAGTCCAGAAAGTGGGCCTTGAGTAAAGGGCAAATGAAATGATTAGCAGGGTGGAGACAGGCTGCTGGTAGACTAACTAACAAGATCCCTTTGTAGAGGACAGATCAAGACTGACACTGGTTATGATTGAAGCTTAAAAATGCATAAATACTATGGACAAGATAGACACAGATGTTTTTATTTTATCTTGAAATTCTAGGAAGTAAAATTTCAAATAAATATAAACACTTTATTCTGAATATGCTATTTCCTTAGAAAATTAATCTACTTTACATAGGTGTTCAGTTTATACCCCTAGAAGAGGAACATATTTTTATAGCTGGGTTAGACATTTGAGTTTATATGTGTTTGTGTGTACATTTTGTGTGTTTTTCTAATTAAACAGCTTCTATGTTAAAAGTAAATAGGGACCATTGAAAATAAAACTGAATTTATTGAATTGAAATTTTAATAAGGGTTTATGAAATTTGCCATGTCTTAAAATGTGTATTGCCTGGGATTTTGCATGAAAATACAGAGTAGCTTCATAAGTGTAACAAAATAAATTATATGTCCCCTGAACTGCAGGATAAAGAATAATTTTCTTCTGAAATACACACATACAAACACTTACAAGTGTTGTCTCTAATGACTTTGCTTGTTTTGGGAGACAAATAAATGATTAAATCACATTTTAGCTTTGGTTTAGAAATATATCAAACATTTTTGCTTTGCACAGATAAATAGAATTTGTTATCATTCTATTTAAAAACAAAACAAAATATTCTCTCTGGCAAAGGCCACTTCAAAATATGTTTCCATAGAAACCTGAGAAGAAAAATAAATGGAAACAAACATCACTTTAGCTCTACTCAGGATGATCTACAGTGGCCAGAGATTTAAACCTGGCTTGAGATAGCACCATCCATGGTCATTACATAAGTTGTTAGGAAAAGTAATATTTATCTATTATGTATACACTTTCTAAATAGCTGATTTATTGCTCTTACCTATTTGGTGTTGAGGTTTTTTTTCCCATTTCTTGCTATCATTAGGACAGGGAAGAAGCTTGAGATCTTTATGCAGCAGTAGTCTCCACAATTTTAGAACCCGGGGAAAAAAGGTGAACTACTTTTATAACTCTTCTATATTTCATATTATTCTGGTCAAATTATAACTTTGATGACAATTAGAAAGAAGCAATACATAGAGGAAATCATTGGAATTTTTTTAAGCCCTTGATGTCAGAGAAGCAAAATAAAAAATTTCATTTTAGATATAAAATGTTTTTTGAAGCTCTAATTGTCCAAAACTATTTCTAATATTATTTTAAACAGAAACTTAGATTTAGTCCTAATTATAGCACAAGTAAGGGTACATATGATGAATGCCAGTCATGAGTCTGTTGAATATAGCCATGAATCTAGAACTTCAGGGATAATAAATATATAGTGCACAATTGGCCACTACTCCATCCTGAATTCCTGGCAGACATTGCTAATCAAACTCATCATTATAACCTGCAAGTTCAGAAGGGGTTAATTTCAAAAATATATAGGGAACTCAATAGCCAAACACATTCATGTACACCCACACACATCTACATGAAACAAAAGCATGTTGGAAAATGGACAAATAACTTCAATAGACATTTTTTTCCCAAGAAGACATACAATGGTCAATAAGTATATGAAAAAATAATTAACCTCATTAATTGTCAGGGAAATGCAAGCAAAACTACAATGAGATATCACCTCATACTTGTCAGGATGGCTATTATCAAAAAAACAAAAATACTAAGTGTTGGCAAGGATGTGGAGTAATTGGAACCCTTGTACATTGTTAGTGGGAATGTAAAATGGTACAGCAGCTATGGAAAACAGTATGGAAGGTCCTCAAAAAAATTAAAAATAGAACTGTCATATGATCCAGCCATTCTACTTCTAGATATGTATCCAAAAATAAAAATAAAATTGGAATCTTAGAGAAATCTACACTTCCATATTCATTGTAGCATTATTCACAATGGCCAATAAATAATAGAAACAATCCAAGTGTTCATCAACAAATGAATGAATAAAAGAAATGTGGTGTATACATGCAATAAAATATTATTCAGTATTATAAAAGAAGAGAATTTTGTCATATGCAACAGCATGGATAAACCTATAGGACATTCTCAAGTAAGCTAGTCATAGAAAGACCAACTAAAAAATTCCATTAATATGAGTTATTTATAATTAGTCAATCAAACTCAGAAGAAAAGAATGCAGTACTGATTTCTAGTGGCTGGGAGTGGAGGAAATGGGGAATTGTTCGATGGGTATAAAGTTTCAGTTATACCAGATAGATTAAGTTCTAGATATCTGCTGTACAATAGAGTGCCTATAGTTAACAATATTGTACTGCACTACAAAAAGATTAAGAGGAGAGATGCCATGTTAAGTGTTCTTACCACAAAAATATAAACGCCAAAAAGAAAAACAAATGGAAACAAAGACACTTTGAAAGATGTCAAATATGTCTATTTCCTTTATTTTGGTGATGGTATTATAGGTTTTTTGTACATTCAAACTAATCAAATTGTATGCATTAAATACAAGCAACTCCTTGTATATCAATTATATTTCAATAAAGCTGTTTTTAAAGCAGCAATTGGTTTTGTAAACTGTTTATACTGTGCCCAAAGGATGGTAAATAATTTCATTCCATGAGCCCACATTGGTCTAGGGATAGTGCTGCTAGGAACATGTCAAAGAAGCCCTGCCTGAGCTCTGCGGGTAAGAGTGAGGGACTTGATTAGCAATGTCTGCCAGGAGTTCAGGATGGAGAAGTGATCAGTTGTGCACTATACATTTACCATCTCTGAAATTCTAGATTAATGGTTATATTCAACAGACTCATGACTGGCATCCATCATATTCATCCTAATGTGCTATAACTAGGAATCAGCCTAAGTTTCTATTTAAAATAGAAATATTTTTGGCAATCAGAACTTCAATAAACACTTCAGATCTGAAATGAAATTTTGGATTTTGCTTCCCTAACATCAAGGACCAAAAAAAAATTCCAATGACTTTCTCATCAAATGGATCTTTCAAAAGACAGAGAGATAGAAGAAGTAATAAAAGGGACTTCTTACTTTTAAGAAGAACAAGAATATATACAAAAGGGAGAACAAGAATATATACAAAAAATGAGACACTAGTATTCATATCTTAGTAAATGGTAAAATATCTCTCCTCTATTTCTGCACTTCTATACTGAATATATAGTATCAAACTCATATGTATTTACTAGAATACTAGATATGGACCCAGGGATGTCATTATGAAAAACTAAAACAAGAAAAAACAAGAATTTTATCACTTTTTAAAGCTAATTAGGGGCATGAAAACACAAAGATACTATTCTTTTTGGTAGAATTTACCAAATTTACAAAGATACTATGTAAATTTGTTGCTACTGCCAGATAACTCAGTCAAATATTGACTTCTTTAAACAGACCTTTTTTTTTTTTTTTTTGAGATGGAGTCTCACTCTGTCACCTAGGCTGGAGTGCAGTAGCTTGACCGCGGCTCACTGCAAGCTCCACCTCCCGGGTTCACGCCATTCTTCTGCCTCAGCCTCCCCAGTAGCTGGGACTACAGGCGCCCGCCACCATGCCCGGCTAATTTTTTGTATTTTTAGTAGAGACGGGGTTTCACCGTGTTGGCCAGGATGGTCTCGATCTCCTGACCTCGTGATCTGCCCGCCTCAGCCTCCCAAAGTGCTGGGATTACAGGCGTGAGCCACCGCACCCGGCCTAAACAGACATGTTTAAGCATCATTTTGAGGGAGAGAGGATTAAAGATGTTTCTAAATTGTTACTAGCACGTTATTTTCCCAAATACTTCTGTGATAAGGATAATTGGTCAAGAAGAGAGTATCCCTTGGGAACAGAAAATAGGCAGGAATTAACAGTGTTTCATCAGTAGGTGATGTTTCTCTGAAAAGTAAATACGGTGGATGTTTCTAATAATTATAATTGATTATAAATTTGAAAAGAAGCTCAATGTATTAAGACTAGGACAGGGAAAATAGGACCCTCTCCTATATAGATATTTCATTCTGAATATGCTCTTTAGTAAACTTTGTATGGTCGTGTATTTCCATGTTGACTGGAAGCAACCTGGAAGAAGTGTGTACTTTCCTTCCAGTAATTAAATAATCAACACAAATATAGTTTTACAGGGTTGAATTTACTACTGCTCTTGTGCCACTCAATTTAGTCCAGTCTAGACCTAAAACTTGTCTCTCAGAAGTCTTCAAAACACACAGACAAAATTCTCTACTCAAGTAGAGAAAACACTTTTGACAGGATTTAATATTTTTGAAATGGTAATGAACACCATATATTGCCATTGATTATGAATTCGATTTAGTGTCTGGTTTTAAAAAATATCTTTTCTAAGGTTAATGAGAATTTTTAAAAGATTTGAAGCAGAGTAAGAAAGTCCGTCACCACAATTTATTCCTAATATTGCCAAAAATTACCCCCATTTTCTTCTCCCAAAGAGGCATCCTTTCTTTTTTTAATATGAAAGAACTATTCTTGTGTGAAAATGTGACCTTTATAGGATTATAAATGTCAAAACATGGTCTTTGTAATTCTCCAAATTTCTGACAGGAAAATGTCTAATTTGTTTACTGCCACCTTTTTTTGTTTTTATGTTCCTAGCTCTTAGTCCAGTGCTTGACACATAAGTGTCTAGTAAAATGCTAGTTGACTTCAAATGAATCCTTTGAAAAAAGTCAGTCTTTTAGATCAAAGATATTATCTCTAGTACTATCATGACCAGATATTTATTAACCCTTTGTCAAAGTAGAAGAAAGTCTTGTCAGTGAAACCACGTATTATACAAAAGACAGAGTCTTGCAATGTAAGAGTTTAAACTGAAAAAATCAGTGTTAATCTGTGAAAAGAATATGCATTTTCCAGCTCTGTCACTATAGCAGCAGCAGGATTTCTAATGCTCAGGGGTGTTTTTTGTTTTTGTTTTTGTTTTTGTTTTTGAGACAGAGTTTCGCTCTTGTTCCCCAGGCTGCAGTGCAATGGTTTGATCTCGGCTCACTGCAACCTCTGCCTCCCAGGCTCAATTGATTCTCCTGCCTCAGCCTCTGGAGTAGCTGGGACTACAGGCACTTGCCACCACTCCCAGCTAGTTTTTGTATTTTTAATAGAGACAGGGTTTCGCCATGTTGATCAGGCTGGTCTCAAACTCTTGACCTCAGGTGATCTGCCTGCCTCAGCCTCCCGAAGTGCTGGGATTACTAATACCCAGATTTTGATCTCTAATATGTAATCTAGATTTTCCCAGAAGCAGATACTGAGGCAAGGATTACAATACAAATAGAAGAGTAGAAAAAATGAGAGAGGAAAGGGAAAGAAACTGATAGAGGTTACATTTTCTTGCAAGTTGCCCCTGTTGGTAACCTAGAGCTCTGGGATTCAGAGTAAAATGCAGCCTCAGAATTATCCCGCCTGTGAATGAGGGAGGTAGAATATTTATATCCAACTTCCTTGAGTCATTAGTTGAGGGCTGCTCTCAGGTGGCACCAATTCCCTGGAACTTCCAGCCTGTCAGTCAAGAAGTGGAACCCAGACCCTAGACAAAAAGACATCAGGAAAAAAAAGCAGACACTAGCATTTGAAAACATGCTCATGAGAACTGAAATGGGAAGGTGAAGGGAAGGGATGGGGCAAATACTGTATCCCATACAAATATTATTCTCCTTTAAAAGAAATAAAAACTCTGTAGATAGCTTATTCCAAGTCTTAGGGCAAGGACAATGCAGATAGATTTGGAAATAATTATTGTCAGAGAACAGGGACATTTTAAAGGATATTGGGGCACTATTAAAAGGACAAAGTTGTGAGGATTTAAGCATCAAAATAATAATGATGATAATTGTGGCTAATTGGAATATATTGAGTCTATACAAGGCCAATATTTCATAATAATATGAAGTATACAAGGTATACTCATAACCATAAAAGAATGGTGAATAGAACAGGGCATGCTTAATTGTATTTCTTTAAATAAATGGGAATGCTAGTATATGTGGGTATGTTCTACTTCTATTTAACATACATCTGTTTAGGAAGTATTGATAGGTACTTATGTCCATCTGATATGGTTTGACTGTATCCCCCACTTAAATCTCATCTTGAATTGTGGTTCCCATAATCCCCACGTGTTGTGGGAGGGACCTGGTGAGAGGTAATTTAATCATGGGGACAGTTACCCTCATGCTAGTGAGTGAGTTCTCAGGACATCAGATGGTTTTATAAAGGACTTTTCCCCCTTTTGCTTGGCACTTCTCCTTGTTGCTGCCATGTGAAGAAGGACATGTTTGCTTCCCCTTCTGCCATAAGTATGTGTTTCCTGAAACCTTCAGCCATGCTGAACTGTGAGTCAATTAAACTGCTTTCCTTTATAAATTACCCAGTCACAGGTATGTCTTTATTAGCAGCCTGAGAACAGACTAATACACCATCCAAACACAGGGAACTATAAGTAAGTACAGTTCTGATAAAAGTAGCAGTCAGGAAGGGAATTGAGCTTGGATTCAGCATCAGGGAATACACAAAATAACCAAAGAGAATAGGGGCTTGACAGTGTGCTCAAGATGATAAATTAGCCAAATGAGCTAAAGACAGGTAATGGCTGAGACTCAGTTGTTCCCAGTCTCTCAGGAGATGCAACCTCTAGATGGCCCTATTAATAAAAATAATAATTATAAATATATAAAAGTATTAAAATATTGACAACACAGCTCTGTATCTTAGAATAAACCATGCATTATGGTAAATCTAGTCATAATTTAAAAGTGTATCTTGTAACATAACCAACCAGAGAAAATAATTACTGTAATTGATCTTGAAATGTAGCATTTGACTATAGACTCTGAAATGCAAAAAAATCTTAACCTATAGTTAGTATTTGTATTATTAATGAAAATATATTTATATTATAGAAAAAATCAATTTCTAACATTGTTAGAAATCAATATTTTCAGAGAGAGAGAAAGAGGAATTAATGGGTGCTAGAACTATTAGGTGAAATATTGATAGACAGCATTTTATACTTTACTACAATTTTGTCTGTTTGGAAATTTTCATAATAAAAAATTTTAAGAATTTTTTTAGGAAAAGACATCAGGTTGCACAAAGGTAAAACCTGTATGAAAGGTATGAATTTTTAAAATTTGGAGAGAAGAGAGGAAATTGAGAAAAGAAATTAAGTTTCGTGACTTAAACAATGAACAATCCATCAAAAACCGGTACACTTGATTGTTCTGGTGAGACCATAGCAAACCTAAGAAGGTGTCAAGATAAATAAAAACCCTGAGAAGATATTACATTAGTATGGTACTAATCCTAGGAAGATATAAAAACATATAAAGTAAGGAAATAAATCAAATTATTGATGTTTATAGATTACAGTAAGTGTAAATGTATGCTTGCTAACACACTTGGTAACCATTGTATCTATATATGTTTTGCCTGGTGTATAGAGATTTGACATACACAAAAGTATTAGTCATACTAAATTGTAATTGCAATTTTGTACAAAACAATCAAATCTGTAGTCAGTGTTTAAATGCTCAAAAATGGTTTTTACATCAAAAAACTAAACAGATTTTAAATGGACAACTTGATGCACCTCAAGGAATTAGAAAAGCAAGAACAAACCAACTGCAAATTAGTAAAAGGAAATATATAATAAAAATCAGAGCAGAAAGAAATGAAACTGAAACTAAAAATACAAAAGATCAATGAAACAAAAGTTATTTTCTAAAAGATCAACAAACCATGAGCTAGACTAAGAAAAATGTGAGAAGAGACAAATAAATAAAATCAGAAACCAGAAAGAGATGGCACAGTGGACACCAGAAAAAGATAAATATTCATTAGAGATCACTATGAACAACTATAGACTAATAAATTTGAAAGCTTAGAGGAAGTGTATAAATTCCTGGATACATATAATCTATCAAGATTGAACCAAGTAGAAACAGAAATCCTGAACTGAGCAATAACAAGTAATGGGATTGAATCAGTAATAAAAAACCTCCCAACGAAAAAAGAAGTACAGGACCAGATGGCTTCACCACTGAATTCTGCTGAAACTTTAAATAATTAATTATCAATTCCTCTCAAACTATTCCAAAAGATTGAAGTGGAGGGAACCCTTCCTAACTCCTTCTATGAGACCAGCATAACCCTGATACCAAAATTAGACAAGAACACAACAACAAAAAAAGAAAACTACAGGCTAATATCCCTCTGACCATCGATGTAAAAATCCTCAACAAAACAGTAGAAAACCAAATCCAACAATACATTGAAACAATATGCACTATGATCAAGTGGGATTTATCCCAAGAATGTAAGGATGGTTCAACATATGCAAATAAATAAATGTGATACATCACATCAACAGAATGAAGGACACAAAAACCGTGTGATCATCTCAATAGACACAGAAAAAACATTTGATAAAATTCAACATCCCTTCATGATAAAAAAAAAAAAAACAAAACCAAAACTCTCAACAAATTAGGTATAGAAGGAAAGTACCTTAACATGATAAAGGTTATATATGACAAACCCATGGTTAACATTATACTGATTGAGGAAAGACTGAAAGCTTCTTCTCTAAGAACTGTAATAAGACAAGGATGCTCACTGTCACTTTTATTCAACATAGTATTGAAGGTCCTGGCCAGAGCAATTAGGCAGGGCATTCAAATTGGAAAGGAGGAGTCAAATTATCTGTTTGCAGTTGACATGATCTTATATATAGCAAAACCTAAATACTCTACCAAAACTGAAAAATGAATTCAGTAGAGTTACAGGATACAAAATCAGTATACAAAAAACAATAGCATTTTTCTATATACCAACATTGAACTAGCTGAAAAAAAAACCAGAAGACCAATCCCATTTATAATAGCTATCAAAAAAAATGAAATACCTAGGAATAAATCTAACCAAGAGGGTGAAAGATCTCTACAAGGAAAACTACATAACACTGACAAAAGAAATTGAAGAGAATACAAATGGAAACACATCCCACCTTCATGGATCAGAAGGATTAGCATTGTTAAAATGTCTATACTACCCAAAGCAATTACAGGTTCAATACAACCCTTATGAAAATACCATTGACAGTCTTAACAGAAATAGAAAATCTTAACTTTTGTATGGAAACACAAAAGAACCAGAATAGCCAAAGCAATTCTGAGCAAAAAGAACAAAGTTAGACATTACACTACCAGCAATCAAAATATTGTGCAAAGATGTAGTAATCAAAACAGCATTGTACTGGCATAAAAAGACACAGAACAATGAAACAGAATAGAGAATCCATAAATTAATCCACTTATCTACAGCCAACTTATTTTTGGCAAACAACAACATTTGTTGGAGAAAGGACAGTCTCTTCAATAAATGCCACTGGGAAAACTGATTATGTATATGCAGAATAATATTAGACTACCATCTCTCACTCTATGCAAAAATCAACATGAAATTGATTAAATATCTACCTATAAGTCCCAAAACTATAAAACTGCTGGAAGAAAACACAAGGAAAATGCTTCAAGACATTGGCCTGGGAAAACATTTTATGAATAAGATCTCAAAGCACAGGCAACAAAAGTAAAAATAAACAAATGGAATCTTATCAAACTAGAAATCTTCTGCCAGCAAAGGAAACAATCATCACAGTGAAAAGGCAACCCGCAGAATAGGAGAAAATATTTGAAAACTATTCATCTGCCGGGAGATTAATATCCAGAACATACAAAAAAACTCAAGCTTATCTACAGCAAAAACTAACCAACTCTAATTAAAAGTGGGAAAGTGATCTAAACAGACATTTCTCAAAATACCTACAATGACCAACAAATATATCCAAACATACTGAACATCACTAATCACCAGAGAAATATGAATCAAAACCACAATGAAGTATCATCTCACCCCAGTTAGGATGAGTATAATAAAAAAACCAAAACAACAACAACAAAAACAAATGCTGGTGAGGATATGGAGAAAATAGAAATCTTACACACTGTTGGTGGGAATGTAAACTAGTATATCCACTATGGAGAACAGTATGGAGGTTCCACAAAAAACTACAAACAGAACTACCATATGATCCTGAAATCCCACTACTTGGCATTTATCCAAAGAAAAGAAATCAATATATCAAAGACATATGCACTCCTGCATTTATTGTAGCATTATTCACAATAGCCAAGTTATGAAATGAGCGTAGGTGTCCAACAACAGATGAATGGATAAAGAAAATGTGATATAAGTGTGTTTGTGTTTATAAATGTGTGTTGTGTGTGTTTCCATTGTTTGTATCCTCTTCAATTTCATATATATATCATGTAATACCATTCAACTTTTCTTTCTTTTTTTCTTTTTTTTTGAGACAGAGTCTCACTCTGTCGCCAAGGCTGGAGTGCAGTGGCACCCTCTAGGCTCACTGCAACCTCCGCCTCCCAGGTTCAAGCGATTCTCCTGCCTCAGCCTCCCGAGTAGCTGGGATTACAGGCATTCACCGCCACACCCAGCTAATTTTTGTATTTTTAGTAGAGACGGAGTTTCACCATGTTGGCCAGGTTGATCTTGATCTCCTGACCTCGTGATACGCCTGCCTTGGCCTCCCAAAGTGCTGGGATTACAGCATGAGCCACCGTAACCAGCCTCAACTTTTAAAAAGAATGAAATTCTGTCATTCATGGTAACATAGATGGAACTGGATGAGGTAATGTTAAGTGTAATTCACAAGGAACAGAGAATTAAACATCACATGTTCTCACTCATATGTGAAAGCCAAAAAAGTTGATCTCATAGAAATAAAAAGTAGACCAGAAGATACTAGAGGCTGGGAAGGGTAGAGAGCAGGCAGGGATAGGGAGAGATTAAAGGATACAAAATTACAGCCAAATAGAAGGAATAAGTTCTGGTGTTCTTCCACTGTAGGATGACTACAGTTAACAATACACCGATTTATATGGGTAGAAGGAGGATATTGAATGTTCCCAACACCAAGAAATAATAAATGATGATAGATATGCTAATTATCCCGATCTGATCACTATACTTACATGTATTGCAACACCACTGTGTATCCCATAAATATGTGTAATTATTATGTCAATTTAAAAAATAAAAGGAAAAACTGGTTTTCAAAGTTTTGTCCATCAGATACATGATTTTAATAAATGAAACACTAAGGTACAAACAGTTATAAGTTTTTCACTGGATGCAGAAAGGACCTGGGAGTTTTTTTAATTACTTAACATAAATCTGACGCTGCAAAAAACTTTCCAAATTAGTGTTTCAAAGAATTTTTTTTCTAACAGTGAGAAATATTCTCTACCATAAAAATTGAGATGTGCTGCATTTTATTTTACTGATGAGTTCTTTTTCACAGAATTACATACGTTTGTTAGAATTCAAATACCTTGCCCCACAGATGGAGAAGGGCACAAATTGTGACATTTTGTTTTCACGTAATTATTGATATAAATTAATTTGGTTGTTCACTGTTTAAAGTATTTGAGATTTTCTGTGTCTTTATCTTGTTTATGCAGATGGGTGCCTTCTTAAGGGAACAATTGTATTTGCAAATGCACCACTTGATGGGTGGATAATGATGATGACAGTGATTAAGAAAGATGTTATTGAGCTCTGTTGATGGGCATATGTTTGAGCCATGTTTGAGCCCGAGGCATATTAATGCACTCGAATTGGAAAGACTTGGTGCAAAATTATGAAGTAGAAGAAGTTGATCCAGCTCATAGGATGACAGAAGCAACATTTTCTAAACTACGTGACTTAATGAGCATATTTTAATTATATTTTCAATTTAGATTGAAAAGTATAGGCATTACTTGTTCAGTCAAATGCCCTTTTTTGTAAGAGCTCTTACACAGTAAGAGCCTTAAGTGCAATACAAAAGAATATACACTTCCTATGATCAATGTTTTACATTTCAAGAATCCTAAAAATTGAATATAAGTGTTTCTTCTACTTACCCCAGGAGCCAACCAGAAGCTGTCTATTCAAAAAGAGACTGGTGTCTTCTTAATCGTCACAAATATAACATCTTTTTATTCCCCTAAGAGAGCACCAATCTCAGCAAAGATGTCACTCCTCAAATTGCCATGACAGACTTCTCAGATGCAAACAGCTATCAAAGTTTATGACTTCCAAAATAAGTTGCCCTTCGAGTCTGGGGCATACTAGTACACTTAAATACAGAAAGGCCTTGTGCAAGAGTATAACATAGAAGAAGTCATTCTGTGTCCTTTTTTTCTCCTTTGGGCATCTTCTTTTACCCTCAAAAGATGCCCAGACTGATGTGCTCTCCCTTCTTCTCCCTTACAAAACCTGTTCTAGGGAAATTACTGATGCCTAACACATTTTCTACTAGAAAAGTGGCTGTATTTCATACTACCTTTCTTACACAGGATTTTGATTCTTGAAGTTTCTGTTTGTCTTAGATGGCTCGCACAATGACAAGGCAATATCTCTTAAACTTTGAATAAAAAATATAATGTATTATGTTATATAATAATAGCAGAAAATCAAGGGGGCTTCAAATACTTCATGTATTTTTGAATAAATTATGTTCTGTTGTTTCAGATAAAACAAGACTAATCATTTATATTAAGCTCTTGTTAGTTTCTACCAAATTCTTTCTTATTCAAGGATCAGGTTTTGTTATGATACCAGATTCTTCCCATGCGTCTGAAAAATTTCTGATGCCAAAGATACAGTCAATATATCTTTTTTTTTTTTTTTTTTTTTGAGGCGGAGTCTCCCTCTGTCACCCCGGCTGGAGTGCAGTGGCCGGATCTCAGGTCACTGCAAGCTCCGCCTCCCGGATTTACGCCATTCTCCTGCCTCAGCCTCCCGAGTAGCTGGGACTACAGGCACCCGCCACCTCGCCCGGCTAGTATTTTTTTGTGTTTTTTTTAGTAGAGACGAGGTTTCACCGTGTCAGCCAGGATGGTCTCGATCTCCTGACCTCGTGATCCGCCCGTCTCGGCCTCCCAAAGTGCTGGGATTACAGGCTTGAGCCACCGCGCCCAGCCAGATACAGTCAATATATCTTAAGGAGACAATTGTGAGAGTAAAAATTTTAGAACCTAAGATATATGGAAAGCATTTGAAAGACTAGATTTTTTTAAATGTTAACAAGGATTGCTACGTTTTCATTTTCTAGTGGTCCTTGCAAATTATGTAGCCAGATTGACAAAGGGTAGCACTTACAGTGCATTGTAACAACAATGATTAATTTTGCCTATTTTTAGACTATATATCAATGTATTTTTATATATATATATAGTATATACTTTTCTTGTGTCTGGCTTCTTTCACTCAACAATTCACCAATTTCATGAATTTGTGAAATTAGTTTATATTATTGTGTGTATTTATAGATTATTCTATATTATTGTGTGTATTTATAGATTATTCACTCTCTCTATTGTAGACCACTGGTTTTTAGGCTTTAGTGTGCTTCAGAAGCATCTGGAGGGCTTGTTATACCAGATTTCTGAGCTTTACCCCCAGAGTTTCAGTTTCAGTAGAACTGGGGAAAACTCCAAGCATTTGTCTTTCTAACAAGTCCATGAGTGATACTGAAGCTACTGGCCTGGGAACTCCATCTTGAGAACTACTGCTATGGAGAATGCCATATGTGAAAATACCATCACTTACTTATCCATGCTACTATTGGTGGATATTGGACTTTGGATAGTCTTTTTTTAAGCTGTATTCATTTGCTTATCCTTGATTATATCAATTTATTCTAATCATATTATTTAGCACCTGTATCAAACATCAATGTACTAGGACCAGAAATATGAAGATTATGGCACCTGCCCCCAGGAATAGGTGGGAATAGGTGGTCTAATTAGAGACACAGAAAATAAACAGACAATTTCAAAGTAATAATAAATTCCATGATGGGAGTATGCATGTGGTGCTTTGGTAACACAGAGAAGGGAGAAAAAATCACAATGATGGAGATGGTGGGAAAATATCTTAGCTGAAATAACCACTGAGCTGAATTTGGAGTTGGAGTGTTAGCTATGGGGGAAAGATAATTTAGGCAGAGGGAAGCTTTGTGGAAGCTTAGGTGGGTGATTGGTAGGCCACATTTAGGGAATTGCAGCAGTTCCATATGGCAGGAACATAGAGACAGTCAGAAGAGAGAGAGAGAAAAAAAAAGGAATATGTCTTGAAATGACCAATTTAGTAGACTGGAAGTACAGCATTTGGTATATGAATATGCTTCATAATCTAAATTTACATGAAACTAATGACGAGTATAGATATGCCTTACTTTAAGCCCATATAAATAAATCTAACTCCTTCTCATTAAAAAAGATGATCAGTTAGATTTCTAAGTATTCCTCTGCTACATTTAAAATGAGAGACAAATTTGCTTTCCAAAATGGATTTATATGTCATTTTTTAAAATAAGATGCACATTATCTTACCTTTCTAAAACAAACTGTGTAAGTGTATATAGGATAATAATAATATAGTATTTACTGAATGGTAAGCACTAAACTCATTTAATCCTACCTAAAATCCCATGAGACATTTATTATTATTATCATTTCTATTTAACAGATGAGAAGATAAAGTATGGAAAGTTTAAGTAATTTGGCAAAGGTCCTTCAGTAAATGACTAATTTCAAACTAATTCCAAGACCATTCCCTTAATCACCACGTCTCTTCCCCTTGCTATTCCATAGTAAGCATGCTAAGCTAGAGATGTGGTTTAGATTTATGAGATGATCATCTGGACAGGATCTACAGGGCTTATTCACTGAAGGAATCCCGACCGTGACTTCATAGAGCCAATAGGCAAGACAGATATAAACACAGGAGTGTGCCATAAAGTATTACAGGCAACATTTGGGCACAAATGAGTCAGAGCTCAATTCTAGTTGATGAAAGCAGTGGAAGTATACAGAAAGAATTCCAAAAGAAGAGGCTTGAGTCCCCCAATCCATGTAGGTGTTTGGGAAACAAGTGGAAAAGGCCTCTAGGCAGGGGAAACATTTTGAACAAAAGTATTGTATGTTCTGGAAACTGAAAATAGTTCCATCTGGTTTAGACTTAGGCTGAATATGGAGGAGCTGCATAAATGAAACTGGAAAGGTGAGTAAGATTACCTAATGAGGGACCCTATATGATATATGAAGTCATGGGGTAATTTATAATAATGAGGAGGGAAAGGTTATCAGGGAGTCATGACCTGATTTGCCTTTTTAAAGATCACTGAGAAGGTAGTAGAAGGATGGATTGGAAGAGGGCAGGGAGACCATCTAAGAATTATCATTGTAATTTAAGCCGTTAGTATTCAGAATCAATAGATACGTTTTTCCAAATTTCTGGTCAGAATACACTAAGTGATTGATATATTTTCAGTTAAGCATTCTTAAGCACAGTACAGTGTTAATCTATCTATGCCTATCATGTTTATTACCTATAAAAGGCAATGATAAAAATGTCATTCCACTGCAATTCCTCACTTGAAATCACAATGTCACCAAAAAGTAAAATTATACAATAGACTAGAGCTACAAAAAATATTGTAAAATTACAGGCTTAAATAAATTGAACTAAATACAAACAAATTATTTCAACTTGATTTGCTCTCAGATTACAGAGCATTTTTAAAGGAGAAGGTCTATGTAGTCAAGAAATAAAAGTAATGATGTTTTATTGATTATGGCCAATTAAAGGGCCATTACTAGATGATGAACCCCTTGTGGGCAGAATTTTTAAAACTTCAGATATATGAATACTAATTACAACCATGGTGATAATAATATTGGTAAGTGCCATCCATTAAGTCCCCACTATAAAGTTATTGTTTCATGTATATTATGTCATTTAAGCCATATAAATATACCAGCTCTGTGAAGCAGATGTCATTATTTCTACTTTAGAATAGGAAAATTGAGACTTAAATAATTTATTCAAGATAATGTAGTAAGTGATAAAGCAGGGGTTTAAATCTCAAATAAATGTTACATGGAACTCATGTCCTTAACTGTTAAATTTCTACTATCTATCCCTCCCTTAGATTGCTACATGGTAGAAAGTCAATGTTTAATGAATGTCTGCCTTGAAAATACTTAAAAATAACAATACATGGTAACAAAAATTTATAAGCCCTAAAGGACTTGTTTTAACAGTAGAGAATAGATGGGAATAATATGTAATTAACAGAATGATATCCTATGCATAAAGAGATGAATATAAATTTTGGAAATTCAAACCTAAAGGGGTAGACAAAAATATGTAGTATATGGAGCTGATTTTCAGACAGTTGGAAAACTAAGGCTAAAAGGAAAGAAAAATGTAATGGTAATGTGCACAGGAGAGACAAGGACAAGAGAGAAGTAATAAGAAGAGGAAGATTTGTATTTGGTGGGGACTGTGACATTCCATCAACAGTTGCCTGCCGGGCGCGGTGGCTCAAGCCTGTAATCCCAGCACTTTGGGAGGCCGAGACGGGTGGATCACGAGGTCAGGAGATCGAGACCATCCTGGTCTACACAGTGAAACCCCATCTCTACTAAAAAATACAAAAAACTAGCCAGGCGAGATGGCGGGCGCCTGTAGTCCCAGCTACTCGGGAGGCTGAGGCAGAAGAATGGCGTAAACCCGGGAGGCGGAGCTTGCAGTGAGCCGAGATCGCGCCACTGCACTCCAGCCTGGGTGACAGAGCTAGACTCCGTCTCAAAACAAACAAACAAACAAAACAAAACAAAAAAACAGTTGCCTTAGGTGCTATTCACCATTAGAGAGAAGATCCCTCACATAACCTAACAAACTGAAATTACTCCACCACTTCAGAATTTATGTATTATTTATGCAGCAGTTTTTAAAAGCTGAAGTCATGGGTGATTAAGTTTAGTCTCTCAGTATTATTCAGGGTATGCTAACTGATGTAACAAACTATTTCTAAATCTAAATGGTACAAACCAAAGTTTAATTCTTGCTCATCTTATATTATATAGGCATGGGGGTTGAGGAGAACTCTGTCCCATACAGTTATTCAGTGATCCAGGCTTATTCTGTTTACTGTAATCACTATTTCCTAGGACTTCAAAAGCCTGCAATGGATCCTCCACATCCTGTCAACAGTTTAAGAGAAAATAAAAGAGAATGAGGATACTCATGTAAGATTTTGGTGGCCACATATGAAGGTGATATGCATTCTGCTCATACTCCAGTTGGCCACACTCAGTCCTATGACTCACCTAATTGTAGGGGAACTCTCATAGTAGCTTAGCAGATGTTAAAAAATAAGAGAACAAAGATCAGTGAACAATTAGTCAGTTCCACTGTCCCCAATTACATTGCTAATTCCTAAGGGATATAAATAGTGTTTTATAATCATTTATATGCCTAATAACACCTAATAGAATTTCTGGCATATGATAGTCTGTCAACTCATCGCAAAATGAGCGTATAAACTCTCTAGCTCATTCCTTAGCTTCAAGGCTATTTAAAGACCTTCATAGGTCCTAGGCACTCTTACTTTAGAGGCCCAAACCTGAGTAATATCAAAATAACAACATATACTCAGATGCCATTTAAATATAATTCTATTGGCAAGATTAGAATAACATTTAAAGTATGATTTTGAAATTATTTGACTACTATTGAATGACAGAATTGATCAGAAATAAATGTATTGCATTGAAGAAGTGAAGGATATCAAGGCTTGCTAGGTAAAATAAAATGCATTATTAATAAATTTGACAAAAAATTGTATAGATTGGAAATATCTTGTTAACACCATACAAAATATGGAGAAAAAAATGGAAAATGTTGTGTTCTTGCCATTGAAAGAGGAGTAAGCCAAGAACACAGTTGGATTTTGACCCAATGGAGGACAAGATCTAAGAGTAAGCTACACAATACCCCTTCTGATTAACTTAGTAATTATCGGGGGAAACCCCACCCCCGATATTCAACGTGGGTTCTTTTCTATTTCCACAAGCATCAGCTGGTCTGAGAAATAAAGGAAAAGAGTACAAAAGAGAGAAATTTTAAAGTTAGGTGTCCAGGGGGGACATCAAATGTTGGCAGGTTCCGTGATGCACCCTGAGCCGTAAAACCAAGTTTTTATTAGTCATTTTCAAAAGGGGAGGGAGTGTACAAATAGGGTGTGGGTCACAGAGATCACATGCTTCACAAGGTAATAAAATATCACAAAGCAAATGGAGGCAGGGCGAGATCACAGGACCACAGGATGGGGCGAAATTAAAATTGCTAATGAAGTTTCGGGCATGCATTGTCATTGATAACATCTTATCAGGAGACAGGGTTTGAGAGCAGACAACCAGTCTGACCAAAATTGATTAGGCAAGAATTTTCTCGTCCTAATAAGCTTGGGAGCACTACAGGAGACTGGGGCTTATTTCATCCCTTCATCGTCAGCCGTAAAAGACTGCCACCCCCAAAGCAGCCATTTCAGAGGCCTACCCTCAGGGGCCATTCTCTTTCTCAAGGATGTTCCTTGCTGAGAAAAATAATTCAGTAACATTTCTCCTATTTGCTTTTGAAAGAAGAGAAATACGGCTCTGTTCTGCCCAGCTCACTGGAAGACATAGTTTAAGGTTATCTCCCTTGTTCCCTGAACACTGCTGTTATCCTGTTCTTTTTTCAAGGTGCCCAGATTTCATATTATTCAAACACACATGCTCTACAAACAATTTGTGCAGTTAATGCAATCATCACAGGGTCCTGAGGTGACATACATCCTCCTCAGCTTACAAAGATGATGAGATTAAAAGATTTAAGTAAAGACAGGCATAGGAAATCACAAGGGAAAGTGATAAGTGTCCATGAAATCTTCACAATTTATGTTCAGAGATTGCAGTAAAGACAGGCGTAAGAAATTATAAAAGTATGAATTTGGGGAACTAATAAGTGTCCATGAAATCTTCACAATTTATGTTCTTCTGCCATGGCTTCAGCCGGTTCCTCCATTCGGGGTCCCTGACTTCCCACAAGTAATTATACCCTATATCATAACACTTTTATAAAGAGAAATGACCCTATGAAAATAAATTAGTAAGTAGATGTGGAATCACACATGAATCACTCCCCAGCCCCAACCTGGCAGGAAGATCTTTGGCTCTGTGAAGGAGTTTTGGCAGCAATGGATTAGAGTAAGAATTTGGGACATATAGGGGCTAAATTAGGACCTGTGGGCTTGGAAACTTGGTGGCTAGACATGTATTTTCTAATGACTTGGCTATGCATAAATGAAATGTTTATCCATGGTACCTCACATATATTAACTGATAACATCATTGTATAGCAGGAAACCCCAAAGGAGGTGGTAGAAGACAGTCAAGAGTTTTAAGTAACTCATTTAAATAAAATCAGTTTTGGCTGGGCATGGTGGCTCACACCTGTAATCCCAGCACTGCAAGAGGCCCAGGCAGGGGTTTCACTTGAGCCCAGGAGTTCCAGATTAGCCTGGGCAACATGGTGAAACTCTGTCTCTACAAAAAAATGTAAAAATTAGCCAGGCATGGTGGCCTGCACCTATAGTCCCAGCTACTGGGGAGGCTAAGGCAGGAGGATTCCTTGAGCACAGGAAGGTGGAGGTTTCAGTGAGCCAAGATTGGGCCACTGTACTTCAGCCTGTGTGACAGAGTGAGACCTTATCTCAAAAAATAAAAATAAGATCAGTTTTTATTTCTTCACAATAATTATATATATATGAGGTGGAGCTGGAGGTCATTATCAAACTAACACAAGACCAGAAAACCAAATGCTGCATGTTCTCACTTATAATGAGAGAGCTAAATAACAGGAGCTAAATGATGACACACAGAGGGGAACAACACACACTGGGGCCTTTCAGAGGGAGGAGAGTGGGAGGAGGGAGAGGATCAGGAAAAAACTAATGGGTACTAGGCTTAATACCTGGGTGATGAAATAATCTGTGCAACAAACCCCTATGACACAACTTTACCTGTGTAACAAAGCTGCACTTGTACCTCTCAATTTAAAATAAAGGTTAAACAAAAAGAGAAACCTAATAAGAGGTTGCACTAGTTACAAAATGAGAAAGTCTAACTTCAAAATTGTTTTCAAGTATAAAGACAATGTTTGTGATACTAAGAATGAGTTTGACAGGTTATAAGTTATTTAAATATTTAATTGAATGTTTATTGGTTTAGACTTTGGTGCTTTTCATATTTTGAAGCCAATTTACATATGTTTTTCATGTCTCCAGTGTTTGTGTAAGCCCCTGAAAAGCTCACAGGCCCTGGGCTTTGTGCCTATATTGTGAAAAAGAACAAATGGTCATTCTTAGATTTGGCAACTGGGTTTGCACTGGAGCATGGCATAGGAAGATAGGCCCATTCCTTCTCTTGTGCATGGAAATCCCAGGCATTCTTGCCGAGGCTTTTGAGAGATGTTTAAATTCTACAAATATATTAACATTTTACCAGATGCAAGATCCTGTGCTGGTTTTTTGTAGAAGCCCTTATCTTCAAGGGCTTTACATTTAGCAGCCAGTAATTATTTTTGCCTGAATCAACTTTTTACCTATATTATGAAAGTAGAAATAGTTATTTTCTAACTCCATAGTTTCCTCTATATTTGTTTGCTGGCATTCTATTGTAGGGAATAGCTTTTCCTTCTCTCTATGGATCTACCTATCATCATCTATCTATTGATATATATAATCTGTGTGTATATAAATGTATAAAATAAGTATGTAGTCATGGATTCTTAAATTACTCAATGAGTTATTGTCTGTTTATTTTGATGCTTATATTGTCCCAGATGTAACCAGGGGTGCCTCTTTAAGGTGGCTGCTTGGTACCTTTGTCTTGTCCCCATATGAGTACTTTTTGATTTTCCAAGGAGCTCTAGATCTTTTTGTTGTAGTAGTTAGAAATAGATTTGGGTGCTAGTAGTGCTCGTGGTTAATGGTCTTTATTGTTTCCTTTAAATAAAGAAAGCTGGGACATACACACAAATTTATATTGAATTTCCCATTATATCCCAAACTTCACAGAATTCTTCGTTTACTGTCTATATTCCCTTTGTTTTATCCTTCTACAGTGAGACACTTGGTTCTTAAGAATATCAGTATGTTTACTTAGTTACTTAGTTCTATAATATGCAAAAAATTCTCAGAAATACTATACCTCTAAAAAGTCAAATTTATTAAGAAGAGTTCAATAGTTGTGTCCATTTTTATTTTCTTTAGATTAAGAATAAATAGTGAAACTACTATTCATGAAAGTTACTCAGATTAATTGCATTTTGTTTGTTGAATCCTCATTTAGGCTCACTACCAAATTTTGAGATCTCAATAAATCTAACTCTTTTTTCAGCTTAAATGTCACATCCTAATGCTGCCTTCCCAAACTCTCCATGTTAGGTTAGGTCCATCTGTTAGATGGTCTCATAGCATCCATTGCTTTTCCATACAGAACTTTTCCTTTTCTTTTTTAAAATTTTACAGTTTTTTATTTTCTATTTTTTATTATGCTTTAAGCTCTTGGATACATGTGCAGAACATGCAGGTTTGTTACATAGGTATACATGTGCCTTGGTGGTTTGCTGCACCCATCAACCCATCATGTAGGTTCTAAGCCTCCCCATGCATTAGGTATTTATCCTAATGCTATCCCTCCCCTTACCCCCCACCCTCCAGCAGGCCCTGGTGTGTGATGTTCCCCTTCCTGTGTCTCTGTGTTCTCATTGTTCAACTCCCACTTATGAGTGAGAACATGCGGTGGTTTTCTGTTCCTGTGTTAGTTTGTTGAGGATGATGGTTTCTAGCTTCATCCATGTCCTTGCAAAGGACATCAACTCATTTTTTTAATGGCTGTATAGTATTCTGTGGTGTATATGTGCCACATTTTCTTTATCCAGTCTATAATTGATGGGCATGTGTGTTGGTTCCGAGTCTTTGCTATTGTAAATGGTGCTGAAATAAACATGTGTGTGCATGTGTCTTTTTAGTAGAATGATATATAATCCTTGAAATTAAGGCAGAAATAAATAAGTTCTTTGAAACCAATAAGAACAAAGACACAATGTACCAGAATCTCTGGGACACAGCTAAAGCAGTGTTTGGAGGGAAATTTATAGCCATAAATATATAGCCCACATCAGAAAGTGGGAAAGATCTAAAATCAACACCCTAACATCACAATTAAAAGAATTTTTCCTTTTCAATCTTCATCAGAGTTTGCTGTTTCCCTCAGTACACGGTAGTTTCAAAAGGGCAGAGATCAATGTCTGCCTTGTCCCCTCTTTTTGTCCTCTGAACACATAAGAAGATACTAAAACTTTTGTTGAATAAATGAATTGTTCCTAATAGTTGATACAGGAACTTAGAAAAAAAGAAAAATTATAAAAGTTCATTTCTTACCTTTATTGCTGCTCTGACTATTCCACCCTTTTCCTTTCCTCTTCTGCAGGCAAAAGATATTGTTTGAAATTTAGTTGAAAAGTATTTTTAAAGAAACATTTATTAAGCATCTACTGTGTATTTCCTGGGCACTGAAATACAGACAGAGATCATTCAGAGGATTAAAATCTGGTGCAAACTTGTGTTGTCTAGGGACATAAGGAATCTTTTGAGATTGCTTAAGGCCCCAGAAGGATTTGGGCAGATGTGTTTCTACATTTGTCTGCTTAAAAGGTCACGCTTTTGTTTGACTGATGATCAGTACATTTCCATTTTCATTTTTGAAGATAGTTCTGTCAAGTTTGCTCTCTCTTCAGTGGCTAAGTTTAGAAAGAAAACTTCTCACTTCAGTAGCCTATGAATTAGGTTCTGTGTAGAAGTGAAAAAACCCATTACTGACAGGAGTACAGTGTAAATAAATGTAAATATTTTTCTTAAGGTGGGCCTTGAGCTATGTGACATCTAATTTGTACCTTCCAAATGAAAACCATGTAGCCAATGATTGAATTAATTTTTTTCATTATGTCTTACAAAAAAGTGAGGAAAAAACAAAGCAGTTTGAACAATGGTGAGAAACTCTTCAAAAGGAATTTAGATGAAGTAGGAAAAAAATTGATACAACGTGATTTCTGTCACATGCTTTTCTTTTCTCTGTTGCTGCTAGACTCCAGGAACACTGCAGCATCTTTCTTTATGCCCTAAATCAGATCATTGCTTATTTCTGTTGAATTCTCAATATGCAGTTGAATAAAACTATGTTTGTAAGTCTCATTTTCTTCATCACTAAAATGATGGTGCATTTTCAATGCATTTGTCGAAGATTTAAAATTGTGTACAACAATGTTCTTACACTGTGCCTGATGCACACTGAGTATAAGTAATTTATAGTCATTATATGGATTCTTTATCTGCTGTCTGTGCACAGATAATTATTGAGTATCTATTATGTGTTTTATGAACCAAGTGAGATTAATTAGTGATTAGATACAGTTTCTGTCCCATATTGGGGCACGGCAGAGGCAGAATAAGAAAGGACAAACCTAAAATTACTCTTAGCAGTGAGGTAGAGAGAAGGCCATCCACAGCTGTTGAGGAGACAGCAGAACATGGCACCACAGTTCTAGCAAAGTCCTCTGGAGAATGCAGTGTATAAGGGATTCGATGTGGCTAAAACTTGGGATACAAAAGAGAGAGCAGAGCCTACAAACTCCAGGAATGGGTGCTATTTTTAGAGTGAAGCCTGTAATTCAAGCCAGTCAGATCTTTCCACAGCCACAAAAGTCAGCAGTCATTGTACTAGGTCTCAAGACAAGACTCAGGTCCCTGGTAGAGATGGGCATGAAAAATGCAGGCCTTGGTCCTACACAGCCTGAGATCCTCAACCCGTTCATTAAGAGAGTTTCAGTCAACAGAAAACAGAAGAGCTAGTTAGCAGAACTGGAATATAGAGAAGGGACTAAATCCTGAGAATTAAGTAGAAGATTTTCTTCAAGGATAGACCAAGACTACAGTTAAAGAAGAGATAAGTATGATTGGATGGTGACATAATACAAAGAATTGGGTTATAAAGACTCACATGAATCTGAGATTTTGCCTAGGAACAAGCTTTATTCATGATTTCAGGGATACAAATTATCACGAGACATAGTGAAGCAGGAGAAATCTGGAATAGTCAGTGAACCTTACTACGTTCTTCTCTTGCTGTATCAGGATGAGCTCAGGGCCCAGATTAATATATAAGATCTCTAATGAGTTATGCAATTAATAAATTTATGGAGGAACAGCTGTTTGGGCCATGAAACATCTCCACTTTATACTCAGTAACATACTTTATATGACGTTTTCCAGGATTTCATGTCTATAAATCCATAGATTCCAGGTATGCTTACCTTAAATAATCTTATAACAGGTATATCCTGCTATAGGTGAGGACTCTGCTGCTAGCAAATACCCATTATTTTGTCTGCTGGGAGGTATTATCCTTAGCTTATTTACATGACTATTTGACCGGGTCAACTTTTTTCTTTTACCCCGGAGGTGTCTTGTACATGGGAGAGAATGACTTGACCATCTTCTGTTTTAACTGTTTACTTCCCAGATAGCAAGCCCCAAAGGGTTGGCATTGAGTCAAATTCCCTCCTTCCTGAAATTTGGATTAATTTTGGAACTTAAGAACTAGCAAGTGGAAGGAATACAGAACTGGTGAGATCTCAAGGGACTTATATGCTTGTCCTATACTCAATTAGTGATTAAGCATACTTTGTATCATTAAGGTTTAAAAGAGATAGACATATGATAGATAATAGATAAAAAATGCCTTGAGTATATGGAAAAATGGAGGTCAAGTTAGTTTGTGTAACCATAGCAGTTTTGTAGCCTTTTTTATTTTCCTTCTCTTTTAATTTTGCCCTTTCTCGCAGCCTATGATGTAATGAGAGTGGTGTCTGCAGTCCACAAATGGGTGAAGTTTTATCCATAAAGTCAAGGCTCACCCACCCAAAGTCCAAAATAGAAGTATGAAAGGTAAAAGAGGAATTAACTGTAAGAGAGGATATTAACAAGTAGGTGGTTTTTGGGTCTTGAACAATCTTGACTTGATTTATCATTGATATATAGCTCATTGTCAAGCCTGGAGACCTTTCCTAGTAACATCTCACACCAGCTGAAGATAATTTTTGGAATGATCATGGCTCCTCAGTCATGGTTTCTCTTGAACTATAAGACAATCAAACTAAAGTAATCAAATTAATTTCCTTCTATGTTTATAATTGAGGTTTCCTTCTTGTCCTTTCTTTGCCTGTAATTAACAACTAAATAAGAACTGGAGATCCTGCAGTTCACCTTAATGAAAAAGGTGCAGAAAGGGAGGAAATCTAGGCAAGAAAAAAGTTGATTATGTCATTAACTGACAATTATGCTATGAGCCTGCCTGGCTTTGCATCTTCCAGCATGATGGGCTTTGGTATCCTGTGCCAAAATACTGAACGGAACTTTTAAAAATAGGCCATCAGATATTTACAGCTGATGATATTAAGGCTGGGGAAGTGTTCATGGGAGGATTATACAGCTTCTCTGAGTCTTTTGGTAAATAATGTGAGCAATGAATCATCCATTACTTTGCAACACTTTGTCTACTGTTGCCTTAAAGTATTAGTTAAATCTATGTTATTGTTTTCTATATTTCTTTGATTGTATTTGTCTTGCCAAATGAATTTTAAGTTTCTAGAGTACACAAGTAGTATAGGTGCTCAATACATGTTTCTTGATTTAATTTGAAGATCTAAGGGACCTTGGGAAAAGACTTGAAAAATTAGTCTCTATAATATGCCATCTCTACTAAGGCACCTTTAAGAGTCTGTAAAGACAGGTTCAAATACAATTGTAAAAGATAATTTAAATTTCCTATTGGTAGGTATTCATTATTTCCAGTTTCATTTTATGAGATTTTATAATAGTACAAAAATAACACTAGGCTTAAACAGAAAGAAAGATAAATAACATTATATGTCATTGAAAGAGAATTAAACTGTAATAAAATAAAAGTTCTTGAGTACGGTTTGAAATAGGTTTTAAGAGAATGGTTAAAAAATTTGCTGATCTTTTAATAGGTTTTAAATTTTATTCCTAATCTACTGTTGTAAATAGTACCAGGAAAATCTTAGGTGCCTCCCCATATTACTAATACCACCTATATGAGTCAAGTTTCAGTTTGACAAATAGATATGAATAAGTATGTCCAATGGGGTCTCATAGTGAATGATTCTCAGAAGTTTGTTCCACTAGCTTCCTGCATCTGCTCGTGCTGCCACTAGAGACTACTGGCTTCTTCCGTTTCACCTTCCAAATAAGCCATAGTGCTTCTCATCATCAGAATTTTACTCAGATGGTTCAGGATTCTGGGAAACACAGTTCTGACTTTTCTGACTTCTTACTGTGATGTAGAGGCGATGTGGAGAGGTGCTGGCAACAATGCCCAGTAGACCACAGATTACCTTGCACACTATCTATTCATCATTCAAATGTTTCTGAAAGTAGTTATAATACACAATTTTATGTAAGTATTTATCTGTTCACCTCAAAGATACAATAAACATCCTCTTCAGATAGAAAACAGGCACTTTTAGATACAGATTCAAGGAAATTCAAAATGACTTTCTCTCACAGTTGGGAGTAGCACTCTGGGGAAATATAATACTTTTTTTTCTTTCTATATCAGAGCCAGTGCTGACACTATGGAACACCTTCAGAGAGCACTCTTTGCTTTTTGCTTCATGCTCTGAGAGTTTTATGAACTGTGGTGAACTATGTTTTATTATGTTTTGTTGTCATAAACAAGACTGCAGGACCACAATGGAAGGGCCAACTTTTTTTACCTTTTCTTTGTTAGGAAAAAGTTTAAGAATGAGAGATATAAATAGGCACTTACTTCAATTAGCAATGCCATTGTTGAGTCAAGGATGTTTAGAAAACAAAATTTATGGTTTATTTGTGAACTTCTTTTAACAGCATACTTATTATGGATATAATTATTTTTTACTTTTAGAACTCTTTTAATATGCCAGGAAAAGTGTAATTTGTGTGTAATTTTAAAAATGATGCTCTGTATCAGGTATTAATATCTTCACTTTATAGATAACAAAAATTGAGGTTAACATCACAGACAATAAGCGATATATCCTGGAAAAGAACCTACAGGGCTCCTGCTTTTAACCAATTGCATGAGCATTTATAGTTAAGAGGAAACATACAGAGAGCTAGTCTAAACTGCATTTTTTATTTCAGTAAACTAAAAGCTAAAAGCTAAAAAGCCAAAGTATCGTGCCTTTGGTTATACTGCTAACAGGAGAGTTGTAGGTATGACCCAGGTACAATAGCCAGGCTAGGATAAGCCAGGCTGCAGTAACAAACAGCCTGACATCTTAGTGGCTTTAATACAACAAAGGTTTGTTTCTTTCTTTTATAAAGTCTAGTAGGGGTCAGGCAGTCCTACCCTATGGAACATGGGATTTATTCTCCACCTGCTTTAAAATGCCTCAGATGGAAGTGATGCATTAGATTCCACTGGAGAGAATTAATCAGATTATCTTGGCTGGGCACAGTGGCTCACACCTGTAATCCCAGCACTTTGGGAGGCTGAGGTGAGTGGACCACCTGAGGTCAGGAGTTCAAGATCAGCCTGGCCAACATGGTGAAACCCTGTCTCTACAAAAATTAGTGGGCGTGGTGGCACACACCTGTAATCCCAGCTACTTGGGAGGCTGAGGTGTGAGAATCTCTTGAACCTGGGAGGTGGAGGTTGCTGTGAGCTGAGATTGCACTATTGCACTCCAGCCTGGGTGACAGAGTGAGACTCCATCTCAAAAAAAAAAAAAAAAAAAAATTCTTAACCTAACTATCAGGACAGCAGGGAAAATGTGGTCTTCCTACAGATGTGAACACACAACGTTGTCCCTGCCATAGCAGGAGTCCTGATACCCAGTCCGATGCTTGTATCATGATGCTAGTCTTCTCCCTCTAGACACTCTTCAGCTTTGACATTGGTTTGATAGTCAAGGTGTATTGTATATTTATATCTATAAAACTGCTGATTCTGGGTTTCTTCTTACTTTAAAAATATTAATTGGCTGCTTATAATGGGGGTGAGTTTTTTTTTTTTTACACATTTCCACTTGACACAAGTAAAACATATGCAACATTCAACCTAATAAGTTAATTTATTCAGAATAGATGGGGGAGTCATCAGGCCTCAGAAACAGCTGAGGTTTCAAATTTCTTTTTTCTAGTTTTACAATGCAAATGGGCATGTACATATTTCATATCCCCACTTTCTCTTGAAAAACGTCACTTTGTAGCTCTGGCTGCACAATCTTAGATGAAATATCTCTGAAAATATGTCATTGTAACACAGATGAGAATTTAACCAAGAATTGATATTCCCTATGTTACTCTTCAGAGAAAAACTACAACAAAAGCTGAACAATATATTTAGTATATGAAGTATAATGAATAGAAGACACATCATAATGCAAATAACTCAAATATATATTGCATAATAACTAAAAATAAAGGAGAAGATGTTGGCCATGCTCTACACTGATACCCAAGGATCATAAAATATGGTTGGACAGTTAAATATTATGAAACAATGGAGGCATCAACACTGTCCCTCAACTGGTTAATGGAAGATAAACTCTGAGGCTTTAGACCGTCTTGCCTGATAAGAGTGTCTTTATATACAGGAGGCCTTGAACCACACCAGAGAGTTTATGTTAACAATGAGATTTGTGGTGAATATCTGTTTTTTTTTTTTCTTTTTCTTTTTCCCAAATGGCTGTTGAATGTATTTGCTTGATCAATAATGGTCCTGGAAAAAGTTAGTTAACCAATGCTGAGACATTTGTAATGAAATACTAATTTTAAAAATCCATAACACCTTAATAGAAATTAGAGTTTATACAAACAAAAAAGGCACCTTCGATATTGCCAGCAGCTATAAAGTGAATGTACTGAGACAGGACAGCAAGAAGGCATTTGCGCATTTATATCTGATACCCAACCATACTTTTAGTCACCAGAATATCTTCTCTCCAGATTAAAAAAAAATAGTATGCTGATTTCTATAACAAAGCTTTTATTCGTACAAAAATCAAGCAATGGCCAATGAGTCACAACAGTACGATAGGTAGAGGTTTAAAAACTGCATCAAACAGGCACTGAAAATAAATACTAGCTAAGAGGAGGAGGAGAGAACTTTCCTGTGGGGTTTGTTTTTTCCCCCTTGAGTGCATGTGGGGTTTGTCTTCCAAGCCATGAGCCTGGCCTGTCCTGCGGTGCTATTCACTTAACAGAGTGTGACTGCAGCACGTTGCCTCCAAGATCCGGCCTCTCAGAAGCCTGAGAGCATCCATCTCGTCAGGTGGACCAGAAACAAGAAAGTGGAGTGGGGTGAATCACAGCTATCACTCAAAGGAAAGGAATTTTTTTCTATTGCTCAGTCTTGTCAATTGGGAGTGCACCAGCAGATTCATTGAGACAATATGGATAATTTCAAACTTTTGTTTAAAAGCATATATGTGGCTTATTCAGGTAAGGAGATGTGTACATTCTAGCCCAAGCAAGCAATCAGAGACATTCTGTTTTTAAGGAAGGTCAGTCGTTTAAAAGATTTCTAGTTTGAGCAACATCCTCTGTGAATCCTCTGTGGATGCACCAGGCCAAGGTGACTACCTTTGACCAACCCAGTGAGAAGGCTTTTGCTGGTCCCTGCAGTGAGGAACCGGCGGGAACGGGCAGCCTCTTCCCCACTGGCCTGCGTTGCTGGGGGCAGGTGGGCAGGCTCCACAGGCAGCCTCTGTCTGTGGCCAGACAAGGCTGTCCTGGTGACTCGGGCTTACTGACTGTGGTTTAGAACTGCAGAAGGAGAGAGTCAGGAGGGCGGGCCAGGGAACACACACCAGACACTGCTCTGGCCAGTCAGAGAACATGAGGCAGTTCACCCACAGGAATTTGCACCCAGAAGGTGTGGAAGGCACAAGCAAGTGTGAAGGTACCAGAGATCCCAGAGGGCACAGCTCGCATCGGCCACAGCAGGTGCAGCGCTGATCTGGTGTGGTTCCCCCCTTGAATGAGAAAGAGATCCTGATTCTGCTGTGATAAAGATTTCTGATTTAAAAAGAAGCCACTCAAGGGTTAAAACAATTATTTTTAAATTAACAAAGAAAATTAATCTTCAAATAAACTGACACTGGAAGACTCATCTGTCCCTAAAGCCCACAATGCTTCCACTGCTTCATCCTGTTATGGAACCTGAGCCTGACGCGAAGGAGTCAGACATGTGACAGAGGAAGAGTCTGAGAAGAGAAGATACCTTTACAGAATGTACAGCAAGAAAGCCGGCCTGGCCCCCGGGTTACAGTAAGATGCACAGGTCCTTTCAGTTTCGCGGACTCCAGACAGCCACGCAGGCTGCTCAGATGGACGTCTCCCTCCTGTCCCTGCTGGGTGATGGCTTCACCGGCTCCTTGCCTGCCTTTGGCTGCCCTTTAGCCTCTTTTGGCCAGAGGACACTGTCTCTAGGCAGCTGGACAGCACCCTGAGCCACTCAGGCTCCTGGTCCTCCTGCACCTGCTGCTCAGCCTTGGCTCCCTGCATCTGGAGCAGCTGGAGCTGCACGAGCAGCTCCATGATGACCTCGCGCTCCTCTTGAATTGCTTGATTCAAATGATTGTTCTTTGTTTCCAGCTCTTCGTTCTGTCTCTGTAAATATTCCAGAATAATCTGCAGCTCCTCCTCATCCTCACTGTGTCTCTCGCTCTCGGAGGAGTACTCCTCAGTCTCACTTCAGCCGTGCTGCTGGCGACTCTGAATTTCAGCAATTTCGACTCTGAGGCGTCCCTCAGACATCTCTTCTTTTTCTGAGGAACTCTGCCTGCCTAGAAACTGCTCCTTGGTCAGGAGCTCCTCCTGTTCAGTCAGAATCTCATTCTCCCAAGCAAGGAGAATATTTATAAATTCTTAATTTTCATTCATCTCTTCTTTGGAAATACCCTCTTTTCAAAGACTGGCTATCTCTTGTGCAATCTTGGTTTCACACTCCTGTCTTTAAACTTCTCTCAGTTTTCTTTTGAGAGCTGTCAAAATTCTTTGGACTTTTCATAATCTTTCTTCTTTAGATAAATCCTTTTTCCCACCCTACAGATATTGATATAAACAATTCAAAAGAAAACCCTGTCTCCTCATCTCCTCTTTGATGCCTGCCTGGGTCTCTGGCAGCATGGACATTGTGGCCATGTTAGACCATCGCAGAGGCTTTGTCACTTGCTTTAGTACAGCATTTCCAAAGAGTTCTTGCACATGTGTGAAAAACACATGCAGGACTCCATTGCTGATCTGCACAGCTGGGCTGAGCACTATAGAAATGTTCTGTATATTCATTTTTGTTTCCAGTTCATTTGCGATGACATGGTCCATGTGCACAATGAGCCAAGAAATCAGAAGATAGTTACTTTCTGGCAGTTACTTGAGTAAACGCTGTTATTCATGCACTTTCTCAGTCTCTGTGGTCCTCCTACAAGCTTCTTCAAATCTCGGCATAAGCTCTTTAGTAAAGCAAGTTCTCTGGAAGGTCTCACAAATACTGCTTCAGCAAACTGGCTACAGTGTTAGGCTCATATTCTTCCAAGCTAGTAGACTCCTCCTGCTTTTAGCTCATCCACCTTTGACTTAATTCCTGATACTCTGTAGATACCTTCGCATTTCATGCCATACATCTCTAAGCAATCTATACATTCACGGAAAATGACCAGCAGCCAAATGCCGTCATACATCATGGTCCTCTCCATTGCATCAGCCAAAGGAATTCCAAAAATGGGTTTGAGATTTGGAACATCAATCGGAGGCACTCTGGCTCCTGAATTGGCTTTTTCTTTTTCTTCTTTTCCTTCCACTGTTTAGCAACATCAGCTGCTGTCAAGTTTTTTGACTTCTTCTCTTTATGTTTTTCTTCTTTGTGCTTTTCTTCTTTATGCTTTTCTTCTTTGGATTTCTCTTTTACTTTAAAATCCTCCTCTTTCTTTTTAGAAAAGCTGGGCTTCTTGAAAACGTGGATTCCCTTGGGCCTCTTCATTTTGGAAGGACTTTCTGCCTCATCTCCAGAGCTATCTTCCTGAAAGGCTGCATAGCCTTCCATCCTCTTTTCCTTTTTCTTAAATTTTCCTTTTCTTCCCCCATGGTCTTTCTCATCATCAGGCACTATATCAGGAGGCTCATGGAGGATGTCATGGGGAGGTGAGGGCTGGCCAGTGCAGTACAATCCAGGAAACTTAGTAGGACTGATCTCTTCAGAGCTGGGGGTCTGGGTAAATCTGCTGCCATGCTCCATCCTGCGGTGTTCACTGGGGCTGCTGGTGGGGGGTAGGAAGCACTCGGTCATGCTGATGCCCTGATAGGAAGGGACAAGGTCTTCTCTGTTACCTATCTATTACACTGTGCCTGCTGCACTTCATACCTCCATGACTGACCACACCAAAAAAATCTCTTTGATACTGTGATGGTGAATACTGAGTGTCAACTTGATCGGACTGAAGGATACAAAGTATTGATCCTGGGTGTGTCTGTGAGGGTGTTGTCTAAGGAACTTAACATTTGAGTCAGTGCGCTGGGAAAGGCAGACCCACCTTTAATCTGGGTGGGCACAATCTCATCAGCTGCCAGCAAAGCTAGAATATAAGCAGGCAGAGGCTGGGCACAGTGGCTTACGCCTGTAATCCCAGTACTTTGGGAGGTGGAGGCAGGCACTCACGAGGTCAGGAGATCAAGACCATCCTGGCCAACATGATGAAAGCCCGTGTCTACTAAAACTACAAAAATTAGCCGGGCATGGCGGTACACTTCTGTAGTGCCAGCTACTCAGGAGGCTGAGGCCAGAGAATTGCTTGAACCCGGGAGGCGGAGGTTGCAGTGAGCCGAGATCACGCCACTGCAGACCACAGTCCAGCTTGGGCAACAGAGTGAGACTCTCCATTTCAAAAAAAAAAAAAAAAAAAAGAAGAAAAAGAAAAAGAAAAAGAATATAAGCAGGCAGAAAAAGGTGAAAAGAAATATTGGCCTAGCCTCCCACCCTAAATCTTTCTCCCATGCTGGATGCTTCCTGCCCTCGAACATTAGACTCCAAGTTCTTCAGTTTTGGAACTCAGACTGGCTCTCCTTGCTCCTCAGCCTATATATGTATATCTATATATCCCATTAGTTCTGTCCCTCTAGAGAACCCTAATACAGATACTAAGTCTCTAGTGAGCCTCTCTGTTTGGCAATACATTGCACAGATGGTCATACATTGTTGCTGGGAGAATTAAGTACTGCCTATACTACACCACTGTTACAGAATAAATAGACTCTCATACCTGATTTCTCCTGGACTCTGCCCTATGTGTCTTTTACTTTTGCTGATTTGTATCTGTATCGTTTCACTTCAGTAAACTACAGCCATGAATATAACAGTTTTCTGGGTTCTGTGAGTTCTTCCAGCAAATCATGAAAGCTGAGGGTACTCTTGATAGACCCAGAAATGTAGGGTGAATAAAATTTCATCAACTGAAAAAACTTTCCAATCCAATTATGAGATATTGTCATAATATTTCAAATATTTGCTTAATGTTTAAAAAACTTAAAAAACTTCAAGTTTAAAAAACTTTCTCACATTTGTGCTATTTGCTATAGAAATTCAGAAGAGGTAAAAATCACTTTAAGTTATAGGGGTCAAGAAGGGTTTTATGGAAGAGTCTGGACATTGAGCTGGTTTTCAAAAGGTACAGGAGAGGAGAAAAGACAGAGCAGGGTGAGAAAAATGCCCTCCAGGGTCAGAGGGCAGTAAATAGAACACTTTGGGTGAAGTGTGAATTTGAGGAAGGAAAGTACAAAGCTAAGATTGGAAATGGAGGCTGCAGCCAAATTATAGAGGGTTTTGATGCTGCTGTTGTTTATCATAAAATTAAAACCCAAACTTTCAGTAAATTTAAGCTAATTAAATTTCAGAAAGTTTCTGTTTGGGGATGACCCCCTATAGAGGGTTTCCATATGTTCCTAAATTCTAATCAAAAAGTGAGTCTACTGCCAGAAAACATCACTGTAATAATAACCTTGTGGGGTTCCACACATATCCCCTTTCAGTGATGTCCACATCAAATTTACACAGTTTATAACTGCAAACTTGAGTTGTCTTCAGCCAGAAATTGAATGTTCCACCTGTCATCTGAAAATCCAGCTGTGTTCTTTTGGATTGTTGTAACATCACAGTAATAAAGGTTTTGCAATCAGAATTTAGCTCACAATTTTGGTAATGATTCATCATGTAAAACTGTCTCCAGCTCAGCCTCCCTGTGGTTTCACTGGTCCTAAAACCCCCAAAACTGCTGTTGTCTTGAAGACATGTAGCCCTAAATACATACTGTTATCGTCAGGAGTCGGGGAAGATGAGGTTGCAGTGGATAGAATTTATAAAGAGAAGGTGTCAGGTTTATCCAAAGGTGTCAGTTATAGAGGGGCATGAAACTTTGTATGGGTGTTCAATAGTTATAACCGTGGGTAAACCACCATACATCATTTTCACAACAGAATATTATACAAACCAGCCCACTTCCTTTCTCCCTAGCCCTATAAAGACAATGTTTTAAGAATGGCATGTGTTGTTTTGTTTCAAGGGTGTATCTTCCATCAGGAGTGGAAAATAAAGGCACTCTGTATTTGTTGGTTCTTTAGTTTGGTTCAATACAAAATTCAGGCCTTTGGCCATATTAGTGTACACACTAATTTTCTCACATACTCTATGTGTATATAAGAGTACTCTAGAGTATATGAACATATTCTCATATACTCCATTTCACATTTAAAAAATCATCTGTACTCAAATTATATAAATACTTTATCCAGTTTCTACTTAATATCTGGTAGGCATGAGCTTTTAGTATGATTGAAATTGAGCCTTTTATTCCCCTTTCTCCAAAATTGTATACTTTTCATATGTCCCTTATCTCAATGTCACCAATATCCACCCAGACTTCTAAGTCAGACATGAAATCATCGTGACATTTCCCACTCCTTCATTCTTTACATCCAATTAATCACCAAGTCCCAGCTAATTTACTGCCTGAAAACTTCACCTTCCTGTTCACTTTTTTCTGTCCTACCCATATTCCTTAGTTCCTCAAATAAGTTATTGAAATAACCTCTTTACTGGTTTCTCTGTTTCTCATCTTCTACCCTCTGATGATTTTCTTTTTGCAAATGCATCATAAAATGTTGTACCAAATGTTGTACATGATGGTTGAGGAAGATTTTTTCTGCCATCTTCCCACTCCTCCTTGTGCAGCTCAATCTTGGAAAAGTCCTGTAGTTGGAAGGAAGAAAACTTTAACAGGAACATTTTGTGAGAGGTGAGGGACCTCTGATATTGACATGTTATGTTAGAGATATCTGGGTGGAAATACTGAGTAGGTGGTGATTCATGAATGTAATTTAAGGCTGGCAGTATATATTTGGAAGTCTTTAGAATATTAGTGGTATCAAAACCCATGAGGTTGGATGAGATCACAAGGAAAAAATAGAAAGAAAAAAAAGGAGAGGTTCAAAGACTGAGACCGGGGGCCTTCCGATGTTTAGAGGATGGGAAGATGAACAAAAACAACAGAGAAGACTGAGAAGGAGCTTGCAGAGAGATGGAGAAAAACCCAGGCTAGAATGGTGTCCTGGAAACCAAGTGAGGAGAGCACCAAGGTGGCTGACTGATGGCTTCTATGACATAGTGGTGAAGGGGAAGTAGGATTAGGATGGAAAACTAACCACTATACTTAACAACATGAAGGTCATTGGTGACCTTTCCATTTCTGTAAAGTGGTGGACACAAAAACCAGGTTTGATCAGGCTGTAAAGAGAAGCAGAGAGTAGTTGAGGGTAGAGAATATAGGCAAGGAGAGGAGTTTTGCTCTAAAAGAAAAAGAAGGCCAGGTGCAGTGGCTCACGCCTGTAATCCCAGCACTTTGGGAGACTGAGGCGGGTGGCTCATCTAAGGTTAGGATTTCAAGACAAGCCTGACCAATATGGTGAAACCCCATCTCCAGTAAAATTACAAAAATTAGCCAGGCATGGTGGCACACACCTATAGTCCCAGCTACTAGGGAGGCTGAGGCAGGAGAATCACTTGAACCTGGGAGGTGGAGGCTGCAGTGACCCGAGATCATGCCACTGTACTCCAGGCTGGGTGACAGAGTGAGACTCTGCCTCAAAAAAAAAGAAAGAAAGAAAGAAAGAAAGAAAAATAAGGTAGATGCTGGAGATAGAAGTGAACTCCAGGAGGATTTTTAAGATAAGAGATGTTTACATGCTACTGAGCAAGAGAAAATTGATGACGCAGGAAAGAAAGAGGATAGTGACTGAAGTAATCTTTTTGAGTAACCAAGAGGCGATTAGATCTGGCACACAAGTGGAGGGGTTGGATTTATTTAAGAGTGAGGAGAGTTTTTCGAAATTCACAGGAGATAAGGCAGAGTATGTGGCACAGATGTTGATAGGTAGACGTAGTGGCAGAAGCTTGTGGAAGTTATCTTCTGGCTACTTCAATTTCCTCAGGAAAATAGAAAGCAAGGTCATCCACTGAGAGTGAAGTATTGGAAACTTTGAAAGGTCCCCTTCTCAATGAAGTCTTTCCTCCCCAACATATCTAAAATTCAGTCCCCTGAGCACTTATCACTAATATTCTATTTTGCTTACTTGTCAGATTTGCCATTTCCCCACCAGAACTTGAACTCCATGAAAGTAAGGTTTTATGTCTGATTTATTTACTACTGCAACAGCAGAACCTAGAATACTGACAGGTAAATAGGTGTTCAGTAAATATTTGTTAATTAATGGAAGCATTTTGTGATGATTAGAATGTAGTGGATTGGGCTTTTTAGTACAAAAGTAAAGGAAGCATCTTTCTATTATAAAAGAGTAACTAAAAAAGCTATGGGACTTGCAGGACATGTTGTCCTAAGAGTGGGGAATAATCAGACTGGTGAGTGATTTTAAAGGAAAAGGGGGAAAAATAAGGTTGGTTTTTACTGGCACCCCCATGAGTCCAGCTTATTTAAAAAGTTGGTTATAATATCCCATCTGTTTCAGGAAACTGGAGCAGCTTTACATACCTGAAAGTTTTCTATAGCTTGGAGAAAATAGTTTTAGACTGCGTGTGGGTCAGACAATTATGAATGTTGAGTCTTCTTCTTTTTCACAATGTGTAGCAAAAGCTTCAGGTTCAGCAGCTGATAGTATGACAAATATAGGACTGGTGGCCAAAGGGAAATGAATCTTAATAAAACATTAAAATCCATGATTTTATGGCATACATTTTGAACTGCTATGCTTCTCTGCCAAAATTTAGCCCACGCCACAGGAACTAACTTATACACAAACATATTTTGAACATAGCTGTATTAATAATAGTTTCCAGTTCAAAAAAAAAAAAAAGAAGAAGGAAAGAAATGTATCAAGTGACGAGACACCATGTAGTTAGGGGACACATGAACTGGAGTCAGAGACAGAAATTCTTGTCATATGTTAAAGTGTGAGTACACATTCATGCTTTAAAAAACCTATCACCATTTTTCTGGCAGTATGCTATCATGAACCAATAGAAAGGCCTAGGCATGAGAATCAAACAGACTTGTATTTGAATCTTTATCAGTCAGGATCTGTCAGAACAGAGAAACCAGCCAAGGTGTTTTCTTTTTTCTTATCTATTTTTAATTCTAAATAATTGTAATGCAGAAAATTGTTTACACCATTGATGAAAGGTCTGAGGGAGCTGATGGAAAAGAAGGCAGGTATGAGCAATTCAGAGATTAGCAAGAAAAATGAGCTATGATAACTTCTAGGCATATGTGGCAAGAAGGAGGTGGGTTATCAGAGCCCTGAAGCTGAGACCATCTAATGGGAGCTAGAACTATAGTTAGACCAATTAGACCTGGAGCCAGGAAGGAGCTGGAGCCCCTTCTGGAAAGGTTAGCCCAGGCAAAGCAAAAAGTGGGAGGAATAGCTTATCTTGTTTTCTTGCCTCCAGTCTCCTCTAGGTCCCAACCCTCCTACCCCTTGGAACCCACAAAGGAACCTGGGAATTGTAGTTCCTGCAATGGAGAGCAGGACAGGGAGAGGCAGAGAAGGTATCTAAGAACAAAGAAACCTCTCAGAAACCCTGTTCAACCTTTTATCAGCTGTGAATCCTTGAGTGATTGTTTTAACATTCAGAATCTATCTCTTTATCTGCAATGTGAGAAAAAGGGTGTCTACCTCATAGGGGTTTTTGTAATTCCAAATGCAATAAATGTATGCCCAGTGCCTAGTTCAGAGTGGAAGCTGAAAACATGCCATTTCCCCTTTCCCATTTAGAAATATTCCTTAAAGCTTTATTTTCCTAGAGAAATGAAGTAACTAATGATTCTGAAGAGAACTTGGCCACCAAATCTTATCTTCAGCAGTGCTTTAATTTTAATAATCTTCATCAAAAGCAGCACAGAACCCAAAAATGACTCAAAGAAGCAATCACTCAAAGCTCACATTTATCTAGAATTGTTTATTTGAAATCTTGGTCAGTTCTGGGGGGCCCCTGACAAGATAGTGTTTGTGGTAATGGCCACAAAATCCATGAAGTGTTTCTAGAAGAGACAGAAGGCAATAGCCCTTAATCTTTGCTGCTAAAGTAAGATGTATTTTTCATAGATCTTTTTCTAGAAATATTTTCTATTTCTAGAAAAATAGAGGGGTTTTTAAATAGAAAAATAGAAAAAGAGGGGTTTTAATAACTGCACTGAAATCTTAAGGGAGACATGTCTTTTGACAATAAAACCTACTCTCAAGGTTAGGAAAAGTGCATACAAAAGCGTACATGAGGAAACACAGTGAAACCTCATTTATTTAGTTTGACCTAATTTGAAATTTGGGATAACTTGGTCTTGGAAAGATTTAAGTTCCTGCTGAAGAATCTAATTAATTCAATTCAGCAAGCTCTCACTGAGCTCCTACAGTTGCTTCTGACCTGGTGCTGGGATCAGGATGAAAACTCATAACACCTATAACACTGTCTTTGCTTTCAAGGTGTTTGTTTCTTGCTGTTTGTGTAAATTATGATTCTAAGAGCCAACTTAATTTGTTTAATTAAAAACTTGAAGCAAATTGCATAAATCAATACAAATAATTTTTATCTCTTCATTAAAGCAGGTTGTGCAGAACTGTTATTTTGCTTAAAGAGGTAATCACAAATAGAAAAAATGTGAATTTCTTTGGCAGATAGTTTCGGGACCAAAATCCAACTTTGTCACACACTAGGGTGACTTTGGACAAGCCACCAACTTGTGGATAATATCTTCTCTGTAGTATTGCCATGGTGGTTAACTAAGGAAATATGTGAGAGGGTTTGGCCCACTGCCCAGTTCTAATTTTTTTTTTTTTTTTTTTTTTTTTTTTTGAGACGGAGTCTCGCTCTGTCACCCAAGCTGGAGTGCACTGGCCAGATCTCAGCTCACTGCAAGCTCCGCCTCCCGGGTTCACGCCATTCTCCTGCCTCAGCCTCCCGAGTAGCTGGGACTACAGGCGCCCGCCACCTCGCCCGGCTAGTTTTTTCTATTTTTTAGTAGAGACGGGGTTTCACCGTGTTAGCCAGGATGGTCTCGATCTCCTGACCTTGTGATCCGCCCGCCTCGGCCTCCCAGTTCTAATTTGTAAGAAACATTTGAGGATTCCCTTTCTTCCTTTCTCTTGGAAATGCTTCACCTTTTAGCAACGAATTTTAGTTATCCAATCACTGGAGAGTAATATAAAACTAGTTAAAATTTTTTTTTAATTTCAAAATTATTTATAATCAGCCATGTCCTATCTAGAGTTTACTTGAATAAAAAAGAGTTTTGTTTTGTGTTTTTGACTTACATACAAGAAAGCACAATTGAGGGTACAGGGAGATCAGTTTTTCTCCTGATGACTAGACTATTAGAGAATTTCTCTCTTCCTCTAGGAAACAGAAACAATATTTCCTCCCTAGAGCCACCATTGCTATATTTTTGGTATATTTTCCTTTTAATAGGCGGTTTTCTTTTATGGAATTGAATTAATGCTATATATAATATGTATTTGGTAGCCTACCTTTTAGGGTAATTGTATATTATAAGCATTTTCCCATGTCATTAAACACTCTGCAAAGCACAATGTTCCATTGTAAAGAGGTGTCATCATTATGTAAATATCCTGTTACCATTGGGCCCTTGCGTAAGTTTCATTTGCTTTATTATAAATAACACTATAAATATATCTTGATGCTTGAATATAGACCCATATTATTGGACTGTTTCCTGAAAATAGACACCTAATCATACATAATAGGTCAAAGTTATTACATGTTAAAGAAGCACTTGATAACAAATATCCACTGAGTGCATTGGTCTGTGAATTATAATTTTTTTAAAAATTAAACTTTTAAAGGAACTTTAAGGAACAAAATAATGTATATGATTATTTCAGATTTCAGTTGTTTCAATAATAATGAGATTGGAGAATTTTAAATATTCTTGGTGGCCATTTGAATTTCTTATTTAGCAACTTGCTTGTGATACAGCAAATTTTTCCATTTCCTGTTTCTTGAGCATTTTCTATGCTCCAGATATTGGAACAAGATATATAGATATTCATAAAATATTATCCCTATCTTCGAGGAATTCTACATATCAAAGGAAAGAGGGAAAATACAGTGTCATAAGATCAGTAATGAAAACATAGAAATTTGCAGTCATAATAAAGTATGATTAATCTTCGAGACTGAAGTGGTTTTTGAAGGATGAATGGGAATTTTCCAGGAAGATAATTAGGGAAGGGCTTTTCAGTCCAGAAAGTTAAGAGCATGCACAAAGTCTAGAAGTTTGGAGGAGCAAATATGCAGGAACTAAAAGTAGTTGGCAACTGCTAGGCTATAAAATGGGTTAGGAGAGGATCAAGTGGGAAGAGAGGAAGGTGGGAAGATGGAGAAGTTTGCAGGAACCAGATGGTGCAGAACCTTGTATTTCATGCTGAGCAGTATGACTTGACCCAAACAGTGATGTATAGCCACTGAAGTCAGTCTTTTTATTCTAATAATTTCTGATTTTGTAGCTAAAGAAGTAGATGGCAATTTAAGATTTTTAAATGTCTCATCTTAAACCAGAACAATCTGTTTATACTTTTGCTATGCTAAACATGCTATGGAAAAACCAACACTGATTATGTGATGTTACCTTGGAGACGTGAAAATTATTTTAAGAAGCAGGCTGATTGCCTTGTCCATAGCTCAATCCCACCAGGGCCCAATTATTTCCCTGATATCACACACATCCTTCATCTATTTAGTTCTGGGAAATGGTGACATTTTTCATGCCGCAGCAAAATTATATGTGTTTTAATACTGTCAAACAATTTGCATTTTACACAGATTCAACATCCATATCTTTTCCAAGCCATTGCATGCCATTTGATTTAGGAAAGTCATTAAGCCATATTGCATAATTTATATGTTAAAGTTTAAAATATAGATGTTAATTTGATAGCTAACCATTACTTTCCCTCTGAAGGTCAAACAGTCCCAAGTGGCCTCAGGTCAAACTCTAGGGACCTTCTCTTTTTCGGTAGTTCTGTCAGCACTGCAAACACAACCATATTGGCAAGTGAGCCTTGAATGGCAGAATTGTGTGGAATTATTTAAATAACAACTGAAGTCAAATTACTTCCATGCACTTCTTAAAAATAAACTTTTTTACTGATGTACAACATATATACAAAAAAATACAAAGAAGTATATAGCTAGATGAGTTATCACAGAATAAGTACCCCCTGTAATCACCACCCAAGTCTCAAAATAAAATATTACCAGCACCCCAGAAGCCTCATTCATATCTATCCCACCTCCCCATCAGTTTGATCTTTCTTCTTCCCACAGGTAATCATTATGTAATTTCCACCACCATAGATTACCTTCTCTCATTTTGGGTTATTCTAGTATTATTGTTTTGTACCTGGCAATATTAGGTCAATTTATTCATATTGTTGTAAATATACCACAATTTTTCATAGACTTTGGGGATGTTTGGGGCTATCATAAATAATATGGCTACAGATATTCTTAACACATGGTTTTTGGTGTGCATATGTCTGCATTTCTGCGGGATGCATTTCTAGAAGTGGAAATGCTAGATCATGCAAATAAGCATGCTTATTTTTAACTTTAATAGGTACTACCAAATAGCATTCCAAAGTGTTTGTACAATTTTGATTCTTATCAACAGTGTGTATATCTCCCCTAGATCCACACCAATACATTATTCATTTTTGTTTTAGACATTTTGTAAGGTGTATATCTTATTTGGTTTTAATTTATATTCCTCATATGACTAAGTTGAACATCTTTTTATATGTTTACTGATTCTTTGGATATTCTTTTTAGAAAGAGGCTGTTTTAGTCTTGAACTCACTTTTTTTTTTTTTTTGAGACAGAGTCTCGCTCTGTCGCCCAGGCTGGAGTGCAGTGGCGCTATCTCGGCTCACTGCAACCTCCGCCTCTCGGATTCACGCCATTTTCCTGCCTCAGCCTCCCTCCCGAGTAGCTGGGACTACAGGAGCCCGCCACCACGCCTGGCTAATTTTTTGTGTTTTTAGCAGGGACAGGGTTTCACCGTGTTAGCCAGGATGGTCTCAATCTCCTGACCTCGTGATCCACCCACCTCGGCCTCCCAAAGTGCTGGGATTACAGGCGTGAGCCACCGAGCTTGGCCTAACTCACTTTTTATTGCGTTAATCTTTTAATGATTGGTTTATTGAAGGAGTTTTATATATTCTGGATACTAGTCCTTTGCATATTTTGAGAATATTTTGTGAACATCTTTTTATATGTTTATTGATTCTTTGGATATTCTTTTTAGAAAGAAGTTGTTTTAGTCTCGAACTCACTTTTTATTGCATTAATCTTTTACTGATTGGTTTATTGAAGGAGTTTTATATATTCTGGATACTAGTCCTTTGCATATTTTGCAAACATTTTGTGAACATCTTTTTATATGTTTATTGATTCTTTGGATATTCTTTTCAGAAAGATGCTCTTTACTGATTGATTTATTAAAGGTGTTTTATATATTCTGGATACTAATCCTTTGCATATTTTGCAAATATATTTTTTTAGTATGTGGTTTGTTTCTTAACGCCCTTCATGGTGTCATTTGATCAACAGAAACTTAATTTTAATGTAGTCCAGTGATTTTTTTTCTTCATGGTTAGTGTTGTTTTGTACTTTGCAAGAGTTGTCTTCACATCCTATCTGTGTACTTTGAAAGGGAGTATTGAATAGCTTATTTTTTTCCTCAGAAAGTTTACTTACCTTTTTATTGTTTGTAACCAATTGGAGATTAACATGGGCAAGGTGCTTTTGCAGACACCAGGACACTTGGGTCTGCACAAACTCAGATTGATTTGTTTCTTTAAAGAATGTTTTGTTTGAACTCAATCTTTTTGAGAACCAGACTCTTTGTAGCCGTTTAGTCTATCAATGCCATCTCTCAACCGGCATCATGGAGAAATCAGACATCTTCAGTTCATACCTGAGCATCTAATTTGTCTCATAAGGAAGGAGAGAAAGAGCAAGGGGTTATGCCTATGAAGAATAACTCCCACAGCAAAGTCATCTCTCATTCTATTGCCAGCAGTAGGGTATGTGAGACAGTACCAAAACCACTTGTAAGAAGGGGTGTCAGGTGAGCACATCCACTTGTGTTTTCAGAGAAAGGTGGGCCTGAATTGAGTATCAGGAAACTTGCTGAAGAACTAGAAGGAGATTTGGGCCAATCCAACAGGGAGGGAGTGGCTGTAATTTCCTATGGCTGGGCTTAAATATGTTTCTGGAGCAAGTCACATGAGGAGAACAACGTCTTGGAACATATCTGGAAATACTCATTGTCAGATACTTTCCCTCGCATAATTTCTTTCTTTACATGTTAGACATTCCTATATCAATAAAATTCTCTTAGCATGTAATATAGTCATTTTAAACATGACCATAATGTTAAAGAAATATGACTCTTCCTCAATCTCCCATAAACAATAAAGTACTTTGTATTTCTGAGAGTTCTGTTTCTATGAAAAGGGTATTAGCATTGTGCTTCCCTAAGTACAGTAGGAAAATGTGTGATTCTATGTTTTCTTTTCCTCATTAGAGATTGTTATTAATAGTCTTCTAGGGGCATTGACACTATTTCTTGTCAGAAAGGAGAAGGCCAATGAGTAAAATAGCTCTGCTTTTCCCTGCCCCTGGCCTTCTACAGAATACTGTTCCTCTTGCAGGAAATGTGGTCCTATAATCCTGTCTGGCCTTAGTTGACAGTCGTTCTCCACATTGGTAGCCAAATGGTAGTATGTCTTCTGTGTCTTTTATCAGGTGAAACAACCTTTATGAGTCTGTGGGCCTCCAAAGGAAAGACTGGTCAAGCAACTGTCTGGTACTCTTGGTCAGAATGCTTGGCCACTCTTTCCTGTGTGGCCATTAACATAACTTTCTTCCCCCAGTTTTCAGTCATTTCTTGTTCCCACTTACAACCTTTGGCCCCTCGTGGCATCAGCTAGTATCTTCTTGATATGGCCTTTGTCTGTCTTTGGTTCCCTGCCTCTTGGATCACATGTTGTCCTGTCACTGCTTCTTTGGATGGCAGAATCTCTCTACTTATAGTAGTGGTCTATTAGTAGTGGTGGGATGGGGCACAAATGCTTCTTTTTCCATCACTCCCCACTTATCTTCTTACCACATTCTACCCTTAATAATACTAAACTATTTTTAGACATCTAAATACCTCTTCCACCATACCCCTTCTTCTATCTGTCACTTTTATAGGTGATGTTGACCTAGTACACACTGCCTCTTCTGCTTTGAACCTTTTCATATCCCTCTCCTCTCATCATCCATTCCCTATATTTATCCTTCACAATCCACTTCAGGCACAGAGCCTCCCAGCTGCTTTCCTCATTATTTTTCTAACCCAACCCTGATCCCCTAAGTTGTCTCTGGAGACATTTCTATGGATTTCCAGAGCTCATTGTGTGTACACTGCCTGACACTCCTCACACTCTGTTTAGTTATATTCACCTGTGCCCCATACTAGGCTCTGAGTTCCCTGAAGTCAAGGATCTCATATTTTCACTTGGGTTAGCCGCTCCTATACCAATTCCTAAAGTGTTTGAGCTAGCACTCAAAATACGTTTACTGATTGATGAATGATGACCTAAAAAAGGTACTCTGAAAGAAACAAAATATCTTACAGATTAATGCTGAGCTCTTTATAGCTAATTTATAAGTTCATTTCAGATCTTTTCAGATATCTCCCCCCAACATGCTACTAACACTTCTCTGGACACACACTAATAGAGGAAGAAACTGAATTTTTAAGACTTTTTAATAGAGAAAAAGAACATTAATTTGCTTTCAACAGATTTCAAATTTGTGAAAATTTAGTTAAGGACTGATCTTAAGTTTAGTAAATATGTCTTCAAATATAGTACCTTTTAATTTTGTATTGTAGGTGAGAACATTTAAATTATTCAGAAGATGAATATTTTTCCTATTAGTTTAGAGAAAAGATATACATTAAATTTATAAAATAAAAATGTAAAATAAAATTTATAGAAGAAAGAGGGAAACCAAAGTCTTCTGCTAAATAACATTTTTCTAGTTGTTAGCTTATATCCTTGAAAACAATAGGACAATTTCAGAATCTTTTGGTTATCTCAGATAACATAAACAGATTTCAACCAGTAAATAATAATGAATTTTTATGTAATGAATTGACCTTTAAAGTAGAATTCTACCATTAGTTAGCTGTGTGGCTTTAAGCAACTTGACCTCTATAACCCCAACTTCTTCATGTGAAAAATGTAATTACTCTAAGAATTATATGGGGAAAAATATATGATATCTGGCCCAGTGTGCCATGCAGTGCTAGTAGAAGATATTATAATTATATTAACATGATCCAAATTAGGCTGTTTTATGTCATCTAAGTTTTCCTACGTATGATTATGATTACAATTATATTCTCAAGTCTGGCAAAAGATAAACAATGCCTTCCCATTTTTAAGTGTTAGAGTCCATAATATACTAATTTGCCTTATGAGCAGACATTTGTTTGTTGCTGCTATTATTTTGATTTATTTATTTATTTATTTTTTTGTCTAACAGGTATCCTTCCCTTTGGGAATTTTTGTTTTGTTTTTGGTATGGATCAGATGTGCTCAACCCTGCCACCTCACCCCTTATCCACAGGTATGAGTTCAGTATCCAGATTTCATTCAACAAGAATAGCATGTCTCCCTGCTTATTGGTTCAGTGATGGATTCATAATCCAAACAAGGCCAATCAGAACCTTCCCTGTTATGTGTGTGATACAAGGACATTGGGAGAAAGTATGACTCTGTTCTTCTCAAATCAATAGCTACCATAAACTAGAACTGCTGACAGCCATCTTCTATGGCTGCATGGAAGTGACTATCTAAAGGAAGAGAAAATTAAGCCAAAACACAAGAAAAAGAGAAGTGAGACCTGGAGAGATAGAAATAAACCCTGGATCAAACCGTTGACATTCTATTTATACTGGGCACTACGTTCCTTTTTTTTTTTTTTTTTTTTGTACTTAAGACATAAATTGTTATTCTGTCATTTTCAATACAGAGGTTCTTTACTAACACACCTCAAAGCAGCAAGAAACTGAGGCAGTAGAAGATAAAAGTAAAACAAAAAGCTTGATGATCAGTACAATTATTCTGAATTAAATATTCATATTCCAGAACAACTTTTAATTTTATTAACGTACATCCTCATGTAACTATGGAAGAATTCACCCACAAATATCCAAACTCACAAATATTCATTCTTTTCATCAACAGTTCCAAGTTATAAAAAATGTATTTATAGATAGTGACTCTGATATTAGGAGAAAAAGAAAACATGGCTCTGCTCTTTATCCTCTAAATTTGGTATTTCCTATCCCAAATTTACAAACAGAATAAATGGATCGTTCCTCTTTCTTTCCACTGATTCCCAAATAGCCCACTCCTTCAAATGTGTATCCCATTCAGTATCCTAAAATTCTCAGCAGTCTTTGGATTCAAAGTTCGAAACCAAGTGAAACTGAAAATTCTCAAGAGGGGACAATAATGTGATGGAAAGCAAAAAATGTTACTGTTATTCCTGCCATGGATAAAAGTAGAGCCTCCTCTCCTACATTCATGTAAAATTGTTTTTGTTTCTATCTTCTCTATTATAGCCTGAGTTATATATTAGTCAGGAACTAATATATTCAAAGTCTTGGTGACCAATATTATTCTAGGATTAGAGGATCACCCACCTTCTAAAAGTCTTTCTTCTTGTCCATCTTTTTCTTTAGAATACTTCCAATTAATGTTTAATGTGTGTTCTCAGAGACTGTCTTCCCAGCTGCAAGATGATGGACACTGCTTACTTCCTCTTTTGCTTGCTACTTACCTCCCACCCCAATGACATGTGGCAATAACACGTCCTTTTCTTTTTTTTTTTTTTTTTTTTTTGAGACGGAGTCCCGCTCTGTCGCCCAGGCTGGAGTGTAGTGGCTGGATCTCAGCTCACTGCAAGCTCCGCCTCCCAGGTTTACCATTCTCCTGCCTCAGCCTCCTGAGCAGCTGGGACCACAGGCGCCCGCCACCTCGCCCGGCTAGTTTTTTGTATTTTTTAGTAGAGACGGGGTTTCACCGTGTTCGCCAGGATGGTCTCGATCTCCTGACCTCGTGATCCACCCGTCTCGGCCTCCCAAAGTGCTGGGATTACAGGCTTGAGCCACCGCGCCCGGCCAACAGGTCCTTTTCATTATATACTGACTCCAATTTTTTTCTTTTTCCCTTGTTAACAAAATTCTGACCTTGTTCAGAATAGTAATGTTCTCACATTCACAGGGATGAGCAGTTGATTGGTCAATGCCAGTTATGGCAGACTTCTTTCCAGTTGTCTTAGCTTTTCAATAGCCAAATGTGGTCATGGGACACTGCTGTAGACAATGTGACCCAAGTGTCAGTTGACTCTGAAGTGATTCTGGGAAGGCTTCTGATCCTGATGGAAAGAGAGACACTCTGTTGTGAGCCCTCCCATTTCTTCCTTCTTCCTGCCTTAGACATGAATTTGGAATATAAACAGCAGCTGCCATATTGCAATATGAGGTATGGACATGAGGATGAAAGCCATAATGCTAAAAACTGCAGAACACAAAGATGGAAAATCTGGGTCTGTGATGTCATTGAGTAGTTAACTAGTGTAGAAGCCAGCTGGCTCCATATTTCTTGGCGTGTAACAAAAATACACTATTATTCATTTAAGGTGCTGTTATCAAATTTCTCTAATTTGTAGCCAAACACCCAGTAATAATGTTCACATATGCTATTTAGGTCTCCTCTGCCTAGAAAACTGAGAGGATGCCTCACTACCTCATGTTGGATGTTGCCCTCTCTGCAGGTCACTGACACCAGTTGGGCTTGGCCCAGGGGACTGGGCACCATTTTCTCCTCTGAGCCTACCTGTTACCATCACTGAACATCAATTATTTGTATGACAGCCTGGATGGTACTCTTATTTTTCCTGTTGGCTAAAGCAGAGAGCACACACAGCAATAAAGACCAGTCCCCAAAGTGAATATTCTCAAGGTGCAAGATGAATTTGGACTGGAATCAGAGAACAAAAGGGAGTCAGGTTTGCACAGCAGTGATTCCCATAAAAATGGAGATCCAGTTGACAGAAATAGTTCAGGACTAAACTGAGACATGCTAATACATTGTTCCCCTTCAAACCAAAAATATTTAACTATCTATTCAACAGTAGAGATAAAGGGAGAAACTGATTTCCTGTTAATAACAATCATACACTAAAAGAGGTAACATACTAAATGAACTCCTACCAACTTAAGCAGATTCAATCATCGGAAGATGAAAAATAAGAAAAATATTTCCTGTAGTTCTGGATCTGTCTTCTGTTTTTGTCATTGTTGTTGTTGTTGGTTTTGGTTTTTGTCAATTTTCTGAACCAGAAAACTTTCTGTGAACTCCACTAAAGGGTTGAACAGTTGGATAATAAACTATGTATTCACTTTAAATAGCCTTGTGCCATGCATTCTTTCATTTCAGAAATTTCAGCTGTGATTGCTGATTTCAGGCTCCTCAGAATATTCAACAGAATAGATAGGCACCATCAAACAGGGTTGTTTGTATTTCCTCTTGGCAGAGCAATGCCAGTTTGCATTTTGTTCATCAAGCGCAGGTGGAAAGCTGAGTTGAATGGCACCTGTTCCCGATTTACTCTGTTGATGCCTTAGCATTCCTTAACAACTGATATCATCCTTGGCAGTTGTCTGGTTGGCGTGCCCCTTAATATAGTTCTAAATGAGTCACCGTTGTAGGAGAAATGCAGAGGGAGAAGAAAGAGGGCATCTACAATGCCCAGAGGGAAATCCCATGGACAGCTGGGTGCTGAGCTCTCTTCGTGTGGGTGTTTCTGCCTGCAGGCCTGAAAGGAATAAGCACAACTCCCAACAGAGTATGTCATATCACCCCAGGGTATATCCTGATTTGAACTTGTTACAAAATTCCAGAATCTTCAACTAAGTTGACAGCAACAAAATAATGTATTTCCCTCATTTCTATATTCTTCTTCATTTTAATAATTAAGACAGTTAGATATATTCATGGGGAATCTATTGTATATTAAGCACTGTTCTAAAAACCACAGGTGATATAGCAAATGTATCTCAGAATTCCCAACTGAATAACCACAGGATTGATATTAAGAGTGAATGTGATAATAATTGAATGAAAACAAAATGCTGTTGATGGCAAAACAAAAATGAAAACTATCACACCCCAGTTAAATATATGCAGCATTTGTCATTTGTCATGTTCAACAATGCTGGGTCCACTCGATGTGCTGAGTATGTTGTTGTAAACTTAGAAATATAACCCTCTACCAGCCTCTAGCTAACAGTAGATGAATACAAAGGATTTAGGGCCATTCAGTATTCTAGAAGAAGTGAAAAAGAATGTATAATGTTTTAAGAAATGGATTTCCAGCAACTTTCCACAACTGAGCTGACATTCAGCATACAAGTCCACATGTATTAGACTCCAGGAAACAATTGTAGCTGGAGGGAAAGCAGAATAATCAAAGATACACGTTTTTAAACTTGTGCAAAACTCTGAGAAGTGTCAGTTTGCTACTAAAATTTGTGGCCATAATTTTAAAAACCTGTTTTCAGCAAACTCGTTCTGACTGTACTAGTTCAGTCAGAGAGAAAGGCTGGTTCTATCATAAGAAAGGTTGTTAGGAAGAAGAATTTCTTTAGGAGTATATAAGCAAGTGTTCTGTCAAATGGAAATGAGGGTGTTTGCTCCATGGAAATGATTGAGTCTTTGAAGTGGCATCACAGAAGTCTCTTTGTATTACTGTATGTCTCAGTTTCACAAGAGAGGCCTTAAGTTTTCCTAACCAAAAGAAAATAATAATGATAATAGCAAAAATATCCTTTGGAAAGAATCTAGAAGTGAATTTCTTCTGGTGGACAAAAGAATAACTAATAAAGCTAAACACCATAGTTCATATACACAGATTATCAGTTAACATATGGCTGAGTAATAAATAATCTTCACTTTATAGAATAGCTGAGTTTAAGTAAGATCAGATAAAAACATTATTCAGAGAGTCTTATTTTTGATATTTCCTTAACATTAAAATGTATTTTTTTGGGGGGTGGGAAAAAATAATATCCTTGAAGACTCACATTAAGCACCTTTGATGAAAAAACATAACCTAGTGGCCATGGCCATGCTATGCCCACCACCATGTTTTACCAACAGTATAGCACTATGGAGAGAGAAAGTTCTTACTTGGCAATCCACACATATTTTAGATCGAATTATTTTTATTCTGTTCTTTCACAGCTTTGAGAGATTCCTTTAGATACCTTGCAATTCTTCCTATCCCTGTTCTCCCAGCCTGTTTATATATTCTCCCTGCTGTATCTGGTATTTCCATAGCACTGCATGCAAGGGTTTCTGAAATTGCTGCATGGTCTTTTCTCCCCAGTTATTGGTTACATGTTTACAAATGTATACATAGTTAGGTAACTTTAGCTGTTGAACAAATAAATTCCAAAATTTCAGTAACTTTTCACAATACAAGGTTATCCTATGCTCCTGTATTGTGTATGTTCCTGGCTTGAGGGCAGCCTTCTTCTACAAGATGATGCTAGGACTCACAGTTGTTCCATTATTCAGGTCTGCTGTCCTCTCCAGTCTCCAGTGCAGAAGGCACATTTCCTTCTTGACAGCCTTCCATGGAAGTGAGTCACAACACTTCTTCTGCCTTTCCATTGGCAATATCTTTTTGTATGGCCCAACCTACATACAAAGGGTAGGTAACTAGGTGGGCGGCTTCTTCCCGGCCATGACTCTCCACTAAGAAAGAGGAAACATCAATTTCTATTAAATAGGTGTTTCTACCCACCCCACCCCCCAAATTGCAATAGAATTAGACTACAAATATACACTGTCAGAAAGTAGCATCATTCTCAATGATAGACTCCAATCTCAAAAGGCCTTTATATCTAAGAGTCTAAGTTATGTTAAATTAATTTAAGATAAGGAAATACATTAAAATGTCTATAGTACTTCAGCTTTCCCTATTTCAGCAAATCAGTAACTTTGAAAACGTGAAGATGCCTGTAATAAGAAAAAAAGAATTCGTTTATACAAGAAATGTGTATTGAACACCGATTATGTCTTAAGCATTAGATGACCTGGGCTGAAGACAATAAGAAATATAAAATCCTATCCATGGTCTTGAATTGCTCTTAGGAAAGTAGACAGAACTAGTTTTTGTGGGTTTCTTTTTGGAAGGTAGAGTGTGTGTTTCTTTGCCATATTTTCCCTATAAATTTGTGAAAGGCGAATATTTGACTTTCACACATATTTTTTGAGTCAAATATATCCAAACATGCTCTACATAAACTTAATCACTTAAATCTGGGCACAAATTCCAAAGCAAATTTATGAATCCTGTACAAATTTTAAAAACAGTATACACCGTCCTCTGTATCAGATCCTTCATTTAGTATTATTTGTTATTGCTGCCTCTAAATGTCAAGGGTGTCCTGGTTAAGCCAAAGCTAGAAATGAGATATGGCTGGTGGGCTGAGTTAGCTGAACTGTACCCCTCTTGTCTGTATACTTCCATTAGCTGACTAACATAAGAAAATGGGGCATTTACATCACGGCTTCCAGAACAGGTGACTCAGTGGAATTCAAATTGCCAGGAAAGTGTGAATATCCCATCCAAAGCAAAGAGAATTTGAATATGGTTTGCTTATCTGAGACTAGACTCTGGAAGCTGGAGGGGAACAGAGATTCTGAGGTAGGCATGATAGTACTTGAACATGACATTACTCAGATTACTAGATAGCATGGGAATTCCGGGGAGAAGATGGGCTCTGTGTATACCATTTCACTAAATACTGTAACATGAACCTCTGCTCTGAAACCTTTATAAATGAGCTACCCCCACCTGGCCCTGAGTTCTGCCACCCTGTTCCCAACTATTCCTCTGCTGATGTGTAAGAGCTCTGGCCCTGCCAAGGTGAAGACCTCAATATCTATGCTAAGTACGAGGGCTGCTTACACATTATGGGAACAGTCAGCAGTCACTAGCAAAGTAAGAATTCTTCCTCTTTTTGTATAATGTTCATTTGGTAGAAAATTCCTGTGACTTATATATAAATCTCCTGTTATTTCTTGGTATTGACACAAACATTATACTTGGGATACAGTGTCAAGCTGGATATGGAATCAGACCAATGTGCAAATTCTGGCCCCACCACCTGCTGCTTATATGATCATTCTCTTCGTGAGCCTCAGTTTTCTCATGTTTAAATAGGTATAACAATAATATTTCCCTCAGAGGTTTTTTTGTTTGTAAAGTGTAAAATATTATACAATTTAAGAGTTATCTCATTTTTGCCATTGATGTTAATTGTAAAGACAAACAGGAAAAACAATTTTATGAGAATAAAGGCTCCTCTGAAATTTTTGTTCCTCAGAGATATTAGTCAAATATATTCTTGACAGCCAAGTCATTTTCTTTTCACTACAGACATAGTATTTTATTACTTCTGGTGAAGAATAGAGACAACAGGATTACCAGAGAAGCGTTAGCCATGACTGAAAAAGGAAGTAGAGAAAAGGTCCTCATGTGGGCATTTCTAGGTGAACAATGTTACAGAAATGGTCCAATTACTGTGAACTTTATAGAAAATGTTAAATGATCCTCAAAGTGACAGATAATACATTTTGATACAGTGTGGTAGGAAATATCTACTTTTAAATGAAATGATTTAGGAATCTATTTTCAATCTGAGACAAACCCATAATTCACAGGAGCTCATCATAAATTATTAGTGCTTAGAATCTTGTTTGCAGCTAATATAGGAAATTGGAGACATTCTTCAGGAACACTTTGTACTAAGTTGTAACTTCTTTCCTGAAAGCATAGAATATGAGTGACTGTACTACTGGCATGAACTTGGATGTCACCTTCAAATTTGCACTTGATAATTTGAAAACAGAATATACCTTTTGGAAAGTTCCACAGTTAGCTTAAACTAGAGACAAACTCTTAGAATAAAGTTTCTCTTTCAGCATTAATACAATAAATGACATCCTAATTATAAGACAATCAATATTGCTCACATTTTATTATTCTTGAGCTTACTTTACCTGAGCCCACAGTTTTTGTTGATTTGTAGATATTGCTAATGAGATTGAAGTTAGGAGTCTGATCTCTGAGTTTGACAACATTGTATCCTAATCAAGGAACAAGTGAAAATAATTTTGAGGAGTTATCACAAGCCAATACCATAACTAGAAAAATATTTCAAAATGAATTTTCTAGTGGTGATGATCAGTAATATCACTGTGGTATGCACAGACTGACTCTTGAGCCAGAGTCTCTTTTCTTAATATTTATTTTCCTTTTAAAATTTCCTAGTGAGCAAATCCATTTTTGACAGCTTGTTCTTCAATTTCATTTACATGACACTACACAAAGCTTAAAAATAATTCTTTAAAAAACAAGAGATAGCCGGGCGCAGTGGTTCACGCCTGTAATCGCAGCACTTTGGGAGGCCGAGGTGGGTGGATCACGAGGTCAGGAGATTGAGACCATCCTGGCTAACACGCTGAAACCCCGTCTCTGCTAAAAATACAAAAAATTAGCTGGGCGTGGTGGTGGGTGCCTGTAGTCCCAGCTACTCGGGAGGCTGAGGCAGGAGAATGGTGTGAAGCTGGGAGGCGGACCTTGCAGTGAGCCGAGTTCGAGCCACTGCACTCCAGCCCGGGAGACAGAGCGAGACTCCGTCTCAAAAAAAAAAAAAAAGAAAAGAAAAGAAAAAAACAAGAGATAAATTAACAAATTGTAACTGTTCTTTTTCTAGAAAGTTCCTGAAGTTTTCTAGTGAGTTAAAGGTAATTTAACACACAATGGGCTAAGCAGTAATGGAGGAGAAAAGGAGAAAAATGCAGGTTAATTTCACCTACCACATCCCCTCCCTCTGTATACAATATTAGTTTATCCTAAGAATTAGAAATTTAGAGTTTATAAGACAAGAAAATCTTTTATCAAATTGAAAAAATCACATTAATATTATCCTGCTAATGATCTCAAATTTGTCTCCCAGCTTCTATTGTCCTGCACCTACTTTGATCATTCATTATATCTGCACCATTACCATGGCTTCCTAACAAGCACCCTACCTCTTTCTCCTCTCACCATCCTTCCACTGATACCATCTGATCACATTCCCATCTCAAGTGAAAACCAGAGGTGGCTTCTGCTGCCTATGGATTGAAATATCAAATACTTACCTGGATTTTCAAGGTCTCCATAGCGAGATACCATCCAGCCTTCCTAGTTATATGCTTTTCTTGGATTCTAATATCCATGATCTATTCTAGACTTGTTAGAAATAAAGATTGATTTGATTAAATTGCATATGATTGAAAATATCTCTAAGACATCTTGCACAGTCCATACAACATAGTAGGTATTAATAAATTATAACTGCTATTATTTTTGCTGTTAGTGTTGTTATTATTCTTTACCATCTCTGTCTGAAATGCTTGCTCAAGTCTTACCCTTCTTCAAAACTCCCCAATTCTAAGGATCAGCTTTCTTCTTCATTGTCCCACAGAACAATATTGAAACCTCTTTTATAAGTTGTATCTCTTCTAGCGGTACTTTGTTATCTATGTTTTCATCATGATAATGAGTTTCTGGGCAATAGGAACCATGTTTCCCCTTAGCATTCCTTACAGCTTCTACGGTAATGTTTTGAATGTAGCAAGTACTCCATAAATGTTTTTGGGGGGTTGGAGTTGTGGTATAAGAAAACGAATATAAATTATATAATGCATCCAAACAAATTTGTCAATTCATTTTACAAAATATGGCTATGGTGACCAAATAATGTATTGCCACAAATAGAGATGTTTTGAGAGTGGCAGAGAATGTTATTGATAATTTTATAAAGACAACACTGGAATGTGTGATCATCTAGATAGAACAAAACTACATGAAGACACACGTGAATATCGAAAAGATTTAACCAAGTGCATTACCCCCTTCTTTTTTGTTATGATGAAACAACCCTGTTTGAGAGAAGATTGGATATGTTCAGGTTTGTAAAATATGGAGAAGCCCTAATAGAAGCAATTGGAGTAAGTGCCACCGTTTGAAAATCCCTGGAATTAGCCGAAATTGACCAGTCTACAGAGAATTGAAAACGAGCTCCCTTTTCTCAAGTGCTTGGGATGGAGAGTAAGAGCAGAGTTTTTAAAACTTGCCTGCTATGCTGAACAGGAATATAGTGAGAGAGTGTCCTTAGGCACAGAAGCGTGCTGCCTCTGGAGCGTAAAATCCTTGGCTCAGCTTTCTTCTCTCACATTCCAGAACTTCTCAAGCTGTGGCATTCATGGCTGTGTGTGTCTTTCCATTTGTACCCTCCTCTCTCCTTATCTCTTAATACAGAAGCCACAGTACCTCAAGACAAGTATTATTACTTACGACTGCATGACTGTTTTTTGAAGGTTTTATCCCAGTCTCTGCAGGTCCTAAGTGATCATCTTCTCACCCATAGTGGTGTTGCCTACGGAGTGTGAAGGAATAGTGTTTTCCAAAGAGGGGCGTGGTACCACTTGGTGGATGTGACCCTGTGGTGGTTAGGGCAGAGGTACAGTACATCAGAGAACCCACAGGGTCCATGCTGGAGTCAGAGGACAATAATAAAGTAGGAAGCAATGCTTTCTGTCCCAGTTCTTCCAGAGATAGGGCCTCAAGTGAGGAGTTTAACGTGGCCCTTTACATCTACTGGGTGAACAGCTGGTCAGTCAGCCAGTGTCCAACAAGAACACAGAGTGATGGTTTCACACATACTTCCATGAAGGGCCATTAGTGTAGTGTAGAGGAAAGCCTGAACTGAACACCAGGAAACTGAGAGAGTAGGATCTAATCTAGGCCAGGCCACCAAACAACTCTGTGACTTTGAACAAGTCACTTAACATCTCTGTACCTTAACTCATAAAAGATAGTAACAATCATTGACTATGTCATTTAAAAACTATATGAGGCCAGATGTGAAATAACTTGTAAAACTGTAAATTACTTCAAACCTCTTGTCCCTTATTGTTGAGGTAGGCTGCTTTATTCCCTATACATTATACTCTGAAGTCTTTGAGATACAGTTGTTTCTTTTAAATACTGTTCTGAGTGCAATTAAGCTGTTTCTTTCATGACTGCCATTTTTTGGCCACATTACCTCAAGACAAGTATTATTATGTAATGAAAAACAAGTAAATGGATTTTGCTTTTCAAATTAAGAAAATTAACTTGAGATGATACGGCTTTTGACAGCAATAACACTTGTGAGCCAAGCTGTCTAATTTGGAATGCAGGAACACTCAACTATGTAGGATTTAATTGATTCTGGAAAAACAGTGCATTGTTTTGAAACACTGTGTTATCTTAATATATCTAATTTCATTAATAGTTTTAAGGAAAATATCGGACTCTTCATCCAGTTTGACCTCCCTAGTCAAATGCTCTGTGATCTCTGACAAGTCACTTAACATCTCTAGAGTTTAATTTTATTTGCAAATCACTTGGAGTAGTTAATATCTAAAATCCTTCCTAGTTCCAAAATCCATACTGTTTCACAATTGTTACAACTTTATGTTATTTTTATTTCTTGTAGAGATCAAGGGTTGCAGGTGAAGGGAGTCTAGCTATGTGGCACAGGCTAGTCTTGAACCCCTGGCCTCAAATGATCCTCCTTCCTTGGCTTCCCAAAGTGCTGGGATTACAGGTGTGAGCCACCATGCTTGACCTCATTATAATTTTTAAAACAGTTATTATATATTTTTTCTTTTATTAAAATAATAAATGCTTGGTTGGAATTAATTTACCCAGAATCAAGCAAATGACAGCCCAGTGATGGTATTTATAAAATGAAGTTGTCAAAATGAAAGAATGACTTTTTGGAAAAAGAGTATTAAAGTGTAATTGACTTTGAAATAACCTGGCTAGGCATGACTCACAAATTCTACCTAAAGCAACATTCTTTAAACTGTTTGCTTAGCATGTAAATTAAAATCATCATTTAAAGACCGGTGGCCATGTGGCGCCTCTATGATTAATGATTTCCACAGCCAAAGTGGGAGCTCTCAGTTAATTAGCCTGCCTGATCTTTTGCTCCTTGTGCTTTCTGGGATAGAGCTGGGTGCAGGGGTGCTTCCCTGGGGGACGGGAAGGAATCCTCAGTGGTAGGCACCAAACTCTTTAGCTAACCTCAGTGATGGGATCTTATCCACCTCCTCACTTCATCCTTTTTAGCTGAAGGAAGGTCATTCCTTGAAAGAGAAGGCGATAATGGCCCCAATAAGAGAAGCAGAGTTATTGTATCATCATACTCTATCCCTGATGAAAATCAAAGTAGTAAATTACTTAGTAAAAATTAAGCAAGAAAACATACTTAGCAAGAATTAAGAAAAAAGTAAAGCAAATTTCAAACTAGTTTTCATTTAAAAGGACGAAGTCCATATTCTTTCTTTTTGAACATTTGCCTCTCTGCTTTTGCTTCTTTGTTCCTATCTTTATGGTAGATGCCTAAGTATGGTGGAAATAACCATCTCACCACTGCACAATATATCCATGTAACAAACCTTCACATGTACTCCCTGAATCGATACTAAAACAAATTTTAAATTTTAAAATGCTTTAAATACACAAAAGGTAATCTCTTGGCTTTCTTATTAACTCGTTTTGTAATCTTGGCAAGTGAGTACCTCTCTGAAATTCAGTTTCTTTGCAGGCAAAAAACATTTCTAGCTTTAAAGTTTATTCAACTCAGTGACTCCATAACTCCTTTTATCTTACTGGGAAAAAAAAAGTGGAAAAAGAATATTCATAAAGTCTCAAGGTCCAGGCAGCTGTAGGTCAGAAATTGGTAAGGCAAAGATTTAAGAAGACAAAGCAGAGAAGATTGGGGAATGGAAGCCTCAGTCATGTTGTCTGTAGCCAGGTCAGCAAGACCTGGAGGCACTGGTAATATCGGAGCTGTTTACACTTTCACCAGACCACTGTTGTTTCTATCCTAAGCACTTGGATTATTCAAAAATTCAGTTCTGAAAATGTTAACCTAGACTCATGATTCCAATCATCTCTTCCATTTCTACTCTTGGATTGCCAAGCTCTCATGACAAAAATCATGTAAAATTTGTGAAAAAATCTGTGGTTTTCAACCCTTCAGCAACTACCTTAAATGCTATGACACTTTTTCTCTCTCACCTCTTTCCCTGAGCAGATAACTTCCCCTTAACCTCATGGAAAACAATGGAGATTTTTTTTTTACCAGGACCTCTTCAATGTTTTCCTTTCTGTTAACTAATTTCTCCCAGCATTTAATAAGGTTGTTTTACCTTCTTAGAAAGTAATCTCACATTCTCTTGGGATTACTTCACTATTCATTTCCCTTTTCTTTCATAGCCAAGCTCCTAAGAAAGAATGTTTTGCTCTTTCTTCTTCATCTTCTACTTCTCAATCACTTTATGTCTAGGTTTGGGTTTCCTCAGAAGTAGACTCTGGGCAAAAGGCTCAAGTCCAAGTAGCTCATTTCAGTGATGATCCCAGGAAACACCTTAGGAGTAGAAAAAACTAAGGAAAGAGAACACCAATACAGGGTATACAATCAAACAATCACCATTATGCTGAAAATTTTCAGATCTTTTCCTCCAGGGCACATTCCAAGTTCTATGTCCATGTTTATAAATCCGCCAAATGTCCCTAAGTGAATGTCTATTCAACTCAAAACCAACATCTGCAAATATTGTTATCATGGATTCAAGGCCTGGCTTTTGTAATTCCTACATATGTGATATTGAGCAAGTTATTTAACCTCTGCAAGCCCTAGTTTATGCCTCTATAAAAACAGGGATAATATTAGTCTTCTCCATATATGTCTGAGGGTAAATGAGGCTGTTTGTATTAAGTAGTAAGCAGAGTGCCTAGTACATAAGAAGTGACAGATAATTATTAACTGCCAATATTAATGTAATAATGACTTTTTCCACAAACCAATTTCTTCTCATACATTCCCCATCTTTGTTAATGCCATTGCCATCTGCCCACTTGCGTCAGACATTTTCAAATCATTTCAGAATCTTTCTTTCTCAACATGAGGCACCATATTCTGCCAATTCCATCTCCCACATATTTCTTAATTTTGTCATTCTTTTCTTCATTGTTTTTCCTCTGTCTCAATGCCAGCCCTCATCACCTCTTGCTTAAATTAGAATTCCATAGGGTATTCTCCATGTCTACAGTGCTGAGCATAGTGCATGACACAAAATAGTTACTTAATGTTTGAATGAATGAATATCATCAAATCACCTCTGTTAAAACAAATGGTACCAAAATCCATCTCTGCCTAGGAATCTTCCTTGATTCCACTTTTTCTTCCACAGCACATATTTAATGCACAAGTAACTCTATAACTTCTACCTTCAAAATACACTCAGAGTCTAAGTATGTCTCAGCACCTCCCCTAGTAAAGTTCCTAGTCCAAGAACAGATTCTTACCTGTCCACTCAGACTTTTGTCCTCTGCCTTTTGATGTATCTACTACATGGCAACTGGGGCAATCAGAGTATAAATAATATCTTACCATACCTTGCTTAATACCTTCTTGTGACTTCTCGATATCATCTACAAGAACTCTGAAGCCCCCTGTTGACTTTTCTCACCTTCTCACTTTCCACTTGTCATCCTACTCATTTTGCTTTGGCCACAATGGCCTTTGTGCTGTGCCTGGAACTCACCAAACCTGCTTTTGCAATTGCTGTTTTCCTGCCTGGAGCATGCCGCCCCTGAGTCCTCACACAGCTGCATCCTCAGCAACACCCCACACTTGTTTCATTATCTCATTTATATCTTTACATCTTATTGTCTATCTCCCTAACCCCACTCCTCAAACATAAGCTACTTGAAGGAAAATTTATGTCTCATTTATCACTGTCTCCCATAACCCAGAACAGTGCCTAGCACATAGTGGGAGCTCAATAAGTAAATATGAAATACTAACTTTTTTCCAAACTAGATTCGTTTAGGACACTAAATGAGGTAAAAAGAGATTAAAATATATTAATAAGAACATAAACAACAATAAGACCCCAAATGCATATAGATAAGAGTGAAAAGTAAATTTGGAAAATTGGAAATAGCTAATTTGATAAAATTTTGTGTTTCTGTTGGGAAAAATGTCTTAATCATCATGAAAATGTGAGAAGGAAAAGGTACAAAAATGCTTTAATCTAGATCAATATATGTAAACTGCTATGTGAGTGCTATGACAGTAAGTTCTGCCACAATTCTAAGAAGGAAGAAGTCTTGTATGGACAGACTGAACTGAGAAGTATGAGATTTTTAAACTACAATAATATTAACATCTTCCTAAAATAGCATATTCAAAATTCTGACTTTTTAATGGGCTGAGTTGAAGTGTGTGTGTGTGTGTGTGTGTGTGTGTGTGTGTGTGTGTGTGTGTGTTTAGGGGCAATGAGCTTCTGATTTAGGGGCCTCAGGCTGCTCATCAGATTGTAGGTGGCACAGCCACTTGCCACAGCCTTCCCATTCCACTTAACCTGGAAACGCTGAGCTAGTTTCTCAGGTTCTCTTGATTTCCCTTGAGAGTCGGCATACCAAAAGCGGATCTTATGGTAAACTTGAGCTGAGAAACAAATTGATCTGAGAATGCTTCCATGATTTCCATTACCAGAAAAGCCTGCTTCTCTTAATTATAGCACAGATTTTCAGAGTGTTCTTTCAAGACAAAAAAGAAAAAAAAAAGATTATTGTTTTTAAGGAAGTGGTAGGAGAAGGAGTGTATCACAATTCGGTGCTGTCATGATTAAGCAAGAGCCTCAGCAATCCATATAGTGAGGTATTTTAATAAACCACTTCTCGAGTTCTACTTAGGTCAATGATGACAAAGTGAGATACATGAAGCCACTTTACAGGGAAAGAGCTCATGTTTATACAGCTTAGGCAAACTTAAGAAAATAAATCCAGATAATTCTGTCAATAGTAACACAACGTTTGAGAAATGGTGTCATTCTCATTCCCCTGAACTGGACAATGACAAATCAGAGCACTTAGAAAAATTAATGCTGGTGATTTTTTCCCCAAAAATATTGGTAAATAGAAATTTTCTATTTGTTTTAGGTTTTAGAATTGATGTTAAAAGTGAATAAAGCCATTGACTATTGTGACAGAAATTGCTAGCTGATGACACCAAATCTTTTCTTTCTGTACACCCAGGTAAACTATATTTTCCAGGCTCCTTTGTAGTTAGATGTGCCTTATGACAACTTTTGCCAGTAAAATGAGAGTGAAGGTGAACCAGTCCCTTTATAATTAATTTATGAAGCCTCCCTTGGGTAATTTTCATTGTCCCTTTCCCTTCTGGCTTGATGCAAATGAGCATAGTGCCCTTGAAAGCAACACGATGAAACTGTTAGAGCCGCAGGATACAAGACCCTAGGTCTCTGAATTATTTGGTGGCAAGTCACTTGTCAATCAGGATTTTACACAAGTGAAAAGTAAACTGTCATGTCCAGCCTCTGAGATGGGGATTTATCTCTTATATTAGTTAGCATTACCTTAACAAATGAAGCTGGTTAAATTTGCTGCCTAGAAATTAAAGGCCCTACTGGTTCCATCAAAAGTTTAAAAGTGCTGAGAATTTTTAAAAGTATCTTAAATCTCTTAATCATATATTTTTTTCACTCTACATGTAACTTTCTAACCATACTTACCAATTATAAAAATTGTGTTTCTACTGGTATTATGTATTATGTAACTTCCCAGAAAGCACAGAGCTTTCTGACTAAACTTTTTGTAAGTCATATGAATTTATGCACTGATGACTTTTTAGACCAATTAACAATGAAAGTCAAATACATGGTCCAAAACTGTGGGCATACATTATAAAGGAAATAAAGATAAGGTAAATTCATTATGTTAATTCTAAGGTTTATGGTCATTGTCCCCAAGCAGCATGCCAAAATAAACACCTCTCAAAGAAATACTTCTAAAATCAGGTCACAGATAATCACTTTCAAGCAGCTGGTAAAAAGATGGATTTTTTTTTTTTTAAAGACACATGGTTAGTCCTCCATATAGTGAAAATATATATTGGTATCCTTTCATAACTCTATGGATTGATGTCTTCAGATACCCACTAATTAAAGGAAGATAATACATCAAAAAGGACTTCTATCCAGAGATACAATCATGGGCTATGGTACAACCCTCAAATAAAAAGCTTTTATTCTTCAGTCCTATAATTTTCTTTTTTAAACTGGAAACACTTTTGTTCCTGATTTCTAAACAAGATTCTCTTCTTAAGGAGTTAATCAATCATACTTCTAAAACTGTACTGTGCAGATGAGAAAACAAATTGTTCTCTGGTTTACAAAATGAAGGTTATGGAAATAAATTTCAAGATGTTGACTCATGCATGCAGTTGTATCACTCTATCAGTGCTCAATTTGTGTATGTGAATGTTTATGAACCCCTGGAGGTTTGCAAGTAACATAAATGAGAATTATTGGTAAAGAAAGGCAGAGAAGGTCTTTTTAGCCAAAATTTGAAGAAGGACTACACTCCCAAATGTGATAAACTACTTTCTTTGGAAGAGGGATTATAAAATTCAGTTCAAAATATCTCTATAACCACTCTCCTAGTCTAGACACCAACAGATTCATTGTTATCTGTGCTTTCTCTCTGAATTAATCCAGTCACACATATGCCAACACAGTACTGCTTCTTTAAGTATTCTTAACCTTTACAAAGTGGAGCTGGACATTTGAGAACGCTCAGTAATAAATTGCTAGTTGACACTGGAGTTCCCAGATTCCTCTGGGTACAAATCCACTTTTGCTTGAAATCCCTTCACCGTATCTCATCCAAGCAGTGCTTTTCTTCCTTTACCCTACTTTCTTCCTTCTCTCCTAGTCCTACCACCACCTCCACCCAAAACTCACATTAAAAATGTAGTCTTTGCCATGGTGTCCTATCCAGTTCTGCTGTTTCATTCTCTCCTCATGCTGTTTTCTCAGTCAAAGCTTACCTGGTGAAAGGAGCATTGGACAGGAGTCAGGTAGCTTCAAAATTTGGTCACTTAGAAGTAGGTAACCCAAATTATCTTGAATTTGAATTTTTAAAAATGTACAAAATAGATATAATTAAACCTTTGTCAGAAGACTAGATATAGAAATAAATAATTTCTGCAAAAGCACCTAGTAGAATTCCTGGCATGTAGTAGGCACTAAGTAATTAGTGTTTTAGTTTTTGCTGCATATAAATCAACCCTAAAACTTAGTAGCTTAAAACAACAATGATCACTTATTATTTTTCATAGTTTCTGTGGATCAAGAAGTTCAGAAGGGCTCAGTTGGGCCATTCTTGCTTAGAATTTCTCATTCACTCGCAGTCAGATGTCAGCTGGGGCTGTGGTCATCTGAAGAAAGTGGGGATTCACTTCCAAGGTGGCTCACTTGTACAGCTGCAGGTTGGTTCTGATTGCTGGCTGGTGAGCCTCCGTTTCTACGAAATCTTTTCTACAGAATTGCTTGAGTATATTGTGGTGTGGTGGCTAGCTTCTTCTGGAATGAGCAATTTAAGACAAGGTAAAAATTAGTCACGCACTACCATTTCAATCATATTCTACTGGTCACATAAAGACAGCCCTGGCTGGGTGCAGTGGCTCATGCCTGTAATCCCAGCACTTTGGGAGGCTGAGGCGGGTGTATCACTTGAGGTCAGAAGATTGAGACCAGCCGGGCCAACATAGTGAAACCTCATCTCTACTAAAAATACAAAAATTAGCTGGGCGTGGTGGCAGGTGCTGTAATCCCAGCTACTCCACAGGCTGAGGCAGGAAAATCACTTGAACCCAGGAGGCGGAGGTTGCAGTGAGCCGAAATCACACCACTGCACTCCAGCCTGGCGACAGAGTGAGACTCTGTCTAAAACAAACAAACAAACAAACAAAAGACAGCCCTGATTTGATGTGGGAGAGGGTCTGCATAAGACAATGAATACAAAGGAACGTGAATTTTTGGAGACCATCTTGGAGTTGGGTACAATAGTTAGACATTTATTTTCTTAGAGAAAACACTGACCACCTTCACTATAGTTAACCAACTGACCTGCTTTTCAATTTCACCTTGATGTATTCCTTTTTAGGTTAGTCAAGCCCAACCTGCCTCACTTTACCTTTCTTGCTCTCTCTCTTCATCTTTCTCTATGTTTCTCTCTCTCTCTCTCTCTCTCACACACACACACACACACACACTGACACACATAGGACTAGAATCAACATCTAAATTTTGCAAACAATATTTCTCAAATTAAAATAATCTTTTTAAAATAAGCTTTTTAATTTTAGAGTAGTTTTGTATTTACAGAAAAATTGTGAAGATAATGCAGAAAGTTCCCATAGTCCCCACACCCACTTTCCTCTATTATTTTAGGCAATGCCTTGAAAGGTAGAAAGGGTGTCAATAGGTCAAGATTGAACAATGCAAGCAAAAGCTCTACGGCAAGGAATTAATCTCCTTTCATACCTTGTAGGTGACAAAATCCAGCATTTGAAAAGAGATGCAGAATGACATAAACTAGAGAACTAAATGAGTCAGATGAAGTTGCTGTCTGTCTTATTATGACTGTAAAAAGAAATACTTGTTATTATTGGAGAAATAATTTTTAGAAAATAATAAAACCAGATAGAAAGGTAACCAATTTGGCAACCTCACAATCCAAAGGAACGAAGATTGAATGACTTGTTTTCTAATACAATATAGGTACAGTTGAATTATATGATCTTTATAATCCTTTTTAGGCTTCTGCAACATGATTAAATGGAAAACAATGAAAGTAAAATTTAAATAAAAAATGATTTGGCTGAATAGTGATTTTGCTTCTGTGAACCAGTACTTCTTCTCCTAGAGATAATTATTAAATGGAAGGAGACTCCATTTTTTGGAGTAGCGAAGGAGTTTTGTCTCACTAAAAGCTATAAAGCAAGATGTTTGTAAATGATCTGCAGTATATACAGTCAGATTGCATTTTATTCCATAGAGAGAACAGGAAAGTTATTATTGCCCATTTACAGGTTAGCAAACTGAGGCTGGAAGGAACACTCTCCAGACTAGGCCAAGACCACAGACTGTGTAGATTTTAAAAGTTTGGTTAACTAGACCAAAGGATTACAGCCCATGAAAGATTCCAGAACAGAGATTTGTAGGCAAAATTAAGTGTATTATCTGGAAGGTCTGTTCCATGTTGTGTAACCCAAGTCCTGAAGAAGGAAAGTTGCTGTTTCAAGGTATTTTCCTTCTCTCTGTTTCTCTCTCTGTCTCTGATACACACAAACACCCACACATGCACATACAATCTCTGAATTCACTCAAACTTAATACTTTTTTGTGCTTTGAAAATTTTAAACAGCAGTGAGAAAGGGAAAAATCTGATAATATTCCTCAATAACTTCACTAAGTCTTCCTGCCCCCAGGCCCACCCCAAGGTCCTCCAATCTATCATTCTTAGTGACTCCAGGTTACTGCTCCCTGTGCCAAACAAAAACAAAAACAAACAAACAGAAACACTGAACTTCTGCACATGTCAACCCCATGCTTACCTAACTCCAAAATGCACAACTAAACATGTTATCTTTATCCCTTCGTAAAAACATTTGGTGGTTTCCTGCAGGATCAAGCCAAACACCTTAGCTCCACATATGCATCGTTTGAACATCGGGTCCTAACGTTCCATTGTAGCCAAATTTCTCATCAGTTTCCTCATAAATACTACACTCTCAGGGCACTAATATGACATGTTGGAGGGTGATGGGGCTGGTATCCAGATGCATACAGAAAATTTTCTCATGCCTGGAATTATCATTATTCTTGTCACAACAACGACTGCTTTATTTTTTCAGTGCCTACTTGATGACAAGCATTGCACTAGGACTTAACATGTAATATTTCAGTTAAAGCTTATAACAAGCCTTCTTCCAAGTAATTATCCCCAATTTCCTTTGAGATTACAGAATTAAAGATTAATTTCTACTCCAGGACCTACGGCTAATGCAAGGGTGGATTCGCTCAGATCTGTCTGCCTCTAGAGCCTATTTTCTTTCTCCTATGTTAGTAGAGTGCTACAAAGAGCTGTGACTTTGGAGGCACGTGGGACTGGGTTGCAATCTCAGCCCTGCCATTTACAGGCAGAATAACCTTATGCAGACTGATTACTGTCTCCAAATCCCAGTTTCCTCATTTGCAAAAATTAAGATACAAGAAAGGACCTACCTTTTAAACTTTCTGTGCGAATCAAAGGAGAAAACAGATATAAAGTGTTTAGTTGCTGGTATTATTGAATCTCATCACTTCTACTTAAAAATCTCTTATTTCTCAAGATCCAGTGCACTTGCCACTTCTTAAATTGACACTTTATCCAATTCTGCCAGATGGAATTGTTTTTTCCTATGTTCCCGTATTACTTTAGTAGTATTTAGTCTTATTTGTTCCCCATTGGTCAAGAGGTTCTGGAAGGCATGTGTTTTGCTATGTTGGCCTAAGTTCCCCACAAAGCAAACTCTAAGCCAAAGATTTGAGTAAAGCAGTCTTGAGAGGTGCAATGAACATTGGTAGATAAGGGAAGAAACAAATAGAGAGGGAAAGCAGCCCTGAAGAGATTTGTTATTAAGTCAACTATTGTAGTGGGTAACTGATCATTACTATCCCACAGTCAGACTCTGGAAAACTGAGAACTCAGAATTACCCTAGTCTAGAAGGTGGGATTCTGGGTATTTATATTTGTACACTGATTAGTCTTGGATTATGGGCCACCCGTATACCTGTACAGACACTTCTGGCTTACATAGTGGGTTCTGGAAGCCTGAGGTAAGCCCTGCAACAAAGATGAAGGTACTGCCTTTGAAAGTTAGGCTGGTTTATGGCAAGGGGACCCAAGATAATAGGGTGGAAAAGTGGCAATGTCTACTGTGTGTGTCTCATGCTTCTGTATCATCATCTACACATTCACACACCTGCTCTTGCTCTTTATTAATTTTTACCTGGACTTTTCTTGTAGAATGTCCAGTATACGGTGTACAACCAATAAATGATTAAAGAAGAAAGGGAAGAATAGAGAAGAGAAAGAAAGAAAAAGGAAGAAAAAGGAGTGAAAAGGGGGCGAAAGTAAAGGAAGAGAAATGCATGGAAAGCAGGGGAAGAGAAAGGAAAAAATGAGAAGGGAAGAGAGGAAGGAGGAAAGAAGGGAGAGTAGGAAAAGGGAAGAATGGCACCTGTGTTGTGATTTGAAACAGAGAAGTCTCCCTTTTGCCTTTCAAGGTAGCAATAAATGAAATGTATACAGATGCTAAAGAAATAAAGAATTCCTAGGATGGCATATATATGGCTGTCTAAATGTCAATTCAAGATATTTAATATAAGAACAAATTAAAGAATCAGAGTTATGGTATCTTGTTTTTTCCTTGCCTGATCGAAAACCAAAAAAGTTACTATAAGACTGGTAATAAGTCATGACCCTTGGCATATATAATTTGAAAAAAGAATCTAAGAAAGGCAAGTAAGGATTTTCTTCTTGCTGTATGGGGTAATAAGTTTTATAATGAAAACAATTGCAAGTTACATAAACAATTGTATGCACAGCTATTTTGAGGGGTGTCAAGTTGCAGGATATAGTCTTGCCTATGAGGACCTCAAATGGAGTATAGATGAAGGCTATATGTACTGAGAAGGTCAAGATCCTATGTCGCCAGGAATGGAAGACGGTAAAATTTCTAAGGAACATAGCTGTAAAGGACCCCATGAGACAAATGCTAAAATATTTGAAGAAGGTAGGACATTGTTCTAGAGGTTAGCTGTGCATGGGATTGGTGTTGAAAGCAAGGGACTTGCTATCCTGGTTTTAGGAATTTTGAAAAATGGCATAAGGAATGGCCTCCAGAGGAGAAAATTGTCAGGGAAATGGAATTAGTGGTGATCTCTTGGTCACCACTTTATTTAGTGAAGAAGATAAAAAGAATCAATCAAATAATGTTATCTGGCAATTGGGAAGGGATTTCAACGACAAGGGAGAGCAGAGGATCATGGAAGAGATGATAGGGGAGCACTAGAACTAAGCTATAAACAAATGAGAAGAAAATACTGTAGCGAGGAGTAGTTTGAAATCAGACAGTCCTGGGTTTGAATTCTGACTCTGCTACTCAGTTGCAGGCATTGATCAAATTTTAGAAGTTTTTTTTAAGAAAAATAATGCAAAATATAAAACTAAAATTAGGACCAAATATAAATTTGTATTTTAAAAATAAAGTAAAATGAAATTTAAAAGAAATATAAAAGCTAACAGACACCCAAAATATCTCAATATTCAGAAAAATAGCAATATTTTCATTGACTAATTGCTTGACAGTTATATATACTGTATAACTTGTATAATGCATTCTTTTTACATTTTTTGCCAGCAAATCCTTAAGTCATCTCTTCATATGACAATGGTTTTGCAATATCATTTTCTATTGTAAGAATACAAAGATGCTTCAGTCCTTCCTCTAACATAGTTGGTATAATCTTTTTAAATGACTGTTCAGAAAAGTGTCTTTTGGTTCCATAGGTCATTATTGGTAATGATTTTTAGAATTATTGCGGAATTGGGAAAAACCTGTGTTAAACCCCTTCCATATGTGAACAGTAAGATTTGGAAGGAGCATTTTCCATAGACTAGTTTTTGACGCCACACACTTTAAACTTTGTCTTTCCTCTGTTACCTGGATACTCCCAGTGCTGGCTTTGCAGGTCAGATCCATTTTGTGATCCAACTTCTGGACCTGCATCCATGTCATGATGCCAGATGAGCTGACACAGTGAATTCCTACACTGGAGTGGCTAGTGATGACTTAACCAAATGTAAGCATGCCACTAAACCCCAGCTAAATGTATCCTCAATTCAACTAGCCCCTAGTCATCTCCCCAAAATGTCCATGACCAACCACTCCAATGCTCTGAGGGGGAGGGTGATGGTGAGGAAGCTGGAATGAAAAGAGAAAACAGCCTTCACTGATTTTTGTTAAAGTATCTAGCTTTTGCAAATTTAGTTCAGACATATTACCACGTGAACATAATGCTAGGGCTTCTTGCAGGGCCTTAGAAGGGACTCCTGCAAGCAAAGGAACCAGAGCCTAAGCTCCATTAACTTTACAGTAAGTCTACTGCTGACCAGTTACGTTTATGCTAGTTATATAACTTCTCTACGTATCCATTCCTTTATCTCACAGAATTATAAGGCAGATGAACTGAAAGAACGCATGTAAAGTGCACTGTTCCTGACATATAGTAAATAGTCAATACATGGCAGATAAAAAAATATAATTACTAGATTTTACAAACTGGTAACCTCTTATTTTGTGTATTTGATTACGGTAGGTGCCATCGAAACTCTCAAAGGCTATGAAGGTTTTTTGTTTTTGTGGTAGTTTTTATTTAAAGAGAGTTAGTGTGGGCTACTTGAGTACTTTTTACCCTCCCTGTAGAACTAGGGGCACCTTGAAGTATTATAATGGAGAGCTTGGAATCTCCAGGGGTGGGGGACAGTTTTATTGCAGAGCAGTGAGGGTAAAATAGCTTTAGTCCATTAGGAAATCCTGCCTCTGAAAGGATGCCCTCTCTTTTACTCTGCTAATGTAGCAGGTATGTGGGCTTAAATAAAAGCATTCATTATACCTATATACATTCCTGATAGAGGGGAAGAAATGAATGAACAAATATATATGAACACACGTACCCATTTTTTAGCAGGTTGATGTTCTGGGCATTGTGCTGGACTCTCATATTTGCCATCTCATTTAAGCTTCACAGGAAGCTTGTGCCTGTGAATGTCCTCAATATACGGATGAAGGAACAAACACGAAGAGAGGAGATAAGCCTTCTCAGCCCTCACTTGGAATGTTTCATGAACAAGTGGAAGGGCCTGAGGGATAGAAGCTCTGCTCCATCTGTGTGGTTCTCAGCTATGCTGCAGCAGTGCTGAACCAGCTAGCTTGGCTGCCCTCCCCCTTGCCCCGATCCTGGGGCAAAGCCAGCACTCTAAGTCAGTCTCCAGAATTCTGTGCATCAGTCCAAGGAGGGCAAGACTAAGCTTGATTAAAAGGAGTAATAGCCAGAGACAGAGATTGGAGTGGGGGATGGTTTAAAGGCTGGAAAAGAGGAGGGAATGGTTATCTTCAATGTGGAGAGAATGTTAAGTGGAAGTGCAAATATTCAAGTATATATATTTTTGGATAATGGTAAGAGTAGCTTTCTTACTGTCCCCTTGCTAAGTCTCTAGGTAGCTAGCATTAATCAAAATAGCTACTTTATTTTAGTTTTTAAAAATATAATTTATTTAATTCTGAAATCGAAAATCTGTATTTGTAAACCAGAGAGATTAAAAGACCGTTATTTTCTTCACTAAAGGATTTACAGTAAAATTTAGTTAACCAACCAGTACCCTCACAATATCTAAAATTGGATTTATTGTTGAAGATTTGTCTATTACCTTAAGCAGTAAGGCGTACATCAGACCATCAAAATCTTCCATGTCATCAGTGATGGTACCTCTGACTGGGAACTGAGATGAAAAGTGGAAAAGTACTGAAATAATTTTATTCCTGCCCTTTCTAGCTCCTCAGACTGACTATCATAGACACCTGGGCTGCTGGCCACCCTGCCCATTCCTTGGTCCTCTAGGATAAGAGTTTAAGTGGCAAAGTAAGAGGCATTGTTATGTGTGAGAGAGAAGAGTATCACAGATTGCGTTCCCTGGAAGCAGATGCTGAGATAGAGATAGACAAGCAAAATGTCTATGACAGGAAGAGAAGGGGAAAGAACAGGATTGGACAAGAGGAGAGTTCAGACCATGATTCAAGATTGGCAAGGCTTACTTGGTTGAGAGGGCCAGCCCCATATTGCTCTACCTTTGCTCAGTCATTGGGTACCAGCCACTCAGGAAGAATGAGGCCCTGGTTCTCTGCCGTTAAGGAAAACTCTGAAGAAGCCAATGATTGGAGGCTGTATGATATCAGCTGCTTCCTGAAGCTGGGCAGATCCTTACTCCTTGAAGGAAGATCTTGGTAGCACATTTTCTATTACAGATCTTCTTCTCTACATATATTGTGGTATCAGGTCCTCTGGGACTCTAGGGGACCTCTTTTATTTACAGACACTTAGAAAAGCAAAGTTAGTAGTACAGAAAAGCGAAGTTAGCAGTACAAGCTGTAGCTGCCATAGTTTAAAGTTGGTCTCAGGGCAATGACTGGTACTCATCTCCCTCCTCTACTCAACTTTCTAGAGTCCCCTCAGCTACTACTTCTGCTGTTCTCCACAGTTTACCTGGTAGCATGACCTGAATCCTCATTTCTGAGCCCATCAAAGGTCGTCCTCTTATACTCCTACCTTGTCCAGTCACTGAATAAGGGTAGCCCTGGGAATAACATCACCTCAACTCTCTGTGGCTGAAGCAGATCTTCAAGGGGCAATGGATAGAGGCTGTCTGCTGACCACATTCCCTGAAATTGGACAGCAAGTCCTTCCTTGAAGGCAGATCTGAGCAGCACGTTTTCATGTCTGCCATTTTAAGCATCTCTCACAAAATAATAATAAAATATAATTTATACTGGAATAATAATTTACCTGTTATCTAGTTTTTGTATATTTTTAAGTGAAACAGATTATAATTATTTTAAAATCTTTGATTTTAGATTTCTCTATAAAACACATATTTCTGGGTTACTAGGTAGCACAAAGGAGGAAGAAATGACCATCTAGATCCTAAATGAGTGTAAGTTTTTGCTTTAGCAGGTTGTTGTTGAGTTAATGAATACAAGCCAGCTAGGCCAGTAGCTCATGCCTGTAATCCCAGCACTTTGGGACTTTCGGAGGCCGAGGTGGGTGAATCACCTGAGGTTAGGAGTTCGAGACCAGCCTGGCCAACATGGTGAAACCCCGTCACTACTAAAAATACAAAAATTAGCTGAGTGTGGTGGCGCACACCTGTAATCCCAGCTACTTGGGAGGCTGAGGCAGGGGAATTGCTTGAACCCAGGAGGCAGAGGTTGCAGTGAACTGAGATTGTGCCATTGCACTCCATCTCCACCTTGGGTAATAGAGAGAAACTCCATCTCAAAAAAAAAAAAAAAAGAAAGAAAGAAATAAAGAAAGAATGCAGGCCCTTTTTGGTGTCTTTCTCCATTCCTTAAGAGAGAGGCACAAATTCCATAACCAAAGTAGCCTTGTTTGGATATCTTTCTGATAATAAAAGCTTCAAAGTGAATCATAAAGTCTTGGCAAAATTGAGTGAGTGAATGCTAAGAATAGGTGGCAAATCAGTAGAATGAAAAGATAAATTTCCAGAGAGGACTGAAAAATAGCTCTAAGTGATGGAGACCATCTTCAAAGGGGGAAAGGAATGAGAAATGACCTCATTCTCCAATAAGCAGACATCAGAGTCAGAACTAAAGACCCCTAAGAGAGGCTAATGCACTGTTTAAGGCTGGGAAAAGGCTGTGGTCAGTGTGAGCCACCCAGCAGGCTCACCTCAGTGTGAACACAGAGGCTTCTTAAAGTTATATGCACAAGCAATAGTCTCCCTTAGGCCAAGTGTGGAAGCTAATGGAGGCTGAAGACCTGTGAGTCAACTGGTGGGACTAAGCTATGAACTATGTTTATCATTATTAGCACAGTTGACAGACTACAGTGACTTGCAAAAACATGGAGATGAATATTTGTGTATACATACTTTATGTACATATGTCTACAAACTTTGCAGAAAAAATTCCAGCCTCATCTACATGAGAACACAGATCCAAATACATACACATAAACCTTAGCAAATCAATGAACCTATTTCTGTTGACCAAATGAGTCTTATCAAAGCCCTGAAAAATAACCTTTAAAAACAACAGTGTCAAAACTCTGATACAGACTTTTTTTTTTTTTTTTTTTTTGAGACAGTACCTTGCTCCATTGCACAGGCAGAGCAACATGGTGCAATCACTGGTCACTGCACCCTTAGCCTCCCAAGCTCAAGTGATCCTCCCACCTCAGCCTCCCAAGTAGCTGGCACCAGAGGCACACACCACCAGGCCCAGCTAATTTTTTTTAAAAAAATTTTGTAGAGATGAGATCTTACTGTATTGCACAAGCTGGTCTTGAACTTTGACACAAGATTATTACTGAATTCTTTAAGGGCAAAGACTTTTTTCTAATCCTTGTTGAAACTCCTAGAGTGGTACTTGGCATATAGTAGTTACTCAATAAATGTTTTTGAATGAAGAATAAATGATATTTGATTAACTACAAGTAGAACAAAGAGTCAATCTTTTTTTTTTTTTTTTGGAGACAAGGTCTTGTACTGTCACCCAGGCTGAGTGCAGTGGCCCAGTCTTGGCTCACTGCCACCTCAACTTCCCAGGCTCAAGCTATCCTCCTGCCTCAGCCTTGTGAGTAACTAGAACTACAGGCCTACACGACCATGCCTGACTAAATTTTTTGTATTTTTTTGTAGAGATGGGGTTTCACCATTTTGCCCAGGCTTGTCTCGAACTCCTGGGCTCAAGTGATCTGCCCACCTTAGCCTCCCAAAGTGCTGGGATTACAGGTGTGAGCCACTGCACCCGGCCCTGAATGGGTCAGTCTTTAGGAGCTGTATTACAGTTATAATTTACTTTACCTATCCCATATCAATGCCACTTGTTATGGAACAAGGATTATTAGAATTGGAATGGGCTTTAGGAATGATCTAATTAAATCCTCTCATTTTCCCATGGGAAAGTAGGTTAGAGGAGTGAAATGACACATAAGGCCACTACATTAATTTGTGATCTGACCTCTTCTAGAACCCAGGGATTCTGGCTTTGAATTCACTGGGCCATCAAATGAATATCAAGAGACTTTTGATCGGTTCCATATAGACATATTCATTTGTGTCATGCAGTTTGTATGAGTCTGTGTGTTTGTGTGTGTTGGGGGGATGAGTAAGTAACATTTCTGATTCTATTTTCAGATTTCTTACTTCCCCCTCACAACACCATTTGCACAGCGATGGTCAAGTCAGTAGGCATATGCATGAGAACCCCCTGTCTTGTCCTCCTCCCTTTGCCAGTTCGTCTGTCTTTGAATTTTTTTGTATGTGAATATTCTGGGATAAACCTCATTTTAGATTCTAGTAAACCTGATCTTTAAAATCAGTTTGGGTCCCTATCTCATGTGCCTGTTCTGTTTAAAATTTCTAAACAATAAATATTTCAATCTTTCACTTGTACAATTACCAGATATAAGCTACATTATCTCATGCACTTTGCTGTTCACTTTCTACCTCAGGTGCTCCCTGCAGCCAACCTTTCAACATAGTGCCTGCCATCATCATTAAAGAGTCCCCAAGGCTCTTTTACAGAGTAATAACCTTGGCAGCACTGTGCCCAGTGCCAAATCTCCCTCCATGGCTAGTTATAGGATTTGTTCTTCTCTGGTACTGTGTGACACTGAAGCTGGCCTCAGTGAACTTCCTATTTTTTATTTCAGTCTTCGTTTCCTTCTCTCATTATTTCTCCTCTTCTCTTTGCTTCTGTAATGCCTTGTTTCAGGTCAAGCTCGGCTCAACTTTCACTTTCTTCATTTAACTTCTCAGTTCTCCTGACAGCTCATTCTTTTTCTCTTGTTAAAGCTGCACTTTGCAGAGTGTTCTTACTCTGTAAATGGTTTTGGTTTTGGTTCATGCTTAATCAAAAATATGTATTTTAATTCTAATTATAAAGTATTACTTTATAACTTGAAAGAAAATATTGTGCAGGAACTGCTGTAAGGATTAGGGATGGAGCAGCGAATGAAGTCCCTGCTTTCAGTGGAGTTCACTAGTGGAGGCAGATTACAAGTAAATGAATATTCAATAGAAGTGAGGTAGTGAAGGTGCAATGAAGAAAAATAAGCAGGAGGAAACAGAGAAGATGAGGAGAAGTGAAAGAGGAATACTTTTGGTGGAGTCAGGAGCATGTCTGTGATGATGTGACAGTGAGAAGGAATGAATTGAAGGAATCAACTCTGCAAAGACCTCGGGGAAGTGTGTGCCTGGCAGAGGGACTAACAAATGTAAAGACCTTAAGGTAGAAATAAGCACAGACTTTTCAAAGATGAACAAGAAGACCATCATGGCCTGGGGAATGGTGCAAGAGAGGAATGCTGGAAAGCTGGCAAGGTAGGTCAGGACCAAAGCCCATGCAGCCAAGCCATTGAAGAAGAGCAGAATGGCACGGTCTGCATGATATGCTAATGTGACTCCTCTGCTTGTTACATGCAGAATTGACCTGGGGGCGCTGAGAGAGATTGGAAATGTGGGGAAGTCAATGAGGTGGCAATTGGAGGAAGATATGGGTAGGATTTGGAGGGGAGCAGTAGGGTATATCAGAAGGGCTGAAATTCAGATTTATTTTGCTATAACATGTAAGGGAAAGGGCAGTCAAGAATGATTGCTAGGTTTTTGGGACTGAGCCAAAGAAGAATAAAGACGCCATTAACCATTTGTGAAAACCCGGGAAGTGTACATATCTGGTTTATACGGTAGGTAGGGCAGAACTGTGAGAGCTCTGATTAGATGTAAGTTTGAAATGCTGACTTAGAAAATTCAAAAGAATAAAAGGATATTTTCAAAATCTCAATTTAGTGCTCTAATTCAAAGGAAAGACAACATTATGTTTTTTCCTTTCAACCTGTAACTCTGTATTTTTTATTTAACTTTAAACCTACCTTATTTCAAAAGAACTGTGTCCTCTGAATTAATGTGCAAAACTATATTGTAATAGTTAAATAATTCAGTAATCTTGTGTCAAAGTTCAAGACCAGCTTGTGCAATATAGTAAGATCTCATCTCTACAAAAAAAGTATTTTAAAAATTAGCTGGGCATGGCGGTGTGTGCCTCTGGTGCCACCTACTTGGGAGGCTGAGGTGGGAGGATCACTTGAACTTGGGAGGCTCAGGTTGCAGCAAGCAGTGAGTGCACCACATCGCTCTGCCTGTGCAATGGAGGGAGGTACTGTCTCAAAACAAAACAAAACAAAAACTCTGTATCAGAGTTTTGACACATCTGGATGTGTAAAGGAATTTTTTTTGAAAAGCTTCTGTCTCTATAATCTGAAAGTACCTATTGGAAGTTTTAAATATGCGAGGCTGAGAAGCTCCCAAGAAAGTCCAGGCCTTACAATTTGACAAAGTGGTTGGTCTTCTCCCAGTGTAACTATTAACACAATGCAGGATCCTTGTCAGTAATAGTTGACTATGTGAGTCTCTCTCCATTCTCTCAGCCACTGATATTTAATGTTAATAAGGGGCAGAACGGGATGAAGTCAGCTTCATAAGAGGCTCTGTGTCATTCTGAGGAGAATGTGGTATTGATTTTTAGAGGCTTAGAAGCTGCAGTGGTTTGCAATAGCAATGTCCTGGACCGAGAATGAAGGGACATGCTGTCTAGACCAGGCATTGTCACTTTATTACTGTGTGGCCTTCAAGTCACATGACGCCTATGGAATTCAGTTTCCACACATATGAAGTAGGGCCAATACTATACAGCTGGCAAGACTGTTGTGGGGATTCTTTAAAATCATGTGGAAATATTTAAGGGCAATGAAACAATACACATATATATTATATTTTGAATTATCAATATCTGTCAAAAACTACAGAAAGGTAAATTCTATAGATAAAATCGAACTAGAAAGAGATTTAAGAGCAATGCAGATTTATACAGCCAAGGACATTTCTAGGTCTTAAAATTATTCATGTTATGTCATAACTTAGAGTGGATAATAGAGAGCTTTTTACAACGGACACTGAGTAAGGCATGAGAATAAACTGGTCCCTCAATAAAGTGGAGCAAGTTTTCTTTTTTTTTTTTCTTAAACAGGGTCTCACTCTGTCACCCAGGCTGGAGTGCAGTGGTGCGATCTCAGCTCACCGCAACCTTCGCTTCCTGGATTCAAGTGATTTCCAGCTAGTTTTTATATTTTTAGTAGAGACGGGGTTTCGCCATATTGGCCAGGCTGACCTGGAACTCCTGAGCTCAAGTGATCTGCCTGCCCCGGCCTCCCAAAGTGCTAGGATTACAGGCCACTGTGCCTAGCGATGGAGCAAGTTTTTTTTTGTTTTTTTAAATGGTATATATTTATACCAACAAGTGATTGAACAAAGCATATGACACTGTTTTACTTTTTTGTTGACATAATGCTTGATAGGATGTTTGTCCCCTCCAAATCTCAGGTTGAAATGTGTTCCCAAGGTTAGAGGTGAGGCCTTGTAGAAGGTATTTAGGTGATGGGGACAGATCCTTCATGAGTGCCCCTCCTGGCCATCGTGGAAATGAGTGAGTCATTGATCTATTCGTTCACCTGAGAGCTGGTTGTTTAAAAGAGCCTGAATCTCCCTTTCTACTTCTGTCATCATGTGATATGCCTGCTCCCCTTTCCCCTTCTGCCATGATTGTAAGCTTTCTGAGACCCTCACTAGAAGCAGAAGCTGGCATTATGCCCTGCTACAGACTGCAGATGTGTGAGCCAAATAAACCTCCTTTCTTTATAAATTACCCAGCCTTAGGTATTTCTTTATAGTAGTGCAATATGGACTAATACAATGCCTTATTCAAATAAAATTTGAAATGGTTTGTGAAACAATGTCAATAAAAATGATATATAAAGGATTAAAGAAATGGATTGGAAAGGAAAATGAAGGTAGGAAAAAACCATGAAGTTAGAAATTAATGTTATTATGAAAAACACAGGCCGGGCGCGGTGGCTCAAGCCTGTAATCCTAGCACTTTGGGAGGCCGAGACGGGCGGATCACGAGGTCAGGAGATCGAGACCATCCTGGCTAACACGGTGAAACCCCATCTCTACTAAAAATACAAAAACTAGCCGGGCGAGGTGGCGGGCGCCTGTAGTCCCAGCTACTCCAGAGGCTGAGGCAGGAGAATGGCGTAAACCGGCGAGGCGGAGCTTGCAGTGAGCTGAGATCCGGCCATTGCACTCCAGCCTGGGCGACAGAGCAAGACTCCGTCTCAAAAAAAAAAAAAAAAAAGAAAAACACAGCTGAAAGTTCCTTGCTAGGAGTTGCTCACTGTTTGGTTCTGAGCTTCCTAGAGGGCCCAGCTCAAAAGGAAGCATGAGTTATGAGACATATTGTCAGTTTTACAAAAGCAATCATTCACTGCAATGTGGAAATTTCTTTTGTTGTGTTTTTCCCCCAAAAGAAACAATTTGTGTAAGAAGATATAATTTGAATGGCCTCAGCTGACCTTTCCTTTTCTCACTTAAAATACTGAGTTACTTGCTTGATAATGGGTTATCAAATGGAGAATTAATCTATGAAATCCACTGGTGCCACAGAGATCACCTATGACTTAAGAGGCGTTTCTGAAAGCAATCTAATTTGGCAAAGTAGACAATGACCTAGAAAGTTATAATGAACAAAACACAGAGAAACAGGAGAGTCTTACAATGGAAAAGGTATCAAGTTAAAATCTGAAACTGTTGTTTTATATCTGACATCATTGCATATGACTAACTTTATTACCCCAGGACAAGGAAATTGTCTTAGCCTACGTTTTTTTCATCTGAAAAATTCTGATTTGGAAATAGATGACCTTTTAATTTGTCTTTCTAGCTGTGAGAATCTGAGTTTGCAATTACACTTTGGATCAGATAAACAAGGCAGGTTGTCTTGGAAAAGGAAAATAACATTTAGAATGAGGGCAAGTACTAGAGGAAAAGAACAAAAAACTGGAGAAATGGTTTCTGTTGTTAAAGCAGCAGATCAAGTGCCAGATCTGGAATTCTGCTTCACATGTGAAGGGACTTGCTCCCCAATCCCTGTGCCCAGGACTCCCTGCCCACCCTGACCCACTAGGATACTGGAGATTTGGAGGGTAGGAAGAAACAGAGGCTCCTGCAAATGGGAGACAGCAATGCATATAAGGGCATGAGTACATGTCAAAAGCAGGGAAATTCAGTTTCATGTGTATACTGTGTGCTTGCTCCTTCTTTCCCTACTTCCAAAATGGTGGTAGCCAGAATCTTCTCCTTCAGGTAGGGAACGGGAACACTTATCTCTTACAAATCAGCCTAGCCAAAGAGAAAAAATTCAAGAGATGCTGACATCACAGATTCCCCAGTGAAGAAGCCCAGCCATTACACTACACAGACACGCAGTCAATAAGCTCCACCTACTTGCTCAAAACTTCCAGTTAACATTCTAATGCAGATAGACCACCTATGGCCACCAGACAGTACACAGGTAAAATACAAGTGAACATGAAACAGTAAATTGGGCCAGCCACGCTGGCTCATGCCTATAATCCCAGCACACTGGGAGGCTGAGGCGAGTGGATCACCTGAGGTTAGGAGTTCAAGACCAACCTGGCCAATGTGATGAAACCCTGTATCTATTAAAAATACAAAAATTAGCCAGGTATGGTTGTGCACACTTGTAATCCCAGCTACTTGGGAGGCTGAGGCAGGAGAATCTCTTGAACCCGGGAGGCAGAGGTTGCAGTGAGCCGAAATCATACCAATGCACTCCAGCCTGGGCAGCAACAAGAGTAAAACTCAGTCTCAAAAAAAAAAAAAAAAAAAAAAAAGTAAGTTGGATGAATTTTTTTTAAAAAATCAAAATATTCTGATTAATGTGAATATGAATATATAAGGTATATGCATATAAGGTATAAACCTTTTGGGGGAAAACAATGATTTAAAGAAGTACTTTCAGAGGAGAAAAAGAAGAGCTGTTATACATCTTAGATATTAAAATAAGATAGCAGAAGCAAAAAATGTATTAGAAAATTTGGGAGACAAATTTGAGGAAAGCTTACAGAAAGTAAAACAAGAAGGCAAAGCTATAAAAAACAGAGCAAGAAAACCATAGGAAGACTAGTGGGAACAGTCCATAAAATCTAGCAGCAGGGAACAGAGAAAATCTAAAGAAGGAAAGTAATACAGAAATAATTTAAAAACTGTTTCCAGAACTGGAGCACAGTGTTTCCAAATTGAAATAGCCCACTGTGTTTATAAAAATGAGTGATAAAAGACTCATCACAAGACATAGTATTGTGAACAGAATACTGAATGCAAAATATAAAAAGTAATAAAAATATCCAGATTAAAAGTTCATGTTTTATTGAAAGGATCGATAATCAATATGGCAGTAAAGCATGAAGGTTAACAGCATGAGCTCTCAACCCAGCTCCCCTGGATTCTAATTCTGTAATTACTAGCCCTATAACCCTGAGGAAGTTACTACAACCCTGTGTCACAGCTTTCTCATCTGTAAAATGAGGATAAAAGGTAGCGCCTAGCTGACAGAGTTGTTGTGAGGATTAAGTGAGATGAAAAACATGAATACATATAGAAGTGTGACTGACATATAGTGCTGAGAAAATGTTAGGCATTATCATTGAGACTTTAATTAGTCGCTCTGGAAGGTAGAAGGCAATAGGTCAAAGCCTCCAAAATTGTGAGGGCACATGATTTCTAGTCTAGTATTCTATTTCCAGACAACTATCATTTAAGTACGAGAGTAAAATAAAAATATTTTAGATATACACAGTCTCAAAAATGTTATCTCCTATGTATACTTTATCAGGAAGCTGTGCTCTATCAAAACAAAGAAGTAAGCCAAGAGAGAAGAAGACATGGAATCAGGTAAAAGGAAATCCCATATAAAATATGGAAAGAGAATCCCCAAGACAATGGTGGAAGGAGACTTTAAAACAACAGCTAATCCTCAACCAGTCCTGATGTGGACAAGTCAGAAGAGTGCTGGGATTTAAGATGAAGTTGACATTGAATGTGTATCAGTGCACTGAAAGATTTTCACAACTGAGAAAGTATCTGTGAATAAAAGAATGACAAATATATAGGAAACTAAGAATAAACAGCAATAATAATACCTTAAAATGAAAAAAATTAACAATTAAGGAAACCAAAATCTGTTCAGAAAAGGAAGAATAATAATTGTACCCAACCTGACTCACCTCTGTCTAGTGTTTATGTGGTCATAATACTATAAACACTATAGTGATATAACTAAAATTATAATAAAGCTCTGTTGAGAAGAAAGGAGAAAGAATAAGGGGGTATGTGTTTATATTTGGGATATAGGTAGTGAAAATAAAAGCTAAAGTATAATTTTCTATGATAGGAAGTCAATACATCAGGCCTAAAAATAAAAACTCAAATTTGTTTGCTTTTTCTTTGTTTTTAGATTGGTGGAAATATGGGGGCAAATATCATAAAATTAGTTCAAAGAGCTGAAAGTAGCTGCCTCTAAGGAACAAAAATTGGAAAGAGGTAGTCGGAATTCTATTTTTCTGTAATAAGCCTTGTGCAACAATTTGACACTCTACATTATGACCGTGTGTAATTTGATATAAAATACACTGAATTCAAAAATTAATATTATTGTTAAAAATTAGAGAAGTCCTAGCCAGGACAATCAGGTAAGAGAAAGAAATAAAAGGCATCCAAATGTAAAAAAGGATGCCAACTATCTCCCTTCACTGACAATATGATTCTATATGTAGCAAACCCTAAACACTCCACAAGAAAGCTCCTAAAACTGATAAACAACTTCAGTAAAGTTTCAGGATACAAAATCAATGTCCAGAAATCAGTAGCATTTCTACATACCAATAATGTTCAAGCCGAGGGCCAAATCAAGAACATAATGCCATTTGTAATAGCCACAAATACACACACACACACACACACCCCCTAGGAATACATCTAACCAAAGAGGTGAAAGATCTCTGCAAGGAGAACTACAAAACACTGCTGAAAGAAATCACAAATGACACAAACAAATGGGAAAATCATTCCATGCTTTTGGTTTGAAAGAATCAATATCATTAAAATGACCATACTGCCCAAAGCAATTTACAGATTCCCTGCTATTCCTATCAAGCTACCAACATAATTTAACACAGAACTCAAAAAATATTCTAATATTTATATAGAACCAAAACAGAGCAGAATAGCTGAAGCAATTGTAGGCAAAAAGAATAAAGCTACATATTACGCATTCTCAAACTATACTGTAAGACAAGAGTAACCAAAACAGCGTGGTACTAGTACAAAAACAGACTCATAACCCAATGGGACAGAATATAGAACCCAGAAATACAGCTGCACACCTACAGTCATCTTATCTTTGACAAAGCTAACAAAAATAAACAATGGGGAAAGGATTTTGTGTTCAATAAATAGTACTGGGATAGCTAGCTAGCCATATGAAAAAGAATGCAACTGGACTCCTACCTTTCACCATATACAAAAATTAACTCAAAATGAATTAAAGATGTAAATGTAAGACTTCAAATTCGAAGAATCCTAGAAGAAAATCTAGCAAACACCATTTTGGACATTGGCCTTGGTAAAGAATTTATGACTTAGTTTTCAAAAGCAATTTTCAACAAAAACAAAAATAGACAAGTGGGACCTAAATAAGCTAAAGTACTTCTGCACAGCAAAAGAAACTATCAACAGAATAAATAGCCTAAAAAATGGGAGAAAATATTCACAAATTATGCATCTGACAAAAGTCCAATATCCAGAATCTATACTAAAAGAATTCAACAAGCAAAAATAAATATCTCCATTAAAAATGGGCAAGACATGAACAGACATTTCTCAACAGAAGATATATAAGTGGCCAAGAAACATGAAAAAAATGCCCCACCTCACTAATCATCAGAGTAACAAATCAAAACCACAATGAGAAATCATTCTAACAACCAGTCAGAATGGCTGTTATTAAAAAGTCAAAAAACAGTAGACGTGGATAAAAGGAAACACTTATGCACCGTTGGTGGGAATTTAGTTATTTATTTTTATTTTTATTTATTTATTTATTTTTGGTGGGAATTTAAATTAGTTCAGCCACTGTGGAAAGCAGTTTGGTGATTTCTCAAGGGACTTAAGACAGAATTACCATTGAATCTAGAAATTCCATTACTGTGTATCCATCCAAAAGAACACTCATATGTTCATCGCAACACTATTCACAATAGCAAAAACATGGAATTAACCTAGGTACTCATCAAAGGAGAATTGGATAAGGCTCTTCCTCTATAGACACTTTATTTTAAGGGGATGAGTAATACTTTGTTGAGTGAATATTTCTGCATTTATCTAGGCAGTCCTTTATTAACCACTGAAGTTGTTTCAAAGGTTTAAGTATTATCACATAGCAAACATCTTTATATCCAGTAATCTATGAAAAAAACTCTGATTATTAATTTCAGATAAATACCTAGAAGTGGACTTCTTCGGTTTTCTTTTGTAAAAAGCTGTAAATTCTTTAAGTCTCTTTGTATATAGTCCCAAATTAATTTCCAGCAAAGTTGTACCAAAATAGTCTTACACCAGTGTTAGAGAAGAATAACTCTCTCAACATACTCACCAGCATTAAATATTAATTTTCAATCAATTTTGTTATTTAATGTAAAGAACATATAATCTTATTGACTTATCAAAAGGAAAATTGCTTTCTGTTCATATGAATAGCAGCCTGCTGGTCAGCAAATTTTGTGAGCCCCTGCGGAGACAGCCTAGAAGTCAATTATCAATATTCACCATTGGAAATCTTGCCTTTGATCAATATATTTGGAAGAAATGTGCCATCACCCATGTTATGTGATACAGACTTTATTAAACTTGGTCTCATTTTTTAAAAATGCTTTATTCTGAACTGAAGGATAATAATGAGCATTGACTTTAGACGAGGTCTTTTATTTTAGACATAGTTGTGCATTTTATGACTGTCTTAAATTCACTCAATGCTTCTTTCTTGAAAGCATTCATTTGATATTTATTTAAGAAACATTTACTGAGTATATACAGTATCTTAGTATGTATCATTTAACATACATTTATTAAGTGTATATAGTATTCTATGATAAACTAAGTATTGAGGCACAGTGGGAAAGAAAACAGTTCTTGTCCTAAAAGCTTAATCCTTGTACATGATTTGCATAGCAGATTCAAATAGTTCAGATAATCTCAGCAATTGGAGAAAATTTCTGAAAATATATCTGCACATTATGAGAAATAGGAGCAAAAAATTCAACTTTCTGACTGCCAGCCAAGAGCTCAATCTACTTAAAAATAATTGTACATCAGGATATTTAAACTAATAATGTTTGTGTATCATACAATTACAATTAAATATATAGTATGTACATGTGACTCAGAAACCAACTAGTCTCTATTCTCTGTATAAAAATGGACAGAGAAAAGATTTTTCTTCATATGAAATATGTAGTATATTCATAAACTCCGTTTTATCTTTATACATTCTATAACTTAGTTTTTTTTTTATCAGAAGAGAGATTAAATTCTAGTTCAGAAAACACAACTCAGTGCTATCTGATGGTCATTTCTGTCTTTGAACTGCACTGTCAATGACACTTCAAAAGAAAACTGGATACAGGACTTGGCACATACTTTAAATGTCAACATTGAATCTCCATGATAAGAAGGAAAAATCTCAGAATTTTCGCCCAAAAGACATAGATCATCCCATTGCTTTACTTCTCAGTCTTGGTGACAGTTCTCCCATTTGTCTAGAGCTTTTTCTGTGTCAAGAACATGTCTTTCTTTATTAGGCATATCTGGATTTATAAAACTCTTCATGAAAACACTGCTTAGGCGCTAGCTCCTGGCCACGAGATGTGCAGATAATAGTGAGAGGTGACAATATGCTAGCAGCCGCTCTTTGCAATAAATCTTGCTGCTGCTCACTCTTTGGGTCCACGCTGCCTTTATGAGCTGTAACACTCACCACGAAGGTGTGCAGCTTCACTCCTGACAGCGAGACCACGAACCCACCAGAAGGAAGAAGCTCCAGATGCATTTGAACATCTGAAGGAACAAACTCCGGCCACACCATCTTTAAGAACTGTAACACTCACCGCGAGGGTCTGCAGCTTCATTCTTGAAGTCAGACCAAGAACCCACCAATTCCGGACACAACAGCACTTTCATGTTCTGCTCTCCCTTCACAGTGCGCTAAGAATTTAGTTTCTCTTCTGAAAGATGGCTTACTGATTAGAATGGAATCAGGACATGATTATAGAAAGACAGTCTAGAATGTACTTAGGCCATGTCAGGACAATCACTGGATAGTGTTACAAACGTGAAGGAATTTGATAGCTCTCCAGTCATCATGCTAGTGAGGAGCAAGTTAAGGAACCATTATCTGAATGTCTGAAGTATCAAGGGCATGCTTCTCAACATGCTTCACCAAAACAGCCAATAGAAACATCCTTCTGGTTTTCTTACCACTTTCCTAGTCTTAGAGGAGCAGGAGTACTTTTTGTGGAGTATTGAAGAAAGAATAGTTTTATATGTCAGACAGACTTGGGTATCAGTCTTGATGCTACTATGTAAGTATGCTGTCTTGGGCTTAAGCTCCCTGAACTTCCAATTCCTCACCTATATAATTGGGGAAATACTTTCAAAGAAGTGAAGCATAATTCCTCACTTCTGAAGTGTGAATTGTGCATAATGACTTCCTTACAAAGAGTACAGTATAGAAAGAATGAAAAACAAGTAACTATAGTGGAGAAAACTGACAAGCCTGACTCCAAGGTTAAGATTAACAATGTTGCATCACATTAATAGCATATATTCATGATATCATGTGATGAGAATGGCATTTTTCTGCCTTCTCCTCAAAAAATCCCATAATCCCAGTCTTATGAGAAAAGTATCAGAAGAAAACAAACTGAAGGACATTCTACAAAACATTCTAACCAATACTCCTGAGCATGGGAAAATGATATCCATCTTTCCTTGGCATGAAGATTAAAATATAAGTTTTAATTATTACATTATTATTGGATAATTACATATCATTCAAAATATACATTCCCACCCCATTAACATCAGGCTTGACCATGTGACTTGCTTTGACAAATACATTGTAAGCGGAAATGAAGCATGTCCCTTCTGAGCTCCTATCTTGTGGCTTTCATGCTCTATTTTTCCTCTAAAACCTCATTAAGAACTCTCAGACAGTCAACCCAGATCCTAGAATGCGGACAATTAACTGCTGAGTGGCAGTTGACCTGGAGTAAATATGTAGCATGAAAGAGAAATAAATGTTTTTGTAAGCTACTGAGATGTTGAGGTCATCCTTTGATAGCATAACTGAGCTTAAGCTGAGGACCTAGTTCTAATCAAGTAATGGAATCCCTACATTTTTCCCTTCTGTTTCCCTCCACTTCTCGCTCTTCCCCCATATCCCCTCCACTTTCTTCTTTTTCTCCTTCCACCAACTTTTCCTTCTCAGATTACTCTTATAATTTCTAAGTATCTCCTTCTCACTGTCTTTAGACTTTAGCATTCTAGCTTCTTTTCTTAAATTTGCTCTTAGCTGTTTACATCACTTTCATTTTTTTCTGGTGTTTTCAGCTAGAAACATCCATGAGTTATTGGGGTTGACATAACCTCCCTCTGCTATTCATCTGCCTTTCTCTTTACTCCTTCTACATTGGTTTCCTGATGAAATCAAGTTAAAATTAAGATCCAGAACCCTTTGATTGGAAAAAGAAACCACCACAAGGGAAATTAAGCATGTTTTTAAAGAGGTTAGGAGCTGATTATAAGCATGTAAGCCTCATACTTTCATTTTTCTTTTAGCATCAGCCATCTCCTGAATCACTGCCCAGTTGCCAGATGCAAGTTCGTTCTGCAAAGTAAGCCTGGCCAATTCAGCAATTCTTGTTGACTCATCCAGACTTCTTGTTCACCCAGGACTTCCTTAGGCATCCAAAATGAAATAAAACTTAGATTCCCTAATCCTGAGATATCTGTACCCGATAAATGATGCACAGGACAAACAGGCAGAAAGGATTCCTCTTAATTAGGTTCAATTTTAATTTCACATGGATGCAATTTATAGGGGAAAATACGATTAGGCTGACCCAGCATTCACAAAATCAAACTATCCAAGCAACCATCTTTACAGGAAACGAATATCCATAGCACACAACTAGAAGAATCTCTGATGGGGTGGTGCTGTCAGACAATATCAGAAGGAGCTGGTGTTGTGAAGTTAGAGACATTTCACGTCAGTTTCAAGATTAATTCAGTGGCACAGATAGCAAGAGTTGCTCACTGTTATCAGGTAAGCGCATAGGATTTTTTTCTAGTCTCTGGTAAAAAAGATTGAAGGGGTTGATTTTCCTTCTCAATTTCAATCTCAACATTTATATTGCCATCTATGGAGGTCATTTATCTCTCCCATCTGAACACATAGGATTTGTCTGCCCAGGAGGCTTCTCTGGGCATGTGGGAGCAAAATATGAAGTTAGTCTGCAAGATAGCTGATTGTTCAGGAATAACCCATGAACTTCTTCCATGAAAAATCCTGATGGCACAGCTGTGCTGTGAGTTTAAAGGAGATTGCCCTTTCAAGTTCACAGGGGTGGGATGTTATGGGGGAAATGGGAAGAATACCATAGGGTTTCAGAAAAATGCAGAAGAAGAGTGAATACTTTTTCTTTGCCAGAAAAGAACCTTGAATAGGATGCATTTTTCTAGTACAAAAAACTTAATTTCATAGTTCTGAAAGGTAGAGCATTGTTCAGTCCATTTTGCTACAGTTGGCAACTACATAAAATTTGGATAAACCTGATTCTAAGTCCTACAAATGTCTGTTGGTGGTTAGAGCTCAGTAGCTTCTTAAAAACCTGACTGGGCGATTTTCACGATGTTTAAGAATTATATAGAATTTCCACTACTGTTTCTTTCCAGGCCAAGAAAGAGAATGTTGTGGGCAGTAACGGATAAGACAGTCCATCTGGAAAACATTTATTTGCCTTACAGGGTTTTGTTAATTCAGCAAATTGGTCCTAAGTTTTTTGAACTCATTACATAAACACTTGCTGGTCATCAAATTTCTATTTTTTCTATCCCTAGCTCAATTTTTTAAAAAGATTATTTTACTATGTACTTTAATTTTTGAAGTTTCCTTGTGGGAGCAAGAGCCAATTTGCTAAGTACTTTATCCTTTTTCACATATAAATTTTACAACATTCTAAGGATTTCTGAAAATATACTTTTAAACACGACTTACACCATCTACTTGAAGACAAACAGGAAGGTCATATAGCAAATATTTTGATCATCACATGCAGTTGCTAAGAAGAATAAATTAATAGAAACAATTAAAAATGTGTCAAACATAATAAAAAGAACAATTATCCAACAAACAGATGCTTATCATCTCGATAGCTTGATATGGAGGTTAAGCCCAGAAAGTACAACATTTGAATTCAGGAGAGAAAGAAATGCACTTTTAAAATATCAAAAGATAGATAGCAATATTTTTCAAAATGCAGATGCCCTTCAACTTATGATGGGGTTATATCCTGATAAAACCGTCACAAGTTGAAAATATCATAAGCCAAAAATGCATTTAATACATCTAACCTACTGAACATTATGCTTAGCCTAGCCTACCTTGAACATGCTCAGAAAACTTACATTACCCACAGGTGGAAAAATCATCTAACACAAAGCCCATTTAATAATAAAATGTTAAATATCTCATGTGATGTGTTGAATACAGTATGAAAAATACAAAATGAAATGGTTGGATTACTTGAAATTTGGTTTCTACTGAATACATATCACTTTTACACCATCATAAAGCCAAAAAATCATATGTCAAAGCATTTTAAGTCAGGTACTGACTGTATATTGTTTTATATCCTTTTAGGACTTGACATAAGGCATTCATGGGGTCCAGGGAAAACATAATTAATTCCTAAAATAGTGTGTACTTATGGATAGGTCATTCATAGAAAACTTTACTTTGTAAGACTTCAATGTTCAAATATTAGTGTATTACATAAAAATATGAGGGATGGACAGAGCACTAATGGCCAAGGAGAGTTACTAGGGACAAAACTCTTGGCTTGGCTCTAGATTCAAAGTCTATGTCTAGATTTTTAAATGAAAGGAAAATGGAAAAATAAGTGGGGATTTGGAGGATATGGTGAATGCATATCCTCCACATGTAAAAACAATTTTGTGGGTATATAGTAGGTATATATATTTACTGGGTACATGAAATGTTTTGATACAGGCATGCAATGCATAATAATCACTTCATGAAGAGTGAGGTATCTATTCCCTCAAGCATTCATCCTTTGTGTTACAGACAATCCAGTTATACTCTTTTAGTTATTTTAAGTGTACAATTAAATTATTATTGACTATAGTCACCGTGTCATGCTATCAAATAGTAGGTTTTATTCATTCTTTAATTTTTTTTTTTTTTTGTAACCATTAATTGTCCCCACCATCCCCTAATACTCCTTCTAGCCTTCCATCTGGCCCTACCAGTCATCTTTCTCCATGAGTTCAATTATTTTGATTTTTAGAACCCACAAATCAGTGAGAACACGTGAAGTTTGTCTTTATGAGCCTGGCTTATTTCACTTAACATAATGATCACCAGTTCCGTCCAGGTGGCTGCAAATGACTGGTTCGCATTCTTTTTTATGGCTGAATACCACTGCATTGTGTATAGGTACCACATTTTCTTTATTTACTCATCTGTTGATGGACACTTAGGTTGCCCCCACATTTTGGCTATAATGAACAGTGCACAACAAACATGCAAGTGCAGATATCGCTTTGATACACTGATTTCCTTTCTATTGGGTGTATACCCAGCAGAGGGATTGCTGGATCATATAGTAGCTCTATTTTCAGTTTTTTGAGGAACCTCCAAACTGTTCTCTGTAGTGATTGTAGTAATACTGATTTATTATACATTCCCACCAAAAGTTTACAAGGGTTCCCTTTTCTCCGTGTCCTCACCAGCATTTATTATTGTCTGTCTTTTGTATACAATCCATTTTAATAGAGTGAGATGATATCCCCCTATATTTTTTATTTGTGTTTCTCTGATGATCAATGATGTTGACAACCTTTTCATATGCCTCGTTGCCATTTGTATGTCTTCTTTTGAGAAATGCATATTCAAATCTTTTGCCTTTTTAAATTTCATTATTAGATGTATTTCTGTAGAGTCATTTGAGCTCCTCATGTATTCTGGTTATTAATACTTTGTCAGATTGGCAGTTTGCAAATATTTTCACCCATTCTCTAGATTGGCTCTTCACTTTGTTGATTGTTTCCTTTGCTATGCAGAAGCTTTTAAACTTAATATTATCCCTTGTGTCCATTTTTGCTTTGGTTGCCTGTGCTTGGGGGCTATTCCTCAAGAAATTTTTGCCCAGACCAATGTCCTGGAGATTTTCCTCAATGTTTTATTGGAACACTTTCATAGGTTGAGGTCTTAGATTTAAGTCTTTAATCCATTTTGATTTGATTTTTATACAGGGTGAGAGACAGGGGTCTAGTTTCTTTCTTCTGCATATCGATATCCAGTTTTCCAAGCGCCATTTATTGAAGATGCTGTCTTTTCTCCATTGTATATTCTTGGCACCTTTGTTGATCATGAATTCAAAATAGGTGTATGGATTTGTTTCTGGGTTCATTATTCTGTTCCATTGGTCTATGTGGCTGTTTTTATGCCAGTCTACTATGCTGTTTTGGTTACTGTAGCTCTGGAGTGTAATTTGAAGTCAGGTAATGTGATTCCTCCAGTTTTGTTCTTTTTGCTTTGGATAGCTTTGGCTATTTTGGGTCTTTGATGATTCTACATAAATTTTAGCATTGTTTTTTCTATTTCTGTGAAGAATGCAATTGGTTCCTTGTTAGGGATAGCATGGAATCTATAGATTGCTTGGCATAGTATGGACATTTTAACAATATCAATTCTTCCAATTAATGAATATGTAATATTTTTCCATTTTCTGTCTTCTTCAATTTCTTTCATCAATGTTTTATAGTTCTCTTTATAGAGATTTTTCACTTCTTTGGTTAATTTCTAGTTCTTTAATTTTATGTGTGGCTATTGTAAATGGGATTACTTTCCTGATTTGTTTTTCACATTGTTTACTGTTGGCATATAGAAATGATACTGATTTTTGTAACTTAATTTTGTATCTTACAACTTTAACGAGTTTGTTTATCAGTTCTATTAGTTTTTATGTAGAGTCTTTAGGGTTTACAAATATAAGATCATATCTGCACATAAGGGTAATTTGACTTCTTCATTTCCAATTTGGATGCCCGCCCTTCTCTTCCTCCCTCCCTCCCTTCCTTTGTTTTCTTTTCTTTTCTTTCTTTCTTTCTTTTTTTTTTTTTGGCACAGTCTCACTCTGTTGCTCAAACTGAAGTGCAGTAATGCGATCTTTGCTCACTGCAACCTCTGCCTCCTGGGTTCAAGTAATTCTCATGCCTCAGCCTCCAGAGTCACTGGAATTACAGGCATGCACCGCCCTGTCTGGCTAATTTTTGTATTTTTAGTAGAGATGAGGTTTCACCATATTATCCAGGATGGTCTTGCACTCCTGACCTCAAGTGACCCGCCTACCTTGGCCTCCCAGAGTGCTGAGATTACAGGCATGAGCCATCACACCTGGCCAGGATGCCCTTTCTTTCTTTCTCATTTCTTATTGCTCTAACTAGGAATTCCAGTACTATGCTGAATAACAGTGGTAAAACTAGGCATCATGTTCCACATCTTAGTAAAAAGACTTTCAGTTTTTGTTCATTCAGTAAGATACTAGCTGTGGGTCTGTGGTATGTGGTTTTTATTATGTTGAGTTATGTTTCTTTTATCCCCAGTTTTTTGAGGATTTTTATTATGAGGAACTGTTGAGTTTTATCAAATACTTTTTCAGTATCACTCAAAATGACCATATGGTTTTTATCATTCATTCTGTTGATACCCTGTGTCACATTGATTGATTTGTATATGTTGAACCATCCTTGCATCCCAGTGATAAATTCCACTTGGTCATGATGAATGATTTTTTCTAATGTGTTCTTGAATTTGGTTTGCTAGTATTTTGTTGAAGATTTTTGCATCAATATTCGTCAAAGATATTGACCTCCACTTTTTTGTGTGTCTGGTTTTGGTATCAGGTTAATACTGGCCTCATAAAATAAGTGTGGAAGTATTCCCTCTTCCTCTACCTTTTTGGAATAGTTTAATTAGGATTTGTATTAGTTCTTTAAGTGTTTGGTAGAATTCGGCAGTGAAGCCAGTGGGTCCTGGGCTTTACTTTACTGGAAGACTTATAATCATGGCTTCAATCTTGTTACTTGTTATTGGTCTTTTCAGGTTTTGGATTTCTTCCTGGTTCAATGTAATACATTGTATGTGTCTAGGAATTTGCCCATTTCTTCGAGATTTTCCAATTTATTGGCATATCATTGCTCTCAGGAGCCACTAATAATCCTTTAAATTTTTGCAATATCAGTTGTAATGCCTCCTTTTCTATTTCTGAGTTTACTTATTTATATCTTTTCTCTTTTTTTCCTTAGTCTAGTTAAAAGTTTGTCATTTTTGTTTAACTTTTCAAAAAGCAGCTTTTCATTTCATTTATTTTATTTTTTTATTTCAATTTAATTTATGTCTGCTCTGATCTTTATTATTTCTTTTATTCTGCTAATTTTGGGCTTGCTTTGCTCTTGCTTTTTGAGTTAAGCTTTGTCATTAGATTATTTAAAGTTTTTCCTCTTTTTTGATGTAGGCACTTACAGCTATAAACTTCCCTTTTAGTCCTGCTTTTGCTATATACCATAGGTTTAAGTATGTTGTACTTCCATTATCATTTTGTTTCAAAAAATTTTCTAATTTTCTTCTTAATTTCTTTATTGACCCACTGGTCATTCAAGGGCATATTATCTAATTTCCATGTGATATAGTTAGGCTTTCTGTCCTCACCCAAATCTCATCTCAAATTGTAATCCCCAGATGTTGAGGGAGAGACCTGCTGGAAGGTGATTAGATCACAGGAGACAGTTTCCCTCTGCTGTCCTTGTGATAGTGAGTACTTATGAGCTCTGATGGTTTTATAAGTGTCTGACAGTTCCTCCTTCACACACTCACTCTCTCACCTGACTCCATGTATGATGTGCCTCTTCCGCTTCTGCCATGATTGTAAGTTTCCTAAGGCCTCCCACCTATGCAGAACTATGAGTCACTTAATCCTCTTTTCTTTATAAATTTCCCTGTCTTAGACGTGTCTTTATAGCAGTATGAAAATGGACTAATACCCCATGTATTTGTATAGTTTCCAAAATTCCTCTTATTAATTTCTAGTTTTATTCCATTGTGGTCAGAGAAGATGCTTAATATTATTTCAATGTTTTTGAATTTTTAAGACTTGTTTAATGGCCTAACATATGGTCTGTCATTGAGAATGACCCATGTGCTGAGCAGAAGAATGTGTATTCTTCAGTCATTGGATGAAATGTTCTGTAAATATCAGGTTCATTTGGTAAATAGTGCAGATTAAGTCTGATGTTTCTTTATGATTTTCTGTCTCGATTTTCTGTCCACTTCTGAAAGTGAGGTGTCAAACTCTCCAGCTATTATTGTATTGGGATCTATCTCTTTATGTAGCTCAAATAATATTTGCTTTGTGTATCTGGGTGCTCCAGTGTTGGATACATATATATTTAAAACTGTTATATCCTCTTGCTGAATTAACTTCTTTATCATTATATAATAACCTTTGTCTCTTTCTGTAGATTTTGTCTTGAAATTTATTTTGTCTGATAGAAGCATAGTGACTCCTGCCATTTTTTGGTTTCCATTGGCAGCAATACCTTTCTCCGTCCCTTTATTTTAAGTCTATATATATCTTTACAGGTAAAGTGTGTTTCTTGTAGGCAACAGATGAATGAGTCTTCATTTTTGAAATTCATTCAGCCACTCTACATCATTTGATTGGAGAGTTTAGGCCATTTACATTCAACATTACTACTGTTAGTAAATAAGGACTTACTTCTGCCTTTGTGTTATTTGTTTTCTGATTGGTTTGTGATCTTCTCTTTCTTCTTTCTTTCCTTCCTGTCTTCCTTTAATGAAGATGATTTTCTCTGGTGATATGATTTAGTTTCTTGCTTTCTATTTTTTGTGTGTGTGTCCTATGTATGTTTTCTGGTTTGCATTTACCACCAGTCTTGCAAATATTATCTTATAATCCATTATTTTAAGCTGTAATAACTCAATTCTGTTTGCATAAACAAACAAGCAAAAAGAAAACTATACACATTTTATTCTTTAACTTTATTCCCCTACTTTTTAAAACTTTTTGTTGTTTCCATTTATATCTTACTGTAATGTCTATGTCTTGAAAAGTTATTGTAGTTATTATTTTAGATTGGTTCATTGTTTAGTCTGTCTACTTAGGATAAAAGTAGTTTATATACCACAGTTACAGTGTTATATCAGTCTGTAGTTTTTTGTGTACTTGCTATTACCAGTGAGTTTTATACCTTCAGATAATTTCTTATTGCTCATTAATGTCATTTTCTTTCTGATTGAAGTTCTCCTTTTTAACATTTCTTGTAGGACAGGTCTAGTGTCAGTGAAATGCCTCAGCTTTTGTTTGTCTTGGAAAGTCATTACTTCCCCTTCATGTCTGAAAGACATTTTTGCTAGATATACTATGTTAGCATAAAAGATTTTTTCCTTTAGCACTTATGCCACTTTCTCTTGGCCAGTAAGGGTTCCCCAGAAAAATCTGTTGCTAACTGTATTGGAGCTCCATTATATGTTGTTTCTTTTCTCTTGCTACTTTTTGGATCCTTTCTTTAGCCTTTGCTTTTGGGAATTTGATTATTAAATGCCTTGTGGTAGTCTTATTTAGGTTAAATCTGCTTATGGTTCCATAATCTTCTTGTACTTTGATGATATCTTTTCCTAGATTTGGTAAGTTCTCTGTTATTATCTCTTTGAATAAACTTTCTACCCCTGTCTGCTTCTCTACCTCCTCTTTAAAGGCAATAACTCTTACATCCACCCTTTTGAGGCTATTTTCTAGATCCTATAGGCGTGCTTCATTGACTTTTATTCTTTTTTCTTTTGTCTCCTCTGGCTGTGTATTTTCAAATAGATTGTCTTCAAGTTCACTAACTCTTTCTTCTGCTTGATCAATTCTACTTTTGAATGACTCTGAGGTATTCTTCCATATGCCAATTGCATTTTTCAGCTCCAGAATTTCTGCTTGATTCTAATTATTTCAGTCTCTTTGCTAAATTTATGTGATGGAATTCTGAATTCCTTCTCCATGTTATCTTGAATTTCCTTGAGTGTCCTTAAAACAGCTGTTTTGAATTTTCTGTCTAAAACGTCACATATCTCTCTTTCTCCAGGATTGGTCTTTTGTGCCTTACTTAGTTCATTGAGTGAGGTCATGTTTTCCTGCATTGCCTTGATTCTTGTAGAAGTTCATCTGTGTCTGGACATTGAGTAGTTACATATTTACTGTAGGCTTCACAGTCTAGCTTGTTTGTACTCGTCCTTCTTAGGAAGGCTTTCCAGATAATCAAAAAGGCTTGAGTGTTGTGATCTAAGATATATCTGTTTTAGGGGCCACGCTAAGCCCAGTAATGCTGTGATTCTTGCAGATTCATAAAGGTACCACCTTGATGGTATTGGAAAAAATCCTAGAGAATTCTCTGAATTAGCCAAGCAGATACTAATTTTCTCTTCCCTTACTTTCTCCCAAATAAATGCAGTCTATATCTCCTGCCAGGACCAGGTCCTTTCCTTCAAGGCAGTAGTTTCCCTTCTGGCCCTGGACATATCTAGAAATGTCATCCAGAAGCTAAGGGCTGGAGAGAGAGCCTTGTAATTGTAACCAGTGTTCTATCCTGCTGCAGCTGAGATGGTATCCAAGATGCATGACAAAGTTCTCCTCACTCTTCCCTCTCCTCTCCTCAAGTGGAAGGATCTCTTTTGGAGCCACAGGCTATGCAGCCTGTGGTTAGGGGAGTAGTGATGCCAGCACTCCTTTAGCCACCCCAGCTGGAGTCTCAGTAGGTCACTTGCCATCCCCCATGCAGGCTACTGGTTCTGGGCCAAGTTTAGAACTAGAACTGTCCTAAAAGTTGCAGTCCTTGTGTCCTACACTGTCTTTGTGCAGCCATCAGAGTTGTCTTATCTTTGTGTATTGCCTTATTTTAACATGGTTGTTGTTTTCTAAGCATTCAGCCTATGATAAAATAATTCATTGATGTATTATAAGCATATCTGAGAGCGTTTTACATCTAGTGCTGCGGTAAATTCATGTTGAAACCTAATCTCCATGGTAACAGTATTAAGAGGTGGGGCGTTTGGGAGGTAAAGAAGATAAAGTCATCAAATCGAAGCTCCCATGGTGTGATTGGTGGCTTTATAACAAGAATAGAGATCTGAACTAGCACACTTGCCCTGTGTCTCGCCTTGTGATGCCTCCCACTGTGTAATGACACAGCACGAGTTGTTCACCAGAAGCTGGGTAGATGCCAGTGCCATACCTTTGGACTTCCCAGCCCCCAAAACTATAAGAAATAATTTTCTTTTCCTTGTCAATTTCTTCTTTTTGCAAATTGCCCAGTCTCAGGTATTAACTATTCTGTTATAGCCACAGAAAATTCCTTTATTACAGATCATTCTTTTAACAATGGAATAAAGCATTTTTTACTAAACGAACTTTGGCTTTTGAGGGATTTTTTTTTAAAGGTTAAGAAAAGTTCTTTGAATGTTTTTAATACCATTTTGATAATTACTGCCACTTTCTTTTTTTTTTGAAACGGAGTCTCGCTCTGTCACCCAGGCTGGAGTGCAGTGGCACGATTTCGGCTCACTGCAAGCTCCGCCTCGCGGGTTCACACCATTCTCCTGCCTCAGTCTCCCAAGTAGCTGGGACTACAGGTGCCTGCCACCCCCCCATTCCCCCGGCTAAGTTTTTGTATTTTTAGTAGAGGCGGAGTTTCACTGTGTTAGCCAGGATGATCTTGATCTCCTGACCTTGTGATCCACCTGCCTCGGCCTCCCACAGTGCTGGGATTACAGGCATGAGTCACTGCCCCCGACCCTAACATTAACTTTTAAGACATTTTCTATGTAATTTTGTGCTATAAGTATCCTCTTCAAATGCTTAAAATTTCAAAGGGATCATCTATGCAAATGATTGACATTGTTTTGGAGAAATCAAGGAAAAGTATAAGTCTCCTCTTCAAATGCTTAAAATTTCAAAGGAATCATCTATGCAAATGATTGACATTGTTTTGGAGAAATCAAGGAAAAGTCTTTGCCCCTGGTTTGTGTGAGACAGAACAAAAATAGAAGTCCTTCAAAATGAAATAAAAGTAAGACTGAGAGTTCAGTGACAGTAAAAAATTAGAACTATTGGTGCCCATGAAAACATCATTTAGTAGTTATCTCTCAGAAGGTGGGATGGTGGTGATAGGGAGTAGATTTTTTACTTGCTGAAAAGACAAGAGGGTTGAGTTCTTTTATGTTAATTTTAAAACTGTTAATGTGGCTGAGATTTGGGGTATACTTATATATGATAAATACTAAACCTATACAATTATCATTTGAAATTTTTATAGAAGATGGACTACCAATGCATATATATTTTATTTGTCATCTGATTATGTCACATTTCCTGTCTCCTCCATCTGTGTCAGTTAGAAGAATGTAATTGTATTCATTTTCAAGATTCAGAAAGTGAGACATGAAGAAGGTTAATGACCTGAAAGTAAATCTGTAACTTTGAATTGGGATGGAGCAGGATCCAGAATGCATGACTCAACTTCAATGAATGATCTGTAAACACTGTAGTGAGAATCGTTAATACCTGGCTCTTCACTAGTTGTGTAACACTGAGCCTGTATCTCACTATTGTCATTCCACAGTTTTTTTATTTTTTTCTGTGAAAAAGTGAATAACAATTTGGGTGGGTTAAATGATATAACATATGCAAAGTACCAAACTCAGTGCCTAGAACCAAGTAAACACTCCATTAATACTAGAATTATTTATTTACTTGTTCTTTAAATTATTGTTTGGAGAATAAAGATTAATATTAGTAAAATGTTTTCACATTCCTTTCCATTTTTATCATTCCAAAGCATTGTCCGTTTATATTTGAGAAGGATTTCTGGAACAGAGTTTTAAAGCATTCTGGCTTTTCAGCCCACAGCAATTTTAATCTCTTGGAAATTACAAACTTACACTAATTGTATAAGATCTAAGTAAAAATCTCAAGTGACCCAGGGGCCATAGGTCTCTCCAATTCTCCTTATCATCCTGGGACTTATTTGGCCCGGGCTTGGACATAATCTCCCACAGATGCCTCACAAACTGAGAAATCAATAAAATAATCCATAGCAGCTCATGGTAAAAGAGGCAAAGTCACAGAATCTACATATTAAATTATGCTGCCACCCCACTTTATTCAAAAAACTTCTGAGTTTTTTTTTTTATTATCAATATTTAAGTGTCAGGGTTTAGGACTTACTCTGTTTTCTTGAATGTGGCTTATTTGCCATAGATTAGAGATGATGAAAAGGATCTTTTATCATGGTTGAAGGCAACTGCTTTCTACAATTGAGAAAATTGAATCCCAGGGATATTATTGACTTTCTTAATCTCTACACCCAGTCATGTGCTTCTATGTAATGAAGTAAGAGTAGAAGACTAATAAGGTCACTCCGAATTACAGATAGTTTTGTTACAACTTTATTGAGGTGTAATTGGCATATAATAAATGGCATATATCTACAGGTTATATTATGATAAGTTTTTACATATGTGTATACTCATGAAATCATTACTACAATCAAAATTATTAACATATTTATCACCCCCCAAACATTTTTCATGCACATTTGTAATCTTCCCTTCCTCTCCTTGCTCCCTGCCACCCCAGTCCCTGTCATTCCAAGGCAACTACTGATCTGCCTTCTATTACTATTGTTTAATTTGCATTTTCTAAATTTTTTATTACTAAAAGTGCATACTGTCTCTATTTTGTATGGCTTCTTTCACTTCAAAAAAACATATTTTGAGACATAGCCTTGTTTGTACATGTGTCAACACTTTTGCCTTTTTGTTGCCAAGAAGTACTTCATTCTATGACTATACCACAATTTGTTTATTCATTTACCTGGTGGACAGGTGGTGTTAGTGGACATTAGGTTTCTTTCCAACTTGGTGCCATTAAAAATAAAGTGGTTATGAGCATGGTGTAAAGTATTTCAGTGTACATTTGCTTTTGTTTTCCTTGGTTAAATACCTAGGAGTGGGTGAAATGTTTGAGTTGTATGGTAATATGTGTTTAATTTTTAAGAAACTACCAATATCCAGAGTATTTATACCATTTTATATTTCTACCAGCAGTTTATGAAAGTTCCAGTTGCTTCACATTTGCATTATAGTTTTAATTTATGTTTCACTAGTGAGAAATGATATTGAGCATATTTTAATGTGTTTGTTTGCTATCTATACACATCTTTGATGAAGTGTCTGTTAAAATCTTTTGCCCATTTATTGTTGTGTTATTTATACTCTTATTACTGACTTGTAAGAATGCTTTACATATTCTGAATAGAAGTTATTTGTCAGAAACGTTTCTTGCTTTGTCATACTGGCAAGAATATCTAGTACACTGCTAAAAAGAAGTGGTGAGACCAGACATCCTTACCTTGTTGCTGACCTTAGGAATATATCTTTCACCACCAATGTGATGTCCTTTAGTAGGTTGTGGAAATTATCTTACATTTATTTAGTGCAAGACTTCTTTTACTAGGACATAATTCCTTTGGTACCACAGGAAACAGCTCAGCTGTGATATTTACCTTTCCCCACTTCTACTTATGTACATAGAACCGTTATGTACAAAAGTAGAAGATGGAGTTTTGGAGTCAAGCTCTACTGACCATACTGAAATCACATTTTTTCTTCTAAGAGCAATGACAAGTATTGGTGTATGTGCCTGTATTCGCCTTTCTATGCTTAAGGCACAAATTAATAGTTGATCACAGCATTCTTTTCCAGGGAACCCAAATGCAGACACAGAAACTAGGTCATCACAGGGTCCAGGCAGCCTCTACAAATAACCTTGTGGAGAGAGTGGGGATTTGGGGAAACCAGATCATTTACAACACTGTAGAACCATTGTATGGTCCAGAAGAAAGTCTCCTTTGAAATCATCTAACTCGGGAGTTTTCAGACTTTAAATATTCTTAGCTTTAGAATATTTTCTCTTAAAAAAAATTACCAAAAAATTTCAATATATAAGTGCAATGTTTGTGTCTCTGCTAAATTCATAGGCTGAAATCCTCCAACCAAAGGGATAATATTAGAAGGTGGAGCCTTTGGGAAGTAATTAGTTCATGAAGGTAGAGCCCTAGTGAATGAGATTGATGCCTTTATAAAAGCACCCCCGGAAAGCTCTTAGTCTCTTTCTGCCACATGAAGATACAATGAGAAGTCAGCAGTCTGCAACCTGGAAGGGGGCCCTCCCCAGAACCAACCATACTGGCACAATGATCTTGGACTTCCAGACTCCAGAACTGTGAGAAATATACTTTGGCTGTTTATAAGCCACCAACACCATGGTACTTTGTCATAGCAGCTCAAACTAAGACAGTAGAAAGGTAAAAGTAGAACAGTTGTGATCTCCCCATAGCCCACTCCTTCATGCCTTGAAAGCTCCTGAGCTATCTCATTGAAAAATGCTAAGGCTTCATAAAGCAATGTTTCAAAACCACAAATTTGTCCAGCCTCCACTTAATGAATGTTGAAATATAAGGAGTGATATAAAGTGCCAAAGGGACTTGAAGACAGATTATTTGATCACAGTCTGATATTTTCTTCTATACCATATGCATGCACAGAATACATATACATTATATATATGTGAGTCATTAATGATAAGAAGAAGAATAATTACAAAGCCACACAATATTTTACAAAACACACTGTCACTAATGATATCACTTGGCATCCATAACACCTTCGTTTCCAAAGTAGGAACTGAGGTTCAAAGAGAAGTAATTCACCCAAGACCACAGAGCTGATATGTTGTTAGCTTGGGACTCAAGCACAATTCTATTCTTAGGTGAATGTATAAATATATACACCTACAGGGGTGGAGCATGATGGCCGAATAGGAATAGCTCCAGTCTCCAGCTCCCAGCGTGAGCGACACAGAAGACAGGTGATTTCTGCATTTTCAACTGAGGTACTGGGGTCATCTCACTAGGGAGTGCCGGAGAATCAGTGCTGGTCAGCAGCTGCAGCCCGACCAGTGAGAGCTGAAGCAGGGTGAGGCATCGCCTCACCTGGGAAGCGCAAGGGGGAAGGGAATCCCTTTTCCTAGCCAGGGGAACTGAGACACACAACACCTGGAAAATCGGGTAACTCCCACCACAATACTGCGCTTTAAGCAAACGGGCACACCAGGAGATTATATCCCACACCTGGCCGGGAGGGTTCCACGCCCATGGAGCCTTCCTTATTGCTAGCACAGCAGTCTGCCATCTAACTGCAAGGCAGCAGCGAGGCTGGGGGAGGGGTGCCCGCCATTGCTGAGGCTTAAGGAGGTAAACAAAGCCCTGGGAAGATTGAACTGGGAGGAGCACACAGCAGCTCAAGGAGGCCTGCCAGTCTCTGTAGACTACACCGCTGGGGACAGGACACAGCTAAACAACAACAACAACAACAACAACAACAAAGCAGCAGAAACCTCTGCAGACGCAAACAACTCTGTCTGACAGCTTTGAAGAGAGCAGTGGATCTCCCATCATGGAGGTTGAGATCTGAGAACGGACAGACTACCTGCTCAAGTGGGTCCCTGACCCCTGAGTAGCCTAAATGGGAGACATCCTCCACTGGGGGCAGAACGACACCCCACATCTCACAGGGTGGAGTACACCCCTGAGAGGAAGCTTCCAAAGTAAGAATCAGACAGGTACACTCGCTGTTCAGCAGGATTCTATCTTCTGCAGCCTCTGCTGCTGACACCCAGGCAAACAGGGTCTGGAGTGGACCTCAAGCAATCTCCAACAGACCTACAGCTGAGGGGACTATTAGAAGGAAAACTAACAAACAGGAAGGACACCTATACCAAAACTCCATCAGTACGTCACTGTGATCAACGACCGGAGGCAGATAAAACCACAAAGATGGGGAAAAAGCAGGGCAGAAAAGCTGGAAATTCAAAAAATAAGAGGGCATCTCCCCCTGCAAAGGAGTGCAGCCCATCGCCAGCAATGGATCAAAGCTGTTCAGAGAATGACTTTGACAAGATGAGAGAAGAAGGCTTCAGTCCATCAAACTTCTCAGAGCTAAAGGAGGAATTATGAACCCAGCGCAAAGAAACTAAAAATCTTGAAAAAAGAGTGGAAGAATTGACAGCTAGACTAATTAATGCAGAGAAGGTCATAAAAGAAATGACAGAGATGAAACCATGACACGAGAAATATGTGACAAATGCACAAGCTTCAGTAACTGACTCGATCAACTGGAAGAAAGAGTATCAGCGATTGAGGATCAAATGAATGAAATGAAGCGAGAAGAGAAACCAAAAGAAAAAAGAAGAAAAAGAAATGAACAAAGCCTGCAAGAAGTATGGGATTATGTAAAAAGACCAAATCTACGTCTGATTGGGGTGCCTGAAAGTGAGGGGGAAAATGGAACCAAGTTGGAAAACACTCTTCAGGATATCATCCAGGAGAACTTCCCCCACCTAGTAGGGCAGGCCAACATTCAAATTCAGGAAATACAGAGAACGTCACAAAGATACTCCTCCAGAAGAGCAACTCCAACACACATAATTGCCAGATTCACCAAAGTTGAAATGAAGGAAAGAATCTTAAGGGCAGCCAGAGAGAAAGGTCAGGTTACCCACAAAGGGAAGCCCATCAGACTAACAGCAGATCTCTCGGCAGAAACTCTACAAGCCAGAAGAGTGGGGGCCAATATTCAACATTCTTAAAGAAAAGAATTTTAAACCCAGAATTTCTTATCCAGCCAAACTAAGTTTCATAAGTGAAGGAGAAATAAAATCCTTTACAGATAAGCAAATGCTTAGAGATTTTGTCACCACCAGGCCTGCCTTACAAGAGACCCTGAAGGAAGCCCTAAACATGGAAAGGAACAACCGGTACCAGCCATTGCAAAAACATGCCAAAATGTAGAGACAATCAAGGCTAGGAAGAAACTGCATCAACTAACGAGCAAAATAACCAGTTAATATCATAATGAGAGGATCAAGTTCACACATAACAATATTAATCTTAAATGTAAATGGACTAAATGGTCCAATTAAAAGACACAGACTGGCAAACTGGATCAAGAGTCAAGACCCATCAGTCTGCTGTATTCAGGAGACCCATCTCACATGCAGAGATATACATAGGCTCAAAATAAAGGGATGGAGGAAGATCTACCAAGCAAATGGAGAACAAAAAAAAGCAGGGGTTGCAATCCTAGTCTCTGATAAAACAGACTTTAAACCATCAAAGATCAAAAGAGAGAAAGAAGGCCATTACATAATGATAAAGGGATCAATTCAACAGGAAGAGCTAACTGTCCTAAATATATATGCACCCAATACAGGAGCACCCAGATTCATAAAGCAAGTCCTTAGAGACTTACAAAGAGACATAGACTCCCACACAATAATAATGGGAGACTTCAACACTCCACTGTCAACATTAGACAGATCAACGAGACAGAAAGTTAACAAGGATATCCAGGAATTGAACTCATCTCTGCACCAAGTGGACCTAATAGACATCTATAGAACTCTCCACCCCAAATCAACAGAATATACATTCTTCTTAGCACCACATCGCACTTATTCCAAAATTGACCACATAATTGGAAGTAAAGCACTCCTTAGCAAATGTACAAGAACAGAAATTATAACAAACTGTCTCTCAGACCACAGTGCAATCAAACTAGAACTCAGGACTAAGAAACTCAATCAAAACCGCTCAACTACATGGAAACTGAACAACCTGCTCCTGAATGACTACTGGGTACATAACAAAATGAAGGCAGAAATAAAGATGTTCTTTGAAACCAATGAGAACAAAGATAAACATAACAGAATCTCTGGGACACATTTAAAGCAGTGTGTAGAGGGAAATTTATAGCACTAAATGCCCACAAGAGAAAGCAGGAAAGATCTAAAATTGACACTTTAACATCACAATTAAAAGAACTAGAGAGGCAAGAGCAAACACATTCAAAAGCTAGCAGAAGGCAAGAAACAACTAAGATTAGAACAGAACTGAAGGAGATAGAGACACAAAAAACCCTCCAAAACATAAATGAATCCAGGAGTTGGTTTTTTGAAAAGATCAACAAAATTGACAGACTGCTAGCAAGAGTAATAAAGAAGAAAAGAGAGAGGAATCAAATAGATGCAATAAAAAATGATAGAGGGGATATCACCACCGACCCCACAGAAATACAAACTACCATCAGAGAATACTATAAACAACTCTACGCAAATCAACTAGAAAATCTAGAAGAAATGGATAATTTCCTGGACACTTACACTCTTCCAAGACTAAACCAGGAAGAAGTTGAATCCCTGAATAGACCAATAGCAGGCTCTGAAATTGAGGCAATAATTAATAGCCTACCAAACAAAAAAAGTCCAGGACCAGATGGATTCACAGCTGAATTCTACCAGAGGTACAAGGAGGAGCTGGTACCATTCCTTCTGAAACTATTCCAATCAATAGAAAAAGAGGGAATCCTCCCTAACTCATTTTATGAGGCCAACATCATCCTGATACCAAAGCCTAGCAGAGACACAACAAAAAAAGAGAATTTTAGACCAATATCCCTGATGAACATCGATGCAAAAATCCTCAATAAAATACTGGCAAACCAGATTCAGCAGCACATCAAAAAGCTTATCCACCATGATCAAGTGGGCTTCATCCCTGGGATGCAAGGCTGGTTCAACATTCACAAATCGATAAATGTAATCCAGCATATAAACAGAACCAAAGACACGAACCACATGATTATCTCAATAGATGCAGAAAAGGCTTTTGACAAAATTCAACAGCCCTTCATGTTAAAAACTCTCAATAAATTCGGTATTGATGGAACGTACCTCAAAATAATAAGAACTATTTATGACAAACCCATAGCTAATATCATACTGAATGGGCAAAAACTGGAAAAATTCCCTTTGAAATCTGGCACAAGACAGGGATGCCCTCTCTCACCACTCCTATTCAACATAGTGTTGGAAGTTCTGGCTAGGGCAATCAGGCAAGAGAAAGAAATCAAGGGTATTCAGTTAGGAAAAGAAGAAGTCAAATTGTCCCTGTTTGCAGATGACATGATTGTATATTTAGAAAACCCCATCGTCTCAGCCCAAAATCTCCTTAAGCTGATAAACAACTTCAGCAAAGACTCATGATACAAAATTAATGTGCAAAAATCACAAGCATTCTTATACACCAGTAACAGACAAACAGAGAGCCAAATCATGAAGGAACTTCCATTCACAATTGCTTCAAAGAGAATAAAATACCTAGGAATCCAACTTACAAGGGATGTAAAGGACCTCTTCAAGGAGAACTACAAACCACTGCTCAGTGAAATAAAAGAGGACACAAACAAATGGAAGAATATACCATGCTCATGGATAGGAAGAATCAATATCGTGAAAATGGCCATACTGCCCAAGGTTATTTATAGATTCAATGCCATCCCCATCAAGCTACCAATGACTTTCTTCACAGAATTGGAAAAACCTGCTTTAAAGTTCATATGGAACCAAAAAAGAGCCCACATTGCCAAGACAATCCTAAGTCAAAAGGACAAAGCTGGAGGCGTCACGCTACCTGACTTCAAACTATACTACAAGACTGCAGTAACCAAAACAGCATGGTACTGGTACCAAAACAGAGATATAGACCAATGGGACAGAAGAGAGTCCTCAGAAATAATACCACACATCTACAGCCATCTGATCTTTGACAAACCTGACAAAAACAAGAAATGGGGAAAGGATTCCCTATTTAATAAATGGTGCTGGGAAAATTGGCTAGCCATAAGTAGAAAGCTGAAACTGGATTCTTTCCTTACGCCTTATACGAAGATTAATTCAAGATGGATTAGAGACTTAAATGTTAGACCTAATACCATAAAAAGCCTAGAAGAAAACCTAGGTAGTACCATTCAGGACATAGGCATGGGCAAGGACTTCATGTCTAAAACACCAAAAGCAACAGCAGCAAAAGCCAAAATTGACAAATGGGATCTAATTAAACTAAAGAGCTTTTGCACAGCAAAAGAAACTACCATCAGAGTGAACAGGCAACCTACAGAATGGGAGAGAATTTTTGCAATCTACTCATCTGACAAAGGGCTAATATCCAGAATCTACAAAGAACTCAAACAAATATACAAGAAAAAAACAAACAACCCCATCAAAAAGTGGGCAAAGGATATGAACAGACATTTCTCAAAAGAAGACATGCATACAGCCAACAGACACATGAAAAAATGCTCATCATCACTTGCCATCAGAGAAATGCAAATCAAAACCACAATGAGATACCATCTCATACCAGTTAGAATGGCAATCATTAAAAAGTCAGGAAACAACAGGTGTTGGAGAGGATGTGGAGAGATAGGAACCCTTTTACACTGTTGGTGGGATTGTAAACTAGTTCAACCATTATGGAAAACAGTATGGCAATTCCTCAAGGATCTAGAACTAGATGTACCATATGACCCAGCCATCCCACTACTGGGTATATACCCAAAGGATTATAAATCATGCTGCTGTAAAGACACATGCACAAGTATGTTTATTGCAGCACTATTCACAATAGCAAAGACTTGGAATCAACCCAAATGTCCATCAGTGACAGACTGGATTAAGAAAATGTGGCACATATACACCATGGAATACTATGCAGCCATAAAAAAGGATGAGTTTGCATCTTTTGTAGGGACATGGATGCAGCTGGAAACCATCATTCTTAGCAAACTATCACAAGAACAGAAAAGCAAACATTGCATGTTCTCACTCATAGGTGGGAACTGAACAATGACATCACTTGGACTCGGGAAGGGGAACATCATACACCGGGGCCTATCATGGGGAGGGGGGAGTGGGGAGAGTTTGCATTGAAAGTTATACCTGATATAAATGATGAATTGATGGGTGCTGACGAGTTGATGGGTGCAGCACACCAACATGGCACAAGTATACATATGTAACAAACCTGCACGTTATGCACATGTACCCTAGAACTTCAAGTATAATAAAAAAAAGAAAATAAATAAAGTATAATAATAAAAAAAGATTAACAAGATTAAAATAAATAAATAAATATATATATACACCTACTATGTACCCACAAAATTTAAGAATAAAAAATAAATAATACAATAAAATAAAAAATCTCTCCAGGTGGTACTAATGTGCAGCTAAAATTGTGAAACACTGGCCTACAGAATAGAATCCTAGCTCCTTCATATAGCACACAAAGCCTCTTTGATAACTCCAGTTCCACCTCTCCAATCTTACCCTCTGCTGCTTGGCACCCGACACTTTGCACTCCAGGATCATAATGATAGGAGTTTATTGAACCTAATACATTATTCAACTCCTTTTCACATTATATTCCTTCTCTCTTTTCGTATATCTAATGAAATCCTAGTCATCCTTCAAGACCCTACTCAAGTAGTGACACTTAGGTGAAGATTTCTCTGACCTCTTTAAACAGAGTTTATGGCTCATTCCTCTGGTTCTACTTTACCATGTACACTATTCTGTTACTGTGTTTATAATAGTGACTCACTTAATTATCTCCCTTAGTGAACTTGGCAGAGCAATGTCTTGCTCATATTTTTTGCATAATGGGAGTGGAGTTTTTTCTGTCTACCACCACCTGTCATTTTCTGCCTTTTTGACTCAGTACAAATTTTCCTGATGTTGTGGGATCATTATATCTTTCATATATGAAGGAATCAGGAACCTTGCTTAAGGGCATCCTCCCCTGCATATTATCTGTAACAGAATTGCAGGGACTGTCAGCAAAAGCAAGTTAAGTCAGCAATCTACAGATTGCCACAGTCTGAGTTTCTGGTAGTTGATCAATTAAACCACATGTATTTATTATGTGTCTGTTTTATGCTTGGCACTATGCTTGACATCTCAGCATTACAACACCAGGTAATCTCTACCTAAAGTTACTCATTCTCTAGTTTTCCATGTTGACTCATATGAAAGACCTGAAGTATATCCAGCATATTTGCAACTTAACTGAGAAGTAGAGAGCTGATCATCTATACCCTGAAATTATTAAAATGTGAAGAATAAGCAATAAGCCATTGTATGGTTTGTTTACAGGGGTCTTTTTAAACTCCTGGTGGATGTTTACAATTCCTCCATTACAGTCTCAGCTGGTTAGTGTAAGATTTTGAACCCTGTTAAAATGCAATAGCCTTGGAAAGGAAAACAGTAAGTTGTTACTAGCTAATTTTGCCTCCCTGTTAAGGAAATGCCTAGGAGTAGATTTTTAGGAAGACAACGGATAAGAGCAAGAAGGGGTATCAGAAAGAGGCATTAGCAAGTAGGTAAAAAGTTAAAGAATGAAATACTAGGAAAATGAATGATTCTACAAGGTTTAGATCAAATATTGTGGTATATTGTGTGGATGAGTAAAATTAAGGTAAATTTGTATGTAAGAATAGAAAATATTAAAATCTGGCTATTTCTAATAATTTTCAAAAATTTCTGTACTAACATAAAAATTAAGTATGTGCTAGAATGAACAAATCAAAAGGTTATTGATGATAAAGCCACTATGTCAGAGATAACCAAAATATCCAATAATAGGAATAGTTTAATAAAATAAATTATAGTATTTGTAAACATGGAACTTCTACACAGCTATTATAAATAATGATCTAGAACAGTATATAATTTCTTAAGATGTTTTAGATTAGGAAAGATATGCATGATATATGAAGTGAAAAAATCAGATTATAAATACTATGTATGATCCTAGATTTTTGGGAAAAATATATGTACATGCACATGTATACATAGAAAAAAAGATCTAACCACAGTGTTAACGGTGCTTATTTTTGTAGGAGTCTGAGATGGAAAAACTACAAATATTATAAGGAAGTAAAGAACTTTATGCTTATATATATCCTTTAATTTTGTTTTAAACTACAATTTTAAAATTATTATAAACTTTAAAGGAAGTCTAGGCAAGTTATAAAATTATAGTGCATTCCGTCATATCACATGGATTAATTATAAGAGAATGTGAGGGAAATACTGAGTGTTTGACTAAGAGCCCTGGTGAGGGTTCTGCTAAGAGAAATGACAAAGTTAGCTGAAGGATCACTATTTGCAAGACCCTGCTTATACGGCAAGAGCAAACAAACAAACCCAAAGTATCCACATAATTAAAAATAATATTTAAAGTCAAATAAGATTTGCAAGGTAGACAAACTTTTCCATTCATAGAAATAAACACCTGTTACAAGAATGAAAATTCAGGAACACAGGACCACTGAAGATACAAGCAAGAAATGGTGCCAAATGCCAAAACAGATAATATACAAATGTGGGAAAGATTGTATATGTAAGTGAAATTACATGTGCCCTGCATGTTTCCACTTCTAAGTCTGGGAAAATTATCTATCCTAGGCACACTGTTAATAGAAACCATAAAAACTAACTGTAAATTAAAAAAAAAAAAAAAAGATGCTGGCTGGGCACGGTGGCTCACGCCTGTAATCCCACCACTTTAGGAGGCCGAGGTGGGTGGATTAACTGAGGTCAGGAGTTCGAGACCAGTCTGGCCAACATAGTGAAACCCAGTCTTTACTAAAAATACAAAACAATTAGCCAGGCGTGGTGGCACACACCTGTAATCCCAATTAATAGGGAGGCTGAGGCAGGAGAATCGCTGGAACCTGGGAGGCAGAGGTTGCAGTGAACTGAGATCGCACCATTGCATTCAAGCTTGGGCAACAAGAGTGAAACTCCGTCTCAAAAAAAAAAAAAAAAAAAAAAAGAAGAAGTTGCATAGGAACACATATTTATGACATTTAGTCAGTTTATGATGCAATTCACCATATCTATCTGTACTTGTCTGATTTCTTCCCCTCTTTGAACTCTAAGGATCAGATATTGGGAACTTGTTCTATTTTCTCCAGTAATTAATTCAAGGAAACAATAGATTGAAAATTAAAATCTCCTTACATAGTTCTTGGATCCTTATTTCTCTAGTAAGCTTAGTGACTGCCAATGGCATTGAAAAACACAAGTCTAAATTTTCTATTAACTTCTAAAACCCCTGCTGCAAACAGAATCAAAATTAACAAAGGAAACAACTCAAAAACAATACAAAGACCTCTGTGGTGCATTAACACTAGTAGGAATTTAAATGCCACATGCAAATATCAAATGACATTTACAAGGTACATACCTTGTCTAATTCTTCTGTGAGCTAATGCAGTAATTACAGATTTATATGTTTCAACAGAATCACCATAAAGAATATAGCAGCCAGGAATATTTCAATCAATGGGGAAAAGCCACAAAGAATTACTGAAACTGTCACCTACTCAGACATAAAGTTCACCAGGTTGATTCTGCTATTCTGACTGACTGACCCCTTTCCTCCTTGAGAATGAATATAAAAAGTAGGGTACCTATGTAGAATAAATATCCATATTTATATCTGTGCCTATGTCTTTGTCTGTATCTATGTCTTTATATATCTCTATTCTTATGTGTTTATATATATGTATATCTGTATATGGGCTTCAGACTGACATACAGAGTACCAACTCTGGGACATATCCAGATTATAACCAAAGATAACACCTGAACAAGCAAAGCCATACCCTAAAACAGTTCTGTTTAATATGCCATACTGCAATAATGGATAATGGAAATGTCCTATGCCTGCATTGCCCAGGAGACTAGCCACTAGGTACATGTGGCCATCGAGCATGTGAAATGTGGTTACTGGGACTGAGGAACTGATTTTAAATTTTATTTAATTTTAGTTAATTTAAATTAAAACTTAAATAGCCAGGTTTGTCTGTTCACTACCTAATTGGGCAGTTCAGCTCTAAAATAAGGAAACTTATGAAATGACACTGATGAAATGCAATCAAAGTGAAGAAGCTTCCTTTTCTTACCAACTGCTTGCATATGAATAAGCTGAGCTTCTCTTCCTGTCTATAGAGTTGAGCCATCCACATGGATTTATGGCAGGGAAGAAAACAGGTAGAAGATAAACACTGGCTATTTGAGATGCTTAGGATTCCTTCTTGAAAATGAGGACTGTGTGTTACTTCTCTATACATGCAGTAAATAGAGAAGTACTAGAACAGAATAGGTGATCAAGTAATGTTTATTTTTTAATATGTTGAATAAGGTGCTTGTTTATCAAAATAAACAAATCCAGGCATCTGAATTCTATAAATATACAAAAAAAAAAAATAAGCACACAGTTGACTATGCTCTACTCTAGTTCATGGTTTGCTTTAGACTAAACTTTGGCTATGTGTTTATACCCTGGAAATATTAATATATTGAAAATCACACATTTAAAACTTTATTACCGTTAAGATACATAGAATGTTTTCACAATAGTATCTTTACAGATATTTGACTTAATTTTTTCTTTGATTTCTTCCACACCTATAGAAGAAAGGACTATATGAAAGTAATGTGTCTGTATGTATAAAATTCTGAACACATTACTATTAGGTTGTTTGATTTGTATTCTAGGTGTGATTCCAAATGCCTATTTTATCTTATAGTTTAGGGCTGGAAAAGAAAGTTTATCTGAATTAATTTTTGTGTCCCAAAGAAAAGCTATAGATTTTTGGCCTTCATAGCCAGGAAGCTCTGAGAAACAAAATAAAAGGAATTTCTCACTTGTGGGAGACAATTCCATGGCTCTCTCATGTTTCTACATGTCTTCAAGTGAGACAGTAACTACTTTTTGTTCTGGATTGTCTTTTCAAGGATTTGTTTTATAGCAAATAGCCTTGGAAGATAGAAATAGTGTCTCCTTCCAGAGCAAAGTATAGGCATGCCTATTGCTTATTACAAAGGTTTGGTTTCCTTATCTCCTTATGCAATGTAGGAGAGGAACTCTTGGTATGTGCAGAAATCACCTGACCCTCTTCATACTGCCCTATTGCATATAGGGCTCAGGGAATCAGTGTGAGAAAATACAGATACTTTGTCTAATGCTATTGCTGTGAGTTTTGAAGTCCTTTTTTCTCTGACCTAAGAGTGTCATGGATTCTTTCAGCACTCATGAAAATGTGGCAGGCAAATTGTTAACCTACAAGTAGGCTCAATCTCAGATCCTTCATAGTTTTAGATACTTATTTGTAGCAAAAACTCATAGAGTTTTGGTGTGACACACTCTTCTCTTCGTTTATATAGCCCTGTATTGTTATTTTATTTGCCTCATTTTCTGTCTTTTAGAAACTGGAAGACAAGTCTTTCACATGGTCTAAGAATTAACAAATGATTATAAATCTTATGGCTGCAAGTTTCTACAGATTTTAAGGGATAAAACAAGTTCTGAAGTAAGCCTCGAGGCCTTTATTAGAAGATGATTAAGAGGATCCAAGAGTGAAATCAGGCAGGAAGCCAGTTAGGGAGTTACTATGGAACTAGGTCATTGTTGCAAAAACTGGAGCAAGAATCAATATGAAGCAAAGAAGATGGCTGATAGTCATAGGAGTGAGGTCTAGGGTCAATACTAGAAATCATGCATTCCAAAGCGGGGTTCGTCATGGTAGCAAAACACAAACCAGAGTGCATCAAAAGAGACAATCACATGTATGAAAGGCAACCCACAGAATGGGAGAAAGTATTTGTAAATCATATTTTTGATCGCACAGTGGCTTACGCCTGTAATCCCAGCAGTTTGGGAGGCCGAGGCAGGAAGATCACCTGAGGTCAGGAGTTCGAGACCAGCCTAACTGACATGGAGAAACCCCGTCTCTACTACAAATACAAAAATAATTAGCCAGGTGTGGTGGCACATGCCTGTAATCCTAGCTACTCAGGAGGCTGAGGCAGGAGAATCGCTTGAACCCAGGAGGCGATGGTTGCAGTGAGACGAGATCACACCATTGCACTCCAGCCTGGGCAACAAAAGCGAAACTCCATCTCAAAAAAAAAAAAAAAAGAGAGGTTAATATCCATAATATATAAGTAACTCATAAAACTCAACAGCAACAAAAAGAATCTGATTTTTAAAATGGGCAAAGGACTTGAATAGACATTTCTCCAAAGAAGATGGTCAAAAAGCACAAAATGACCAAAAAGCACAAAAAGATGCTCAATATCATGAATCATGAAGCATGTGCAAACCAAAACTACAAGGAAATATCTACCATCTTCTCACCCATTACAATGGCTATGTTTAAAATAAAATAAAATAAAATAAAATGACAAGGGTTAGTGATGATGTGGAAAATTTGGAGCCTTTGTGAACTGTTGGTGAAAAAAGATTTAGGTTCCTTGACTCAAGAGTTCCTCTCCTGCATTGCAGGTGCAGTCATTATAGAAAATAGGATGGCAGTTCGGCAAAAAAATGAAAGTAGACTTACCATATGATCCAGAAATTCCACTTCTGGGTATCTACCCCAAATAATTGAAGTCGGGTCTTAAAGAGATCTTTGTACACCCACATTCATGCCAGCATTAGTCACAATAGCTAAAAGGTGAAAACAACCCAGATGGCCATCAACAGATGAAAGGATAAACAAAATATGGTCTATACAGACAATGGAATATTACCCTTAAAAAGAAAGGAAATTGTGATACGTCCTATAACATGGACAAACTTTGAAAACATTATGGTAAGTGACATAAACTAGTCACAGAAAGAACAAATGCTATATGATTCCACTTATGTGAGGCACATAGAGTGTTCAAATTCAGAGACAGATGGTAGAAAGGCAGCTGTCAAGACCTGAAGGGAGGAGAGAATGGAGAGTTGATATTTAATGGGCATAGAGTTTTTAGTTTTATAAGATGAAGAGTTTTGGAAATTGGAGTTGCCCAATAATGTAAATGTACTTAACATTATGGAACTATATTTTCAAAAATCATTAAGTGATACATAAAGTTATGTGTATCTGACTACAAAATTTTTTAAAGTACAAGGCAGAGAAGAGTAGAACTTGCTCAGATTGTCACAGCAGGGTACAGCTCAGGGGTTTATAATGCTGAATCTCAGGGTAAATCCCCACTTAAGTCTCTGTGGCTGTCACCTCACCTAACCACAATGGGCTCACGAGAGATACTCTGGGTTCACTTCTTGCACAAAACTTATAGTCTAGATATCAATTAGATGCAATTTGAAAGTATTATAAACACTTTCAGCTCCTAGAACTGATAAAAGAATTCAGCAAAGTTTCCAGATACAAGATTAATGTACACAAATCAGTAGCTCTTCTATACACCAACAGCAACCAAGCAAAGAATCAAATCAATTAACTCAACCCCTTTTAAAATAGCTGCAAAAAATTAAAATACTTAGGAATATACCTAACCAAGGAGGTGAAAGACAACTACAAGGAAAACTACAGAACTCTGCTGAAAGAAATCATAGATGATACAAACAAATGGAAACACATCCCATGCTCATGGATGGGTAGAATCAATATTGTGAAAATGACCATATTGCCAAAAGCAATCTACAAATACGATGCAATCCCCATTAAAATACCACCATAATTCTTCACAGAATTAGAAAAAAATATTCTAAAATTCATATGGAACCAAAAAAGGGCCTACATAGCTAAACCAAGACAAAGCAAAAAGAACAAATTTGGAGTCATCACACTACCTGATTTTAAACTGTGCTATAAGGCCACAGTCACCAAAACAGCATGGTACTGGTATAAAAATAGGCACACAGACCAATGAAATAGGATAGAGAACCCAGAAATAAACCCAAATACAGCCAACTGATCTTCAACAAAGCAAACAAAAACATAAAGTGGAGAAAGGACACCCTTTTCAACAAATGGTGCTGGGATAATTGGCTAGACACATGTGGGAGAATGAAACTGGATCCTCATCTCTCACCTTATACAAAAATCAACTCAAGATGAATTAAGAACTTAAACCTAAAACCTGAAACAATAAAAATTCTAGAGCATACCATTGGAAAAATCCTTCTAGACATTGGCTTAGGCAAGGATTTCATGACCAAGAACCCAAAAGCAAATGCAATAAAAACAAACATAAATAGCTGGGACCTAGTTAAACTAATGAGTTGTTGCATGGCAAAAGGAACAGTCAGCAGAGTAAACTGACAACCCACAGAGTGGGAGAAAGTCTTCACAATCTATACATCTGACAAAGGACTAATATCCAGAATCTACTAAGAACTCAAACAAATCAGTAAGGAAAAAAGAATCCCATCAAAAAAGTGGGCTGAGGACACGAACAGACAATTCTCAAAAGAAGAGATACAAATGGTCAATGAACATATGAAAAAAATGCTCAATATCACTAACAATCAGGGAAATGCAAATCAAAATCACAAGGCAATACCACCTCACTCCTGCAAGTATGGCCATAATCAAAAAATAAAAACGAAACAGTAGATTTTGGCGTGGGTGTAGCAAAAAGGGAACACTTCTACACCGCTGGTAGGAATGTAAACTAGTACAGCCACTATGGAAAACAGTGTGGAGATTCCTTAAATAACTAAATGTAGGACTACCATTTGATCCAGCAATCCCACTTTAGGGTATCTGCCCAGAGGAAAATAAGTCATTATTCAAAAAATATACTTGCACATGCATGTTTATGGTAGCACAATTCACAATAGCAAAATTGTGGAACCAACCCAAATGCCCATCAATCAACGAGTGGATAAAGAAACTGTGAAATATATATATATATATATATATGAATGACATAATACTATGCAGCCATAAAATGGAATGAATTAACAACATTTGCAGTGATCTGGATGAGATTGGAGACTATTATTCTAAGTGAAGTAACTCAGGAGTAGAAAACCAGACATCGTATGTTCTCACTGATATGTGAGAGCTAAGCTATGTGGACACAAATGCATAAGAATGATACAACGAACTTTGGGGACTTGGGGGGAAGAGTGGGAAGGGGCCAATGGATAAAAAACTATAAATAGGGTGCAGTATATACTGTTTGGGTGATGGGGGAACCAAAATCTCACAAATAAGCAATAAAGAATTTACTCATGTAACCAAATACCACCTGTACCCCAATAACTTATGGAAAATAAAAGAAACTATTATAAACACTTTCAGATTAGTGAATCTTAAAAACAAGGTAATTACTCCCTTTTATATTTTAAAATGATTTTTCAGTTACACAAATGATATATAAATTTATTCCCCTCATAAAACAGCAAAACATTACTGGTGAGGCAAAAGTCCTTTGATGACTATGGCAAGAGACCTCAGGTGCCTATCCCAGTATTCATCTTCCCTTTCTGACTTAGTAATAAGCTAGAGACATGGCCAGGTAAAATAATGCAATGTTTCTCATACTTCTTTGCAGGTAGAATTCACCATCTGAATAAATTAGAACAATAAAATGTAGATGAGAATGTTATTTGACAGCATCTCGGAAACTGTTTTAAAGGATAGCTGACATGTGTGCTGTGTTCCTTTTTTTTTTTTTTTTTTTTCTCCACCCTTCTCCTTAGACCTTAGAACTCATGAGTACTGACTAGCACTCTAGCACTCATATTGGGCCGTGAAAATGAGGATCATATGTTAGAAATGTCAGAGAAGAATGCTGGAAAGAGCCTGTCTTCCTATCTTCATGGAATCTTCATACTTGTACCATCTACCTCTGGACTTCCCTTTTAGAAGAAAAAAAGTCACTGTGAATTTAATTTTATGTCATAGACTTATCAAACTAACCCTGATAGACTCTCATCTCAATTTAAATGCCCGCTTTGTACTTTCTCACCCTCATCTTAAGATAAAACTATAATCAGCTTGGTGTGTAACCTTACATACTTGTCCTGTGGATATGGGCACCCATAGAAGAAAATATGTAGTATTGCTTTTTGAGGATTTATGTTTTAATATTTTGTTCTCTTTATTCACCAAAATGTCATTATAGTTTATATATTGTACATATTGTTCAGCTACTAACAACTTACTTAATCTTGGTTTTAATATATTCTGAAGCATATGCTTTCAGATGTAAAAATAGGATATGCGCCTGAATTGAGCTCAGAATGTTCCTTCAGGGACAACTAGCTTCACATAACAGAAGACATATGATTGCTAAAATAATAATAATAATAACCTTACAAGCAAATGTCTGGAGAACCATGGCCTCTACTGGTAAAGCGACTTGAGAAAAGTAGTTATGTTACTTCGACATCCTAGATTTGCTAAAAGTATCTTAAGCTGTTAGCTGACAGTGAATTTGTCCTGCATCAATGGAAATCAAGTTGGAAATGGAGAAAGTCCTCCAAGGGGAAAGGTCTTCTATTCTAGAAGTTTAAATCAGAGAACTTTGCTGCTTCAAAGCAGCTGTTTAAATATTAGAATCCAATGTGTGAGTGGTGCTTGATAGGACACAACAGCAGCAAACACACGTGACACTCACACACACATTTACTGTGAGGAGTGTGGAGAAGTGTGACCTCCTAATGTTTTCACAGGGGAGGCATTTCACCCAGCAAACTAATGCATTGCATTTGATTTGTAATCTTCAGACCAAACTTGGAAATAGCTCATTGCGCCTATTTGGTGGCAGATTAAGGGTTTAACAGTCCTGATATCTTTGTTTCTTACAATGCTTCCTGTTAGAATTTCTGCAGAATTTAAAAATAATAGAAACCCATTTATTACTAGGCTACCACAGACCCTCACACTTTTCAGGTACTCAGTAAATGCCTTTTGAATAAATAAAATAATTAACTAATGATTAATTAATATAGCAGATTAGTCTTAAAATATTTTTTCATTTCTATAAAACAAAAGTATTTTTTCCTTTCCTCTGTTTTGAAATGGAAATTGAATTATATTAAATCTTAATAATCATGCTTCCCTCAAATGGTATTGATATTTGCTGTCTACACATGGAGACTTTCTGTCATATTCAAGGAACATCAACAACTCCAGTTCTCTGATTTACTCAAACTAGGCGTTAATAGAAAAATATTCTCTTCATGCTAACAGAACCTTATTGGCAATTTACCTTTAGTATGGTAAAGAAACAGAGCTTCTCTGCAAATAATGAAATTATTCAACAATTTTCATAAGCCCTGAAGCTTATATGCATGTATACTAAATAAAGGTGGCTCTGACAAACGCGATTCTGTTTCTCTTTCAAGGTCTAGATTAGCTTCCACCTTTTTGCTGGCTGGCTTCCCTGGACTGACTTCTCCCTCCCTGTTCTTAAGGGTCAAGGGATGACTGCAGTATGCATTAAGGAATCCTTCCCCTGGGCTTAGCACTTTATTGTTTACAAAGTCCTTTGCCTTCACTGTTCTCCTCCTCATAACTAAAGAGGAAATTGAGGCTACCATTACAGTAGCACTAACTCTCCACCAGGCAGGTGCTAAGTGCTTTGGGCCATCATCTTATTTATGAGGCTTTAGTGTCTGAGACAGAACCTCAACTCCATCACTTTGTAGATGTAATCTCGAGTAAGTTTTAAAATTTATCTAAGCTAGTCTCCCAATCTGTAAAAATGAGAATATTATGGTACAGAACCCAGACTTGCCAGAAGGATAAAAGGAGACAATTCACATAAAGCAAATAACACTGTGTCTGGCACATAGGAAGCCATCCATGAAGGTTAGCTGTTACTATATTGCTCTCCATTATACAGAATAAAAACTGAGAATCAGACAAGTTATTATGACCAAGATAACCAGCCAGTAAGTAGTGCAGTCACAACTAAAATGTGTGTCTTCCTGAAACCAGAATCTAGTGAAAACCTCAAATCTATCTTGCTTCATGGAGAATTAAAGTGACATGCTGTCATTGTCAGCCCCTACCCAAGAGAAGTGATAAGCACCCAGTAGATCGAAGGCTTCTGTCACAGGTAATGGAGAGCTGCTGGGCAGTAGGGCATTCACTTTTACTCTGTTAACTGGGGGATTTGGGAAATGGTCTCCTGATAGGGGACTAAAGAACACGAGGAGCCACTTGATGCCTCAAGCATTTTGGTGGTCTTGTGGATTTGAAATTTCTCAAATCTAAGCCCAACCCTACACTTCCTCCCTCCCCCTAAGCAATCTGCCCCGGGTCTCCTCTTGTTCTAGGATCTCAGCAACCAGGAACTGCTCTGCCACCTTAGGAAAGTGGCATCTGGAGAAACTAGCCCTCTGGTCAGCCAACCAGCTGCCATATTCATTTATAACTCTGAAAAAAAAATGCAGTTTATTCTCAGGTGCTGAGATGTACTCAGTCAAACCTACATCTGCCTAGCTCCAGAGCTGGCACACTTATCTATTCCACTATACCCGTTTCTAAGGGGATGCAGAAGCATTAGTGCAAAGCACCTTCTTGATCATGAAAACACCACTCAGCACTTGAATTCATGATCATTAGCTGATGGCTGGGGAAGCCAAGATGTCATGAGAATGGGTTTTGAGCTCCTTGCAGCTCAAAAGCACCAATCCCAGCTAGGGAGGTGCTACCTTTATATTCTGCTTTCTTGGCAACTGACCCTGTAAATTTATATAAAAAAAACTTGAGAAATTTTTGTTAAAAATTTCTCAGGTTGTTATTATTTGGAATGGTTTGCCCATTCTTGCTCTTGAACTCAAACCACAATGGGTTCATTTGGGATGGCTTTAAGTTTTGAAACTTCTCCATAGTCCAAGGCACCTCTTATTAACCCTGATAGGAAATGGAGATTCTAAGAGTTTATTTAAGTAACTTGCCAAAGTTACACAGATTATAAGAAGTACAGCAATCATTTGAACCCAAATCTCCCTATCTCCAAACTTTCAATTTTTTCCTTCTTCCCATGAGGAACCTGCTTCCAGTTCTCACTCATTTTCTATTTCCTGTTTAATTACTGAGTCAGTATTTTCCCTAGAGAATTGCCCATTACTATTCTTAACTTCTGAGGAAACCAACTCCCCTTGAATTGTTAACCTTCCTATAACTGAACTGGGGTTGCCTTTCTTTAATTGGGACTTAATTAATGGTCATCAGCCTCTCTCTCTCTCCCTAGCCATGACTCCTTTTCTTGCTCGCTCCCTTTCTCTCTCACCTCTTCTTTCTACAACCCAGAGTGCTGTGCACCTGGAGTTGTGCTTCAGATTATCCCAAGTCTTCCTGGAAACTAAAGCTAGGAGGTGACAGAGCCAGGAATCAAGCCCAGGGTTTCATATCTTTGGCTCAGTGCGCTAGCCTCATGGTCAGGGATGTACTTAAGATGATCCATTGATGCATGGCAAAAAATTACTAATATCTATATTTTAACTTGTTTTATATTTAATGCTTTCTTTCTTTTGTTTGTTTGTTTTGAGATGGAATCTTGCCCTGTCCCCCAGGCTGGACATCCCAGTTCAATGTGCAATGGCGCGATCCCAGTTCACTGTAACCTCCGCCTCACAGGTTCAAGGGGTTCTCCTGCCTCAGCCTCCTGAGTAGCTGAGATTGCAGGTGCCCACCACCATTCCCAGCTAATTTTTTTTTTTTTTTGTATTTTTAGTAGAGACAGGGTTTCACCATGTTGGCCAAGCTGATCTTGAACTCCTGACCTCAAGTGATCTGCCTACCTCAGCCTCCCAAAGTGCTGGGATTACAGGTATGAGCCATCGCACCCAGCCAATGCTTTCTTTATAAAATATACACCATGTTATAGTAGTACATATATAATTTATAAATTATGCATACATTGTGACGGGTGTTACTCTTTTAATGGATAGAGATGCGAGATTTTTAAAAAGTTTGGAGACCATTCTACACTGGTGCTTCAAAAACACTAATGTGTGTGTAAATCACCAGTGAATTTTGTTAAATACAAGTTTATATTCAGTGAGTCTGATGCAGCTAAGATTGTGCATTTCTAACAAACTCCCAGGTAATATCTATATTTTGGTCTGGGGCCTGTGAGTAGCAAGGCTCTCTACACTGAATTATTTTTCTCAGCTTAGTACCGATGTAGAATTTTTGCTCCTTAGTTCAGTTAAATCCAGGTTCTTGCATCATGACCAGGAAAAAATAGGCACATGGACACACTGGAGAGTGAGGAGAGTGGAATTCATTGGACAAAAAGGAAAAAAGAGAAAAAGCATTCTCAGCAAAGTGAGAGGGAGTCTTGCTAATAGGCTAGCACCTCATAGATTGAATTCCAGGCCACCACATAGGAGCTGAAGAGGCCAGGCTCCTCCTCCACTGTACAAGGTGTGAACTTCCCATGGCTCTACACATTTTCCCAGGGCACAGGCAGGTCCCAGTCCATTGCAGGCATGTGCAGACAAGACCCTGGGCAATTTCCCTCATCTGCACAAAATTATCTGATGTAAGCACTTGTGGGGTGGGTTGGAGATCTTCTGGGGAACCCCCCCTCATCTGCCCCCTGCATCTATCATTCCCCCCTCTAAAGCAGTACATCTAACTGCCATTAAAATAAGAATGAGGATGAAGACTGATCTTAACAGCTTCCTGCTGATAGGGAGCACTGTTTTGGGAAAACAACAGTCAGGGTTCCCTCTGAGGTTCATCTAAGGTTCCCTGTCAAAAGGGGCCATTGTCTGAGGCTCTGGTTGCATGAACATTTGGAGTTTGAGGGCCTGAAGGCAAAAAGAGACAAACCAGATTATTAGAAAACATGTGTCAAAACAAAACAAGGTGGGGGTAAGGATAGCTCAAAAATCCCAAAGTCTTTTACTAGTTTGGACAGGGAGAGGGAGACAAAAAACCCAACTGGTAAAAAACACTTTTACCCTTTTACTGGCATGTCAGGCTTCTGTGTTCCCTTCCCCAAAACCCAATTCTAAGCCAACTAGATTAAGGTTTGGTGGTATAGTTTGGCTGTGTCCCCACCCAAATCTCATCTTGAATTCCCATGTATTGTGGGAGGGACCTAGTGGGAGTTAATGGAATCATGGGGAGAGGTCTTTCCCATGCTGTTCTTGTGACAGTAAATAAGTCTCATGAGATCTGATGGTTTTTATAAGGGGGAGTTTCCCTGCACAAGCTCTCTCTCTCTTTGCCTGCTGTCATCCATGTAAGATGTAACTTGCTCCTCCTTGCCTTCTGCCGTGATTGTGAGGCTTTCCCAGCCATGTGGAACTATAAGTCCAGTAAGTCTCTTTCTTCCCAGTCTTGGGTATGTCTTTATCAGCAGTAATGAAAACAGACTGATTCAATAAATTGGTACCAGTAGAGTGGAGCATTGCTGAAAAAGTATCCAAAAATGTGGAAACAACTTTGGAACTGAGTAACAGGCAGAGGTTGGAACAGTTTGGAGGGCTCAGAAGAAGACAGGAAAATGTGGGAAAGTGTGGAACTTCCTAGAGACTTATTGAATGGCTTTGATTAAAATGCTGATAGTGATATGAACAATAAAATCCAGGCTGAGGTGGTCTCAAGTGGAGATGCAGAACTTGTTGGGAACTGGAGCAAAGGTGACTCTTGTTATGTTTTAGCACAGAGACTGGTGGCATTTTGCCCCTGCTCTAGAGATTTGTGAAACTTTAAACTTGAGAGAGATGATTTAGGGTATCTGGTGGAAGAAATTTCTAAGCAGCAAAGCATTCAATACATGACTTGGGTGCTGTTAAAGGCATTCAGTTTTAAAAGGGAAGCAGGGCATAAAAGTTCAGAAAATTTGCAGCCTGACAATGTGATAGAAAATAAAATCCCATTTTCTGAGGATAAACTTAACCTAGCTGCAGAAATTTGAATAAGAGGAAATGAATGTTAATCCCTGAGACAATGGGGAAAATACCTCCAGATCATGCCAGAGGTCTCTGTAGCAGCCCCTCCCATCACAGGCCCAGAGGTGTAGGAGGAAAAAATGGTTTCCTGGGCCAGGCCCAGGGCACCCCTGCTCTGTGCAACTTAAGGACTTAGTGCACTGTGTCCCAGCTGCTCCAGTCATGGCTAAAAGGGGCTAACATACAGCTTGGGCTGTTGCATCAGAGGGTGTAAGCAAGCCCCAAGCCTTGGAAGCTTCCATGTGATGTTGGGCCTGAAGGTGCACTGAAGTCAAGAATTGAGGTTGGGAACCTCTACCTAGATTTCAGAGGATGTGTGGAAACACCTAGATTTCCAGGCAGAAGTTTGCTCCAGGTATGGGGCCCTACCAGAGAACCTCTGCCAGGGCAGTGTAGAAGAGAAATGTGAGGTCAGATCCCCATACAGAGTCCTTACTGGGGCACCACCTAGTGAAGCTATGAGAAGAGGTCCACCATCTTCCAGACCCCCAGAATAGTAGATCCACTGACAGCTTGCACCGTGCACCTAGAAAGGCTACAGACACTCACTGCCAGTCCATGAAAGAAGCCAGGAGGGGAGCTACACCCTGCAAAGCCACAGGACAGGGGTAGAGCTGCCCAGGTCTATGGGAACCCACCTCTTGCATCAGCATGAACTGGATATGAGACATAGAGTCAAAGGAGATCATTTTGGAGCTTTAATATTTGACTGCCCTGCTGGATTTTGGACTTGCATGGGGCCTGTAACCCCTTTGTTTTGGCCAATTTCTCCCATTTGAAACAGCTGTATTTACCCAATGCCTGTACCCCCATTGTATCCAGGAAGTAAATAACTTGTTTTTGATTTTATAGGCTCATAGACAGAAAGGACTTGCCTTGTCTCAGATGAGACTTTGGATTTTGGACTTTTGAGTTAATGCTGAAATGAGTTAAGGCTTTGGGGGACTGTTGGAAAGGCATGATTGATTTTGAAATTTGAGGACATTCGATTTGGGAGGGGCCAGGGACAGTATGATATGATTTTGCTGGGTCCATACCCAAATGTCATCTTTAATTCCCATGTGTTGTAGGAGGGACCTGGTGGGAAGTAATTGAATCATGGGGTCAGGTCTTTTCTGTGCTGTTCTCATGATAGTAAATAATCTCACAAGATCTGATAGTTTTATAAGGGGGAATTTCCCTGTGTAAGCTCTCTCTGCCTGCTGCCATCCATGTAAGACGTGACTTGCTCATCCTTGCCTTTTGCCATGACTGTGAGGCTTTCCCAGCCATGTGGAACTGTAAGCCTGTTAAACCTCTTTTTATTTCCAGTCTTGAGTATGTCTTTATCAGCAGCATGAAAGCAGACTACAGCATTTGGGAAATTAACTTTTCCCAGTTTGGAGGATGTATCTGAGGGAGTGTCCCATAGTATGGAGACACAATTACAAATAGTGAAGAGAAGACAAAGGAGGAAAAAGAAAAAAAGAAGGCATTTTTTCCCAAAGGAGTTCTAGGCTTCAGGATGCATTTGAAAGGGGTACAGGCTGAAGATGGATGGCTACTCATCTAGAAAGAGGAGAGCAACGCATCCTAGGTTCCCTTCTCTTCCTAGCAAATACCCGGGGTATGTGAGGGAGAGAAAATGAGGCATTCATCTTTCTTTCTTCTGTTGTTGTATCCCCAAGTACTAGTGACCATGACAAGGTGCCACCCATGGGTGTCATCAGAGCAGCTGTCACCCATGTTAACAGGGGATCTAGAGGATGGGAATATCTGCTTATGCGCATATGCCCTATCTTCCCTGCTGTCAGTAGCCTTCAAATTCCCTAGACCTCATTTATGCCATGGATACTAGCATGACTTTTATCCATGAAATGGGAAGCTTGGCTTAATTGGCAGGAGTTAGTCATGTTTACCTGCACTGTGCCTTTTAGTTTCTGTTATCATCTGTCTCTGGATCCCTCAGATCCAGTTTTCTTTCCTAGGGCTTTGATCCAAAGCTTGGAATTGGGTTTGGAATCTAAAATCTGTCTTGGGGGGTTGCATGGACTTCTTATTATAAGCCAAATGCTAAGGTGAAGCTATGGAATTGAGTCCTCCTACAACAAAGGAGAGAAAAGGATGTTTTGTGACATGCCCAGATAACTGAGGGCTATAGAAATGCTTGCCAAGATTTGGGTTCATGTGGCTTGAGTTTGGTTTGCTCCTTTGGTCTTACTTCCCCACAAAAGAAACCTCCAGGTAATGGACACCCTATCTATTCCCATCACCTGGCAGTATTTGTAGGATAATTGCTCAGAACTAGAATATTGATTCAGATTTTTACATTACCCATCCCTTTTGTTTCTTCTAAGCTGCAGTGGGAGACTGCTGATTGGTTAGCAGGATTAAGCAGGGTTAGCCTGAAATGTAGGCAAAAACTTAAAAACAACAAATGAGTCTAGAATTTTTTTTTGAGACAAGAGTTTCGCTCTTGTTGCTGGAGTGCAATAGCATGATCTTAGCTCACTGCGACCACTGCCTCCTGGGTTCAAGTCTCCTGCCTCAGCCTCCCAAGTAGCTAGGATTACAGGCATGCACCACCACGCCTGGCTAATTTTGTATTTTTAGTAGAGAAGGGGTTTCTCCATGTTGGTCAGGCTGGTCTCAAACTCCCAACCTCAGGTGATCTGCCTGCCTCAGCCTCCCTAAGTGCTGGGATTACAGGCATGAGCCACTGTGCTCGGCCAAGTCTAGAAGTTAATGACAAATGTATGATAAGTTTTAAAATATAATTTCTCTCTCTCCAGTCCTCATTTTTGTTAAAAACAAATCATGATAGGACTGAGTCATTTGTAAAATATTCTTTAGTCTTATAGTTGGCCCGATTATTTACATAAAGTACAGTAAGAATTTTTTTTCTATGTAGACTTTTTAGATTGGCTTTGATGGAACTCTGTTTCACAAGGAATATCAGATAGAACTTTCTAAAGCCAAGCCCAGTCATGGATTTCTCCCCTCAAATACCTGTGAGTTGGGTAAACTCCTCTCTAGAGGTCCCAAGAGCATGAGATTCCTGGACCTGTTAGAAAGTGACATTCTTTACTCATTGCAGGTTGGAAAGCCTGTACAGGGACTGTGTAGACCAGGTATGAGGATAGCTTTCCCAAGGGGTTTTTACTGGCTCTGCAGGTTGAGCTTGACTTCTTAAAGGTAAGCATACCCTTTCAGTCAAAGCCTTGGTAAAATAACCATTTTCTCCAATTGCATCCTGTTGCAAAAGAAAATTGATTCTTATTACACTGATGCAAACAACTATAGTGCCATAAGTTAACAATACTCACAACTAGTTTTCAAATTCTGGAGAAGCCAGGTAGAAAGAGAGAGATTGAGAGAGAGAGAGAGAGAGAGAAATATGCTCCAAATTTTGTTCACAGGCATATACCTTACTCAATTAGTAAAGACTGTAAATAGCTCAAAATAATATTCCTTGAATGTGAAAAACAAACAAGGATCAGCTATGTTCCAAGCAAAAGTCAAATTGATTACTTTAGTTTTCTATTAGTTCAGTCCATTCAGTTAATTCTTGTTTTGCTTGATATTTGTGAACATTTTAGCTCTTCATGAGTCCTGTATGTTTTTCTATTATTCCAATGTCACAATCTCCAAGCTTATCATAAACCTGCATTTGAGAGCACTGTTAAATTTCTGTAGCTGATTGTAAACCATCGTTTGAAGAGGATCAGAACAATAATTGTCTATGAATAACAAAATGTCCAGGGTAGTTACAGTCAAAAACACGATTGACAAAGAAATTTGGTTATCTCCATGGTTTACAATAGTTGAAAATAACCTTAATTGTGATTGATAGTGTATACTCAGACATTAGAATTTTAGAAATCCCATATAATTTTGAAACATACGTTAATATTCCCTAAAATATAACATGAAGACGATTAAACATTATTTTGACAATCTCATCTGCCTAAACATGTTAAATAATACTGTTTAACTCTCTTCCAGATGTTTCAGGGGCCCTCTGTAGTATCCAAAGCCAGGTGTCAGGAAAGATGATTTTGAAACTGAAGTTTCATTTGGGGATGCCTGTTAAATATATTAGAGGTTTAAAACACTTGATGTTATGAAGTAGAATTCCAGATTACCATAAATTATTTATTTTACCAAAATGATGACTCTGAAATTTTAAAAAAGCAAAAATCTTTTACAAATTTTGCCAAAGATCAGATTAGTTCCTTAAGAGTACCTTGTTGTGCTTTTATTTCAGTGCTCAATTAGCAGAAAAAAACATATAATACCCTTTTGAATTTAGTCAACATGTTCACATATGAAATTTTTCTACATGATTAATTTTTACAATCCTTTCACAACTTGTTTGAACTTTTAACTTTATCTTATCTAATTTAAAGCAATCCTTTAACTCTAGGCAACAATTTTCATTTTGATGACATCTGCATTTTACCAATACTATGTAAGGCTGTTTTTATTTCTCAAAGATTAAAGTCACATGAACTAAAAGGCACCACAGCTTTTATCTTTCCTTAGATAAATATTTGATCCAAGCACTTATCCTTCTTTAAGTTAATTAGAGCTCTTTTTTAATAGACATTACACACACAATGCATATATAACTACATAGACAGGCAAAAAAGGATCAAATAGCTATAAGATTTTTTGTTTGCCAATCTCCTAATTGGATTATTTGCCCCTGTGTGGATACCATTAAGAGGAAGATTAGGAAAGCATACAGTTTTGGGGGCCTAATAAAGAGGTACAGCCAGAAGACAAAACATTTTGAGAGGGATTCATCAGACTGCAATTCCTGGGGCTCCATGAGGAAAACAAAGGTTACTCCCCTCTCATGCCTGCATTAAGAGTGGCAAGGCAAAATGGGGAAAAATAATTCAGTTGAGTGATGAAAAACCTCTTTTCCAGAAAAACAAGATCCAAGAAGAGAAAATCATAAAGGCCTTTTAAATGTACCTACAACTTGGATATCCACTTTTAATTAAGCTGAGTGCTCTTTAAGAAGATCCTTTTAAATCACTTATTACCTGACTTTTGACATGCCAAGTGACCAATATTTCTGGATTTCAAACTTTACTAAAGACTCAGAGAAAGAGAAATCCAAGGTGGTTTGTGGAGGGGAAAAGAATTAAGAAATGGCAAAATCATGCAGATATCAAACCAGAAAGGACTCATTCCCTAAGCCAGGATTCAACCCGTCCACAATTGTAAAATGGCAGGGGCTAAAACAAAGCACTGCCATGTGGTTGCAGGTCATGCTTCCAAGGACGTAAAACAAGATGGAGTTCTGCAACAAAGTTTGCTGACCATACAAAAAGACATGCAAAGCACACGATATTGGCTACAGCCTAAGAACAATCTTACAAATTCTTTTTCATAATTAAAACTCTACAGAGAATATAAACAGTGATAGTTGGGGTCCTGGCCTAGTAAAACATCTTCTAAAAGGAAAGATATCTCTTGCTTAAAAGTTAACTCCTGACCTGGTGGAGAAAAGAAAAAAGCTTAAAGTGCAGGGCTGTGCTAACTACTGACAGTGTAGAGAAAAGGGGAAAAAATAGCCTAAAGTTCAGAGTTAGAAAGATGTCTGGGGGAAGAGCCTCTTTTTTATGCAAATGGGTTCCTCCAACCTGGAGAGAAAATTAATTGCTGTTAGACGGATCTGGACCCCTTGACTGAGGGAAGGGAAGCCTCCATGAATGTGTGGTGGGGAATGCTGGCTATCCTACCACATGAACCTGGGTCCCCGAGCTGTCTTGAGGCCCAGGCAGCAGCTGGGGCTCCTTCCCACCCTTAATGGCCATTGGATGCCATATGCACATGCAGCAGACACAGTCATGCACCCCAGCCAGGAAGGAAGTGGGATTGGGGAGCCATCACTCACTCATCTGTCCCAAATGCATGTCTGTGGCCATTGGGGTGGGGTAGTGCACAGCTTCCTCTACCCTCAGAAGAAGCCGAGGACAAAAAGCTTCAGAAACAAGAGGGAAAAAGATCTATTGGTCTGCATTTTACTCACCTTTCCTCATGTCCCTATGTGGGCCACCAAAATGATGCAGAATTTTTGCTCCTTAGTTCAGTTAAATCTGGGTTCTTGTATCATGACCAGAAAAAATTAGGCATGTAGACACATTGAAAGGTGAGGGGAGCAGAGTTTATTGGGTGAAAAGGAAAAAAAGAAAGAAAGAAAGAAAACTCTCAGCAAAGTGAGAGGGGGTCTTGCTAACAGGCTACCACCTCACAGATTGAATTCCAGGCCACCACCAATTCAGGAGCTGAGGAGGCCAGGCTCCCCACCCCCTGCACAAGGCATGAACTTCCCATGGTTCCACTCCATTCTCCCAGTGTGCAAGTAGATCCCCAGTCCATTGCAGGCATACACAGACAACACCCTGGGCAAGTTCCCTCATCTGCAGGAAACATTTGATGTAGACACTTGTGGGGTGGGTCGGAAATTCACTGGGGACCCCCCTTATCTGAATCCTGCATCTGCCAGTACTATGGGGCTGCCATAAATGTTCAGTCAGTATGTGGACATTGCATGAATGAGAACAAGCAAATTAAGTCATATATAGGTCAGAGGTTATTTTTACATGTTCAAAATGTTTCTTATTTGAAGAAAACCAGTACCTGCATTTTTATTATAACTGTGAAATTTCACGTGAAATTACATTAGGTATCACATTATTTCAAATCCATCCCTATGATAAATTGGTTTGGTTTTAGCTGTCATTGAGGGTAATATTCTAGGTTGAAGAAAATAGCAACTGCTAAGTGACTAAGTAATAAATTTAATGCTTGAGTTCCCAAAATAAATACTTCAGAGACCCCTCTTTCTCTTTTCTTCATCCCCAGAAGCTCTCTGGGGTGTGTGTCCAGCCTAGGAAATGTACTTCTTTCCACACATTGTGCAAAGTCCACCCAATCTTTTCTAAATTCAGCATTTCTGTTTCTGGGGCTGAGCACTCAGGAAAGTAATGGATCTACTCATTGATTGGTAGCAGCTTCCTTCCAGCTAGTTCTAGGGAGTGAATAGGGCTGGAGCACTGAACTTAATTGACACCTAGGCTTAACTAAAAGGGTTAGAAGGCAGCCAGAGGTCATGTCAGTTACTTTCCAGTGCCAGTGGGAGGGAAGGAAGGCTGACCAGGCTCTCTGCACTGTGGATATAGTTTGGATTATTTATGCCCAAACTCTGGGGACCTCAGAGTCACTGCAGAATGTAGGAGAGAGGAGCAAGTATCCTGTTGCTGCAGCAGCAGATAGCCTCTTACAAAGGACTTTCTCATTTGACTTTTCTATATTTTATTTCTTAAGCTTAGCAATTTTATTTTGCAAGGAAATAATGTGTTGTTTTTAAATGACTGTTTCATTCTTGGATGGGAAAGGAATTCATTTCAGTCAACCAAAATGACATTTTTGTGAATGGTCCTATTAGCAAGAGGTATTTTAAGAATCCAGAAATGGATGGTTTAGTGAACAATGAGAATAATTTTTAAGGTAGTTGTTAGTCTAAAAGCCTGGTTTTCATGTAGTCTATACTGATGACATAGGAAAATTGAAAATAAAAGAAAATCTCTTTGGGAGAGAGAAATTCATAATAGAGAGATAGTAAATATCTTCACCAAGTTTTAACCTCTCTTTCCCCACCCCTTGTTTTAAGTTTTTGTGTTGTCTTTATAGTCACAGACTATGTAAGAGTTCAACTATTAGACATTTTCAACAACTTTAAAGACATGTATAGATTTTTATTTTTCACCAACTCTTAATTCACATATTTTGTTTTCAAATTGTACTTACGTTAAACCTGGTCTAGTACATTTATAATATACTTTATAAGATGGATTTGTATCTTGTTCTGTATTTGATTTTCAATGTTAAGCATCTCTTATTCCAACTCATTTGTTTCTCACAACTTCATTATTCTGGATATTCAGCAAGATGTTTTGGAGTTTTTAAACTCACATTTCTTAAGTTCTTACAATGTGCAGATAAACTATCTCTTAGTTTCTCTGAGAATACAGAGGTAAATAGACCTGCCTACCCTTAAGAACTCATGCTTCAAGAGCCAAGTTTTGAAATATTTGTATAGAAAAATTTATTTCTCTTAGTCATCCCTTCTCTTGTTCATGTACTTCACTTTATCTACTTCTGCATTGATTTCATTCTGTTTGTCAATTGATGGAAACTATGGCAAGAATATATAGACTCATCTTTACAGTGCATTTCTTACAATTAGCTCGAAAATTATACATCATGGAAGGAGCTGTGGCCCTGGATCCACATATTGGACCTCTCCTCTGCGCTGATCACTTTGTTTTAGGCCAGGGATTGGAATGTACCTCTAATGAAGTCAGGGTTCTGAGTTCAATCCTCTTATGGGTCAGTTATCCTCAGATGATTTGAGAAGACTTCACACTCTGATCTAGTCAGATGTTCATGAATGCCTTCCATTGGCTGCAAGGGAAGTAAGTAAAAGAGTTGAAAAAATTAGCCCACATCCACTTCTACTGGTAAAAAGGTAAACCAAAGCTAAGGTTCTACAGTCAAAAGAATCACTTTTACTTAACCATGAGGCACTTTGCATAGGTTTTATGCAAATATGGTCAATGTTTTCTGGAGCCTGTGTCATGGTGGAGTCTAAGAGGAATGACAGGGAGTGGTGGGCTGCCCACATGAGAGGGAGAGAAGCCACCATGTGTGGAAATTACATAGGCAGTTGCCTCCAGTATGTGGGTCAGGGAGCATAGTGGACTGATGGCATCAGAGAATATGAGTATCCCTGCCCTGCCCTGCCTGCAGTAAAGTATAAAAACCTTTCTTAAGACCTTTTGATTGTCAGCCTTTGGGACTGGTGGTCACTTTCTGCTGCATCCAGAGCCTTAGACTCAAGACTTTGGGGATTGCAAAACTGAAATACTAGGGGGCAGGCAGGTCTATAGAAGAGTTCTTCCTAGTCCCTACTCTCTGCTTCTCTCTTTCTTAACTCATCTCTCACTGTAGTATTATAGTTAGTCTGTCTATTTTCCCTTCTGAATTCTAAGTTCCTTAAGGGCAAGGACCCATAACTTCATTGTTTAACCTAGTGCTTAGCAGGCCCTTAGTAAACGTTGGATGTTGAACGGGAGTCTGGTAAGTAAAGTCTCAGTCTGCCAGAGGGTGACAGAGCTTGAAGGTCTCTACAGAGGTGGTGAGAGCCGCTGGAGGGGGCCTCAGGAAAGCCCCAAGGAAAAGCACATGTTGGAGCCTTGGAGGGAGCCAGCGGCAGCAGCAATGCTGAGGAGAGTTCTGATCAGAGTGCAGGAATGTACAAGGTTCCTATAGTGGTTTTGGGAGTTGAAATCAGCCCTGAATGAACTGAGGACCTCAGGAAACTACCGTGGTAACAGCAACGAGAGTGGCAAAACAGGTTAGAGGTGGCCAAGACCCAATGGAATTATCCCCACAGGAATGAATGAAATTCACATGGCTCAAACACTAGCTGAGAAAATCAGTATACCAAGGACTTTTGCAAACAGGATCTTAAGCCACCAAGTAACCTAATATGCCAGTGTTACTACACTCACTATACAGATGAAGAAATTGAAACTCAGGAAGCTACCTGAGCACGCAGCTAGGGAATGTCAGGATTCAAATTTAAACTCAGATCGTATAAGTCTGAGTTCAATGATGCTTTTATGGCAACACACCTGCCTGAGCCAACCTACTTGAGCCACACTGCTTGGAACACAAGGAGGATGTCTGTCTTGGGGGACAGGGGTATTACTTCTCAGCTTTAGAGACCTGAAGTGATATCTCATGGGTAACAGAAACCACATATTCTCAGTATCCGGTGAGTACTGACCTCAGGGTTCCAGGTGGGGGCTCATGTGTCCAAGAACATAATACAGTCTCTGTTACTCATTGCCATGTATCAAAGAAATATTCGTTATGAGTCTCTTAGAAGAAGAGTTATATTCATGTAGAGAAGACAGTAATTTTTAAATATTTATTGTAATCTAAATTTTCTATCCATTTACATTACATTATTTCTGTTAGCTAAAATGATGTATCATTCAGTTGACATTCTTTCCTTTTGAATGTTATCAATTCAAGCTTAAACTACTTAGTTTTCTATGCCAATAACATCAGCTATAGACCTTTTCATTCATGTTATATTTGCCCCTGTAGCAGAAAACAACAGCAACACCAAAAACCTTTTGTTTAAAAAAAAACAGAAGCATCCCTCCTGTTCATTTAAACTTTTTCTGAGCACCCACAACTGTACAAAAGTTGGGTGCTCAGAGACACAAAGAAAGAAATTAGCCTCTGTCTTCAAAAAACTTACATGTAACTGCCTACATCGGAAATACTTGCTAAGTAGAGCTACTAATAATATGGCCATGGCAATTCAGGGAAACAATTCATACTAACAATAATGACTCTCATTTTAGTGGAATCTTGAACCTAAAAGATGAGAAAGAGTTTAAGGGCTAGAAAGACAAGGAAAAAAATGGCTCTGCCATGTCCTTACTGTAAAGCCTTTTGCACTCTTTAGACTCTGTAGCTTAGTGGTTATAGAGTACAGACTTAACTTCCTGGATCTCAATTCTGGCTTCTGCCACTTACCTTGAACAAATCTCTGATCTCTCAGTGCTTCACTTTTCTCATTTGCAAAATGGCGATAATAGTACCTACCTTTTAAAGGCATTATGAAGAACTAAATGTTGTGTATGCAAGAAGTATTTAAAACACTGCCTGAAACATAATATTATGTAAGCCTTCACTTCTATTTTTCTCTGTGCCTCTGCTTCCTTTTATCTAAAGCCAAGATAATAATACTGACCTCATAAATTTGTTGTTTGGATTAAATGAGATCGTTCATGTTAAGTACCTAGCACATAGTAAACATTAAACATGAGTTCCCTTCCTACTTAAGATAAAAAATGCATTTTCTCAGTTTAAAACAGACAATAATATACACACAAACATGGTAGCTTAAGGATTGCCTTTTTAGAAATTGCCATGGTAAAGCTTTTGAAATTTGTGAACTTGCCAGTAAAAGTTTTGGCTAATGTTTTGCTGGACAATGTATTATTTATGCCCAAGGTCCAAAAGTTACCAAGTTCCCCAAATTGACAAGGTAATTTCCATGCTAAGCTCAATGAAGTTTTTGAAAAGGCTTATTTATATCATCATTTCAGAATAAAGCGATCCTATCAATGTCTATAAAGCTTTGCAATTCTCATTTCTTCCACCCACTCTGACGGCTTTAAAGTCTGTAAGCTTGTCAAGAAACTCTTGTTTTTCATTTCACTTTGGAACTTTCTAAGATAATGAATGAGAAGGCCTACATTAAAGGGCATTTGTAATAACAGTAATAAAACACTCATGCATTTGGAGATAAACCAGCTTTAAAAAATGAGTTTTGGCTGTTAACTTATTCTTTCATATTAGCATATATTTTGAACAGTGGCCCTTACAAAGGCATGCAAATGTTTTAGTGTGGGCAATAGTTTTGTGTGTTGTGTGTGTGTGTGTGTGTGTGTGTGTGTGTTTAAATAGGGTATTCTCTAGAGCAGTTTTAGATTCATAGCAAAATTGAATGAAAGGTACAGAGATTTTCTCTGTCCCCAAATGCGTACAGCCCCCCATTATTAACATTCCCTACCAGAGTGGTACATTTGCTACAACTGACTAACCTAAATTGGCACATCATTATCATGCAAAGTCCACAGTTTACATTAGAGTTCACTCTCGATGTGCATTCTATGGGTTTGTACAAATGTATAATTACATAGCTCTGTCATTATAGTATCATATAGAATTGTTTCACCACCCTCAAAATCTCCTGTGCTCTGCCTATTAATCCCTCCCACCCCACTAAGCCCTGGAAATCACTAATCTTTTACTATCTCCATAGGTTTTCTTTTTCATATAATATAGTTGGAAGCATACAGTATGTTGCTTTTTCATGTTGGCTTCTTTCACTTATTAATATGCATCTAAGGTTCCTCCATGTCTAGTCATGGCTTTGTAACATATTTCTTTCTAGCACTGAATGATATTCCATTGTCTGGATAGACACAGTTTACTTATCCATTCAACTACTGAAAGACATCTTGATTGCTTTCAAGTTTTGGCAATCATGAATAAAGATACTAAAAACATCCTTGTGCCAGTTTTTGTGTGGACACAAGTTTCAGTTCCTTTGGGTAAATAACAAGGAGCATAATTACTGAATCATATGGTAAAAGTATGTTTAGCTTTGTAAGACACTGCTAAACAGTCTCCTAAAATAGCTGTACCATTTTGCATTCCCACCAGTAATGAATGAGAGTGTCCTTTGAACACCACATCCTCACCGGCATTTGGCATTGTCAGTGTTCTCTATTTTGTTCCTTCTAATACATGTTTACTGATACTCATTGTTGCTTTAATTTGCTCTTCCCTGATAATATAAATAAAATACTAGCAAACCAAATTCAATAACACATCAGAAATATTATGCATTATGGTCAAGTTAGATTAATCCCTGGGGTACGAGGCTGCTTAAATATAGGCAACTCAGTCAATCCTATATACCATGTTAACAGAGTGAAAGATAAAAACCACATGAACATCTCAGTAGATGCAGAAAAATTGTTTGACAAAGCTCAACATATATTGTTGATGGAAACTTTCAATAATTTAAGTATGGAAGGAAATTTCCTTGATACAATAACATAATAAATGTCATTTATGAAAGCCCATAGCTATTATCATCAATGGGGGGAAACTGGAAGCTTTTCCTCTGAGATCCAGTAAAAGGCAAACAGGTCCACTCTCACAACTTCTATTGAGCATAGTACTTGAAGTACATTCATCTAAAAGAATAAAATACTTAGGAATAAATTTAACCAAGAAAGTGAAAGATCTGTACATTGAAAACTATAAAACATTAATGAAGGAAATTGAGGAAGACACAGATAAAAGGAAAGATAACTAATTTTTATGGATTGGAAGAATAAATATGGCTTAAATGTCCACACTACCCAAAGCAATATGCAGATTCAATACAATCTCCATCAAAATTCCAATTGCATTTTTCACAGAAATAGAAAAAACAATTCTAAAAATTCTATAGAACCACAAAAGGTCCCAAATAGCAAAAGCACTACAGAAAGAAAAATAAAGTTGGAGACATTACACATTTTGATTTCAAATTATATTTCAAAGCTGTAGTAATCAAAACAGTATGGTACTAGCATAAAAGTACACACAAAGGCCAATGGAACAGGATATAAATCCCAGAAATAAACACAAACATATACAGTCAACTAATTTTTGACAAGGGCACCAAAAAGACACAATGGAGAAAGGATAGTCTCCTCAACAAGTGATGTTGGAAAACTCAATATCCACATACAAAAAAAGTGAAATTAGACCCTTACCTTACACAAAACTCAACTCAAAATTGAAGACCTAAATGTAGTACCTGAAACCATAAAACTCATAGAAGAAAGCACAGAGGAAAAGCTTTTTGACATTGGTCTTGGTTGGCAATGTCATTTGGATATTACAACAAGAGCTTAGGTAACAAAAGAAAAAAAAAGCAAGTAGGACTTTGTTAAATTCAAAAGCTTCTGTAAAGCCATGGAAATAATAAACTAAATTAAAAGGCAGCCTATGCATTGGGAAATAATATTGCAAACCGTAAATAAATTTGTTGAGTTTTAAAAGTTATTTTACATTTAGAATGGTGGTCTTTTATTAGATACGTTTTTGCAAATATTTTCTCCCACTCTGTGATTTGTCTTCTCATTCTCTTAAGAGTGTCTTTTGCAGAGCAGAAAATGTTCATTTTAATGAAGTCCAGCTTATCAATTCTTTCATGAATGGTGCCTTTGGTATGGTATCCAAAAAGTCATCACCAAACCCAAGGTCATTTAGAAGTTTCTCCTATGCTATTTTCTAGGTTTTTATGCTTTTTGCATTTTAAGTGTAGGTCTGTGATCCATTCTGAGTAACTTTTGTAAAGAGTGCAAGGTTTATGTCTAAATTTGTTTTTTGTTTGTGGATGTTCACCTGTTCCAACATCATTTGTTGAAAAAACTATCTTTTCTCCATTGTATATCCTTTACTCCTTTGTCAAAAATCAGTTGATCACATTTATGTAAATCTACTTTGGGGCTCTCTTCTGTTCCATTTAAGTCAGTCTGTCTGTCTCTATCTCTGTCTCTGTCTCTGTCTCTCTCTCTCTGTCTCTCTCTCTTTTGCCAATACAACACTGTCTTAATTACCATAACTTTATAGTAAGTCTTGAACTTGGACATTACTGTAATGGATAATGTTCAACTTCAAAACTTATTATACTGTCTTACTATTATAATGTCCTCCAACTTTGTTCTCCTTCAATATTGCATTAGCTATTCTGGGTCTTTTGCCTCTCTGTATACACTTTAAAATTAGTTTTTGGTATTCACAAAATAACTTGCTGGAATTTTGACTGAGATTGTTTTGAATCTATAAATCAAAGTGAGAAGAAATGACATCTTGACAATAGTGAGTCATCCTATCCATAAATAAGGAATATCTCTCCATTTATTTAGTTCTCTTATTTTTTATTAAAGTTTTGTAGTTTTTCCCATATAGATCTTGTATATATTTTGTTATATTTATACTTAAGTATTTCATTTTTGAGAAGGCTAATGTAAATGATACTGTGTTTTAATTTCAATTTTCATTTGCTCACTGTTGGTACATAGGAAAGAAATTTACTTTTTTATATTAGCGTTTTATCCTGTTACCTTGCTATAATTGTTTATTAGTTGCAGAAGTTTGTTTGGTCAATTTTTTAAATTTTATTTGTCTGCAGACAAAAATACTTCTATATTTTCCTTTCCAATTTGTGTACATTTTTATTTTCTTTTCTTGTTTTATTGCATTAGTTAGGACTTTCAGTGTAATGTTAAAAAACAGTAGTAAGAAGAGACATCCTGGTCATTTCTTATGTTAGGGGGAAAGCTTCTGATATCTCACCAATAAGTATAATGTTAGAAGTAGGTTTTTTGCAGATGTTCTTTATCAAATTGAGTAAATTCCCATTTAGTCCTAGTTTAATGTGAGTTTTTATCACAAATGGGTGTTGAATTTTTGTCAAATCCTTTTTTATTCCATTATATGGTTTTTCTGTTTTAGCCTGGTGGTGTAATGGATTACATTATTTGGTTTTCAAATGTTGAACCAGACTTGCATACCTGCGATAAATCCCACTTGGTCATGGTATATAATTCTTTTTATACATTGTTGGATTTTATTTGCTAATATTTTGTTGTGGACTTTTGCATCAATGTTTATGAGAGATATGGGTCTATAGCTTTCTTTTCTTGTAATGTCTTTGTATATTATGCTGGCCTCAAAGAATGACTTAGGAAGTATTCCCTCTGCTTCTGTCTTCTGAAAGAGACCAAAGAGAATGGTATAATTTCTTCACAAAATGTTTCACCACAGAACCTATCTGAGCCTGGTACTTTCTGTTTTAGAAGGTTATGAATTTCCTTAGTCAATTCAGGTTGCAATGACAAATTACCGTAGACTGGGTATCTTATAATTGACAGTAATGCATTTCTCCCAATCTGGAGACTGGGAGTCCCAGATCAGGACTGCAGCATGGTCAGGTTCTAGTAAAGGCCCTTTCACATTGCATATTGCTGCATCCTTGTTGTGTCCTCATATGGCAGAAAGGGGCAAGAGAGCACTTTGGGTTCTTTTTCATAAAGGCACTGATACCATTCTTGAGGCCCCAATCCTCATGACCTAATCACCGCCCAAAGCCCCCATGTCCTAATACCAACACATTGGGGGTTGGGATTTTAACATATACATTTTGGGGGACATAAATACTTAGTCCATAACATTAATTATTGACTCAATTTCTTTAATAGATATAGGCCTATTCATATTGTCTGTTTATTCTTGCATGAGTTTTGGCATATTGTGTCTTACAAGAAATTGGTTCGGTTCATATAGATTATCAAATTTGTGGGCACAGAGTTGTTCATAGTGTTCCTTTACTATCATTTTAATGTCCACAAGATCTGTAGTGATGTCCCCTCTTTCATTTATGATATTAGTAATTTCTATCCTCTCTCTTTCTAACTCCAGCTAGATACTTATTGATTTTATTGATCTTTTCAAAGAACCATTTTAAGTTTTATTTGCTTTCTCTATTGATTTTCCCTTTCCAATTTTATTGATTTCTGTTTTGATTTTTATTATTTCTTCTTTTCTACTTATTATGGACTTAATTTGCTTTTCTTTTTCTAGATTCCTAAGGTGAAAAAATAGATTTTAAATATTTCTTCTTTTCTAAAATATTCATCTAATACTATAAATACACATCTAATGCTATTATATTTATATATAAATATATAAAAATGCATCTAATCCCTCTATGCCCTATTTTTACTGCATTTCACAAATTTTGATAAGTTGTGCTTTCATTTTCTTTTGCCATTATTATCTTTATTATTATTCAATTCTGTTGCTTTTTTTCTTTGTTCCTATTTTTGTCTTCTACTTTTCTGTCTTTTTCCGTTTGATGGTTAATTGAGTATTTTTAAGTGATTTTTATTTTCTCTTCTTTCTTAGCATGTCAATTATATTTTTATACATTTTTAGTGATTTGCCTTGAGTTTGACATATGCATTTACGAATTCAAGCCTGCTTTCAAATAACGCGATTCCATTTCACCAGTAACTTTATAATAACAACATAATCTTAATTCTTTTCTTCCATCTCTTGTATTATTGCTGTCATTCATTTCACTTGTACATAAGCATATATAGTTACCATTATTATTTTGAACAAAATATTATCTATTGGACGAGTTAAGAATAATAAAAATGAAAGTTATTATTTTACCTTCTCTAGTAAAAAGCTAAACCAACTGAAACATCAATAGCTCTTAGATTCTTAACAGAGCTGAGGTCATAGGGAAAGCTGCTTATTTAGCTTTTTGCTAGTTAAGATAGAGTGGTGACTTCATTATTCTTACATGTCAGACCAAAAACTGGACGTTGGCAGTAATATTTTAAATTTTAAGTCTATCTCGCCTATTTTTCTCACTCTATATTATGGTTTTTGTCAAAAGAGATCAACATTTTGCTCTTCTCAAAAAGAGCATATGCTCTTTGTTTGGAGCATTTACTGCATCTGCTCCTCTCTGTTTTAATACCATCTCTCTACCCACTGAAGGAATTCCTTGTCCTTTTGCTTGCTTCTCGTTCCCACTATCAAAACTTTTCTTCAGAAAGCCTTTCTTAGCAAGTTAAGTAGCATAGAGCCAGAAACCATCAGAACAAGGAGTGATCTTAGAGTCACTTAGTGGAACTACAATTCAGATGCTTAAATCTCTTCTACAACACCCCTACAAGCTATCACCAACTGCTTGCACATGCTAGTGGTGAAGAACTTACCACCACCTATATCCAGGATGTTGAACAATACTTCTCATTAAATATAATCAAAATACTTCATTTTTCACTTCCCATTGCCACTTTAAAATGTATTTGATGGTCTTTCTCTGGCCACTAAGTAGAAACTCTGGCAAAACTTATGCTTTGGGGGCACTCGTTAAGTAATACACAATGCTACAGTATTTTTTACGTCACTAAAGAACATTTTCAGTTTGGTAATTAAATATGCAATTTAATATGTTAATCAACATTTCAAGCTTTATACAAAGGCAAGAATGCCTTCCCAATGTACCCCACTCCAGGAAAGCCCTTTATTGGGGTGAGCTGCTCCTTTCTTTAGTCTCAGACTCTTCTAATGTTGGCATAAAGAAGAGAGAAGAGGGGAATGGAGCCAAAAAGTGTTAGTTTATGGACTTAACATACAACTATTTAAATCAAACTTTTGCAGCTTCACTTGCAAAAACCCCTTTCAAGACCTCCTCACTAATTTTCTATCTGTGATGCTTTATTCTTTTTATTAAAGAGAACCTGTCAAATTCTACAAGCTTAAGAACTCAAAAAATCTGGATCTACTCATGTGTCACAGTGCTGCTGTAAGCTGGCTCCACAGTCCATGGTTCTGGCTAATGATTAAAATTGGTGGTTCCCAACAGACAGAGTAGGTGGGTTCTTCTAAGGCTCTCCTGCTGGGCCACTCTGCAATGACTTCCAGGATGTCAGTAGCTGACACTTTGGCTGGTTGCTCTAGCTGTCACCTCAGTTTCTGATTTTCCAGTGGTCCTTTCTATTCAGACCTTCTACTAGACTCCACTCACTTTCCAGCAGAAGCTTTCTTCGGCAGAACCTTACTGCAGATTCCATGTATGTTTTCTGTGCTTTGTGCACCGTTGACGCACCATTAGAGAAAGGGCATTTTCATCTGACGCAGGCTATTTCTTTCTTTCCACACTCCCACTAAGGCTGAGAGCCACAGCCTCTTGCTTGTGTGTCACACAACAGTTCAAGGCTCCTCTGTACTTTTAGAGTGGTCTTTTTGAAGCCCACTCCCTCTAGGCTGGATGTGAAGGAGAAACAGCTTCACCATATTCCCTTTGAAGCAGAGAGATGATAGAAGTTCCCTTTAAGGAAATCTCTCCATAAATCTTCCCCCTTCTTTAATCTTTTTATTTCTTATAGTCTCCTTGTGGGGTAATTTTCCTTCAAAAAATTGTTTCTGCCTAGAAATTCACTTTGAGATGTCCCAAGTGTTGTATTGTGGGGTCATAGTTATAATTCCAGTTTAACATCTTCTCACAGACCTAAGAAAATCCTCTCTACTTTTGGAAAATGTTGATAATCCAAAACACTTCCTTTCAACTTCCAGAATCCCTCTGCCATGGGTAGTTATGTTCAGTTCTGCACGAAACAAGGTTAACTCCTCTTCTACTCACTAGTCATTTGCAATAGGCTGAATAATGCAAATCACCAGCCCCACTCTCTTGAAGATATCTGCTTCCTAATTTCCAGAATCTGTAAATGCTACCTTGTGGGCAAAACTGACTTTGCACATCTGATTAAGAACCTTGAGATGAGGAAATTATTCTGGGTTATCCAAGTGAGCATTAAGTGTAATCACAAATGTCCTTATAAAGGGAGGCAGAGGGAGATTTGACTATGGAAGAGAAGAAAGTGATAGGATGATGAAAGCAGACATGGGGTTTAGGGGCTTTGATGATGGAAGAAGGAACCACAGACCAAGAAATGCTAGTGGCCACTAGAAAAGGTAAGGCAATGGATGTTCCCCCTTTATACCCTCTAGAAGGAACCTACCTCGCCATATTAGCCCAGTAGCCTACCTTAGCCCAGTAAATCTGATTCCAGACTTCTGACCACGAGAATTCTAAGAGAATATATTTGTTTTGTTTTAAGTCAACAAGTTTGTGGTAATTTTTTACAGCAACCATATGAAGCTAAAACCCCCTTAGGATGGTTGAAGAGTATCATAGCTTCTGAAGATGCAGTAAAGAAGTTGTGTTGCCCAGAAGGATTGAGTTTCCTGTGAAGCAATATTCAAGCAAAAAGAAGTACCTTTCACAGTTCCCCAGCATCATCCAACTTAAATAAATGTTGCTGTTCTAAAATGGTTGCTTATGAGTTTGTTTTTGTTTTTGTTTTGTTTTTGAGGTAGGTTCCCCCAAAGAAGCTCGCCAATTAGTTGTTATCCAGTCAAATTTCTACGCTGCCTACTCCTTGGCTGCTCTGAGAAAATAAAAATGAAAGAAAACAAAAATGTTGGAGGTACTAGTCCATGTCTTCACTACTGTAGAAAGTTCCAAAGTTCTCTTTGATTGAAACTTGCTTCTTTTGTTCTAAGAAGTTTAGCAGTCTGCATTACTGCCTTTTACCAAAGAGCTTTAAATAATCCCTGCCTGGTACTATTTTTGGTATCCAGGACAATAGATTACTATAGGCAAAAGAAAAAATTCAGGGCAGTCCTCCAAAAATAGGACATCTCGTTTTGAAATACATTATCTCTTACTTGGTCCCAAGGTATCTTGCAGAGCCAAAAAAAATTCTCCAGGGAAGTAAAGCAAAGACCTTGACAGCATTTTGGGCAGCAAATTTGAGTTGATTCTGTTTTGTTCATTCTATAAGTTTGGTCAATGTCCTGTGTCCATTTGCATGACTCTTACCAAGTTCCCGCAGCAGCTAGGTACTCCGGCAATTTCAATTTAGCACTCTTGATATGGGCTCTTATTCTCTTAGCAAAGCCCAGAATGCAAAGAAATTTCAAGTATCAGCATATATATTTTTCTACCTTGCTATAAGGATTACATGATTTGTATTTTAACAAATTTGTAAATTTATTTGCAAATTATTATATGATTTGCAAACAAAGACATAGGAACAACATATCTTCTCCATAACCAGCGTTATGCTAAATAAATTTGCTAGTATGAAGTTGCATTTCTTTCACTCTTTGCTTTCTGTCAAAAGAATAAATTCAACTGAATTCAAGTCAGCCTACACTTATGGAGCCTGTACCTTGTGCTACCAGATGACATGCTGGACACTGATTACAAAAGGGGCACGCATATGTTCTCCTTCTTTAGGAGCTCACAGGCAGGAAAGTGACACAGACATGCAAAAGAAAACCATTCTAAAATGTGAGGATAATGTAAGTACAAGTGCAAAGAGGACAAAACTGAGGGAGCAATTCCTTCTGTTTGGGAGGGTGTTTTGCATGGTTAAAGTAAAGAGGTGTTCAAAGTATGATTTCATAAATCACAGAGTTTATTGCCATACAACGAGTTTTTTATGATTTCACAGTGCTCAAAGAGGGGGGAAGAGTAATGGGAACAAATCTCACAAGAATTTACTCATAAGATGAAATACATTAAACATATGGTGAGTGAGTTTCAGTTTCATTTAGAGTCCAATTATTAAAGTCTATTTGCTCCATTGAGATGGAAGCAGACCTCTGTGGCTGTAAGGTATAATTAAAGTTTTGAGGCACATCTTTCTATGAGCAGTTCATAGTGTGTTGAGGGATTGAACTGGGGCAAGGACTCCCCAGCACCTAAGGGTCTCTCTCTTCCTCTTATCCTCTAACTGAGGCTGTTTGTCCAGGAGGCTCTCACTCCTTGGAGGACATGTGGTCCATAAGGTCTACTACTTTGTTACTGTAGCCAAATTCATTGTCATACCAGGAAATGAACTAGTCAAACTGGTTGTTAGGGCAATGCCAGTCCCAGCATGGAAGGTAGAAGTGTAAGTGTCACTGTTAGAGTCTAGGAGACACCCAGGTCCTCAGTGTAGCCAGGATGCCCTTTAGGAGAATATCTAATGTCTGCTTCATCAGCTTCTTTGTGTCATTGTATTTGGCAGCTTTCTCTGGACAGTCCATAGAAAGCCGGAGACACAGCTTAGGGATGGGGTCACAGAAGGCCATGCCACTGAGCTTTCCATTCAGCTCAGACCTTGCCCACAGCCTTGGAAGCATCAATAGAGGCAGGCATGAAGTTCTGGCTAGCCTCATGGATGTCACAACACAGTTTCCCAGAGAGGCCATCCCAGTCTTCTTGGTGTCAGTGATGGCATGGATTGTGATCTTGAGTCTCTCCATGATGCCAAAATTGTTATTGATGACATTGGTCAGGAGGGTTAAGCACTTGGTGGTGCAGAAGGAATTGCTGACAATCTTGAGGGAGTTGTCACACTTCTCATGGTTCATACTCATCACACAATATGGGGACATCAGCAGAAGGGACAAAAATGATGACCCTATTGGCTCCACCCTTCATATGAAGTCAGACTTATACAAGGAAATGAAGACGCCAGTAGATTCCACAACAAATTCATTACAAGAATTACCCCATTTAATGTCAGGATCTCACTTCTAGAAGATGGAAATGGGCTTTTCATTTATAGCAACCTTTTGGTTCTCAGTCTTAGCTATGCTATTGAACTTGTCGTTGGTGGAATCGTACTAGAACAAATAGACAATGTACTTGAGGTTAACAAAGGGGTCAGTGATGGCAACTACATCCACATTGCCATCACTTCAGCTTGTGTCTCAAGGATGCTACCGCTGTCACTGTATGAGAAGATGTGACTGTCTGTCAAATGGGAAGAGCAGAGAGTCTATAAGTTTTAAAATCACATTAGGTGTTAGTTTCTTTTCATGCATTACCTTTAATTCTTACAACAATTCTGTGAAGTAAGGCTTATTAATCTCATTTTTCAAATGATGAAATAGAAATAAATGACACTAAATAATTTTTTAAGGCAATAGACCTAGAGAGATGAATTTGGATCTCAACTTACTCAGATTGGTTCCAGAGTTGACGTGCATTGCTTCTCGCCCACAGATTATCAAATTGGATAAAGTGCTTTGTTGGTTTTTTCTGGGGGAGTGGTGTGAGGTGGGAAGCAAGCTCCAAAAATGAGGTGTTTTGATTGGTGTTGTCTAATTGATTACCGAGATCGTTCAGAGATTCTGAAAACACTGTTTCTTAAAATTGTCAGATGAAATTCTCTTTAGGAAACAAAACTATGATGTAACCATAAGTATTTTGTTGTACTGTACCCTGGCCTGTGACCTTTGAAACAAACTTTTCACTTTTGCTGTTCATCATGTTAAGTGTGATTGAATGTACCATTGCTGAGAGTCCGAAGGAGCCAGATAGGGGCGGGGGCAGGGCAATAACTGACAATAAGTGAGTGAGGAAGTCACTGCCTTTTCAATTTTCTTTCAACATACTCTGACTACATGAAGGAGGAATCTTAGTTCGATGCTGTTTTTCCTTAACATCTCTCTAATACTTGACAATCTCCCTTTTTATCCAGGCAAAAGCAGATTCAGGCTGGAATCCTTCTTGTCTAGCTAACTGCTTTTGTTTATTTTCACAGTTTTCTTCTATTTATAGCAACAGATTCTGGTTTTCTCCTTATGGTAATGACACTTAGTTTCCTTTAATAACAACTATATTTGAGTTAAAGTGACTCCATTTCTTTTTAATTTTTAATTTTTGTGGGTACATAGCAGGTCTATACATTCATGGGGTACATGAGATATTTTTATAAAGGCATACTATGCATAAAAATCACATGAGGATGAAAGAGGTATTCATCACCTCAGGTGGTTATCCTTTTGTGTGTTACAAACAATCCAGTTATATTCTTTTAGTTATTTTAAAATGTACAATAAATGATTGTTGACTAGTCACCCCGTTGTGCTATCAAATACTAGATTTTATTCATTATATCTAATTCTATTTTTGTACTGGTTAATCATCCCCACTCCCCACCCCTCACTACCTTTCCCAAACTCTGGTAACCATCATCCTACTATCTCCATTAGTTCAATTGTTTTAATTTTTAGCTCCCACAAATAAGTGAGGGCATGTGAAGTTTATCTTTCTATTCCTGGTTTATTTCACTTAACATAACGTTCTCCAGTTCTATCCATGTTGTTACAAATAACAGAATTTCATTCTTTTTATGGCTGAATACTATTCCATTGTGTATATGGACCACATTTTCTTTATCCATTTGTTTGCTGATGGACACGCCAGTTTCTTCCAAATGTTGGCTATTGTGAACAGTGCTGCAACAAGCATGTGAGTACAAGATATCTCATCAATATACTGATTTCCTTTCCATTAGGTATATGCCTAGCAGTGGGATTGCTGGATCATATGGTAGCTCTATTTTTAGTTTTTTGAGAAACCTCCAAACTGTTCTCCATGGTAGTTGTACTAATTTACATTCTCACCAACAGTGTACGAGCATTCCCTTTTTCCCACATCCTCACCAGCATTTGATATTGTGCCTGTCTTTTGGATATAAGCCATTTTAACTGGAGTGAGATGATCTCATTATAGTTTTGATTTGGATTTTTCTGATGATCAGTGATGCTGAGCACCTTTTCATATGCCTGTTTGTCATTTATAGTCTATTCAGAGCTTTTGCTCATTTTAAAAATCAGATTATTAGATCTTTTTCCTATTGAGTTAGCTGAATTCCTTATATATTCTGGTTATTAATCCCTTGTCAGATGGGTAGTTTGCAAATATTTTCACCCATTCTGTGGTTTGTCTCTTCACTTTGTTGATTGTTTCCTATGCTATGCAGAAGGTTTTTAATTTGATGTGATCTCATTTGTCCATTTTTGTTTCGGTTGCCTGTGCTTGTGCAGTATTATTAAAGAAATCATTGCCCAGTTCAATGTCCTGTAGAGTTTCCCTAATGTTTTAATAGTTTCATGGTTTAAGGGTTTAGATTTAATTATTTAATCCATTTTGATTTTATTTTTGTACCTGGCAAGAGATAAGGGTCTGGTTTTATTCTTTGGCATACGGATATCCAGTTTTCCCAGCACCATTTATTGAAGAGACTGTCCTTTCCCCAGTGTATGCTTTTGGAAGCTGTGTTGAAAATGAGTTTGCTATAGGTATGTGGATTTGTTTCTGGGCTTTGTATTCTTTTCCATTGGTCATTGTATCTATTTTAAGCCAGTACCATGTCGTATTGGTAACAATAGCTCTCTAGTATAATTTAAAGACAAGTAATGTGATTACTGTAGGTTTGTTCTTTTCACTCAGGATATCTTTGGCTATTCTGAGTCTTTTGAAAGTCTATATAAATATTATGTTTTTTTTCTATTTCTGTGAGGAATGTCATTGTTTTATTTTGATAGGGATTGCATTGAATCTATAGATTGCTTTGGGTAGCATGGACATTTAAACAATACTGATTCTTCTAATCCATGAACATGGAATATCTTTCCATTTTTTGTGTGTCCTTTTGCATGTCTTTAATTAATGTTGTATAGCTTCCATTGTAGAAATCTTTCACTTCCTTGGTTAAGTTAATTCCTATGTATTTTATTTTATTTATAGCTATTGTAAATGAGATTACTTTCTTGATGTCTTTTTCAGATTGTGTGCTGTTGGCATGTAGAAATGCTTCAGATTTTTATATGTTGATTTTGTATCCTACAACTTTGCTGAATTTATTGATTCTACTTCTTTTTTTAATAAAGTCTTTAGGTTTTTCCCAATATAAGATCATATCATCTGAAAACAGGGATAATTTCTTCTCTACCAATTAGGATGCCCTTTATTTCTTTCTCTTCTCCCATTGCTCTAGCTAGGACTTCCAGTACTATATTGAATAACAGTGCTGACAGTGGGCATCTTTGTTGTGTTCCAGATCTTAGAGGAAAGGCTTTCCATTTTTCCTCATTCAATGTGATACCAGCTGTGGGTCTGTTATGTTTGGTTTTTATTGTGTTGAGGTATGTTTCGTCTATACTCAGTATTTTTAGGGTTCTTATTATGAAGGGATGTTAAATTTTATCAAATGCTTTTTCAGCATTAGAAATGATCATTTCTGGCCTTCATTCCATGGGTGTGATGTATTATATTAATTGACTTGCATATGTTGAATTATCCTTGCATCTCTGGGATAAATCCCACTTGGTCATGATGAATGAACTTTTTAATGTGTTCTTGAATTCAGTTCGCGATTATTTTATTGGGAATTTTGCATCAATGTTCAACAGGGACATTGGCCTGTAGTTTTCATTTTTGGATGTGTCTTTTCTGGTTTTGGCATCAGGATAATATTGGCCTTGTAGAATCAGTTTAGAAGTATTACCTCCTCCTCTGTATTTTCAGAATCATTTGAATGGGATTGGTATTAGTTCTTTAAATGTTTGGTAAAGTTCAACAGTGAAGCATTAAGTCTCAGTTTTTTGCTGGGAGACATTTTATTACTGTATCAATATCAATACTTGTTATTTGTCTGTTCAGGCTTTGGATTCTTCATAGTTCAACCTTAGTAGGTTGTAAGTGTCTACGAATTTATCCATTTCTTCTAGGTTTTCTGATTTATTTGCAGATAGTTGCTAATAGTAGCCTCTAATGATTCTTTGATTTTCTGTGGAATTGGTTGTAATGTCTTCTTTTTCACCTCTGATTTTGTTTACTTGGGTCTTCTCTCTTTTCTTAGTCTGGTTAAAGGTTTGTTGATGATCTTGTTTATCTTTTCAAAAAAACTAACTTTTCATTTTGCTGATCTTTTGTATTTTTAAAATTTCAATTTCACTTATTTCTGAACTGTTCTTTATTATTTGTTATCTTCTACTAATTTTAGGTTTGGTTTGCTCTTGCTTTTGTAGTTCCTTAAGATGCATTTTTAGGTTATTTGAAGTCTTTTTACTATTTTGATGTAGGTACTTACAGCTATAAACTTTCTTCTTAGTACTGCTTTCGAAGTATCCCATAAATTTTGGTATGTTATGTTTCTATTTTCATTTGTCTCAAGAAGTTTTTAAATTTCCTTCCTAATTTCTTCATAGATCCACTGGTCATTCAGGAGCATATTGTTTAATTTCTAAACTTTGTTTAGAAACTTTGTTTCTAAAGTTTCCGAATTTTCTCTCTTTATTAATGTTTAGTTTTATTCAGTTGTGGTCAGATAAGATATTTGATATTATTTCAATTTTTTTGAATGTTTTAAGACTCATTTTGTGACATAACATACAGTCTATCCTTGAGAATGATTAATGTGCTGAGGAGAAGAATATGTATTCTGCAACCATTGGATGAACTGTTCTGTAAATATCTATTAGATCCATTAGGTCCATAGTGCAGAATAAGCCCGATGTTTCTTTGTTGATTTTCTGTCTGAATGATCTATCCAGTGCTGGAAGTAGGATGTTGAAGTCTCCAGCTATTATTGTACTGGAGTCTCTCTCTCTTTCTCTCTTTTTTTTTCTCTAGCTCTAATAATATTTGCTTTATAAATCTGGGTGCTCAAATATTGCATGCATATATGTTTAAATTGTTGTGCCTTCTTGCTGAATTAACTCCTTTATCATTATATAATGGCCTTCATTGTCTCTGTTTATAGTTTTTATGTTAAAATCTATTTTGTCTGATGTAAGTACAGCTACTCCTGCTCTTTTTTTGGTTTCCATTTGCATAGAATATCTATTTCCATCCTTTTATGTTCAGTCCATGTCTGTCTTTATAAGTAAAATCTGTTTCTTATAGGCCACACAGATCACTGGGTCTTGCTTTTATTTTTTTTATTCATTCAGTCACTATGTCTTTCAGGAGTTTAGTCCCTTTACATTCAAAATTATTATTGATAAATAAGGACTTACCCCTGCCATTGTGTTATTTGTTTTCTGGTTGTTTTGTGGTCTTCCACTCATTTTTTCTTCTCCTTCTATCAGGTGATTTTCTCTGATGATATGTTTCAATTTGTTGCTTTTTATTTTGTGTGTATCGGTTGTATGATTTTTTTTTATTTGAGGTTACCCTGAAGCTTGCAAATTCTGTCTTATAACTCATTATATTAAACTGATGACAACTTAACAGTGACTGCATAAGCAAGCTAACAAATAGGCAAAGATAAAGCTATTAAAACTCTAACGTTATCCTTCAACTTTTAAACTTTTTGTTGTTCCTATTTATATCTCCTTTTACTGTCTACTTTTAAAAGTTGCTATAGTTATTATTTATGATTGGCCCATCTTTTAATCTTTCTATTTGTATTAGTCCATTCTCACACTGCTAATAAACACATACCTGAGACTGGGTAATTTATAAAGGAAAGAAGTATAATTGACTCACAGTTCAGCATGGCTGGGGAGGCCTCAGGAAATGCAATTATGGTGGAAGGGGAAGCAAGCACATCCTTCTTTACATGGAGACAACAAGAAGTGCTGAGCAAAGGGGGAAAAGCCCCTTACAAAACCATCAGATCACATGAGAACTCACTCACTACCATGAGAACAGCAGCATGAGGGTAACCGCCCCCATGATTCAATCACCTCTCACTGGGTCCCTTCCATAACACATGGGGATTATAGGAACTACAATTCAAGATAAGATTTGGGTGGTAGCACAGCCAAACCATCTCACTACTCAAGATATGAGTAGTTATACACCACAATTTCAGTGTTATAATATTCCGTTTTTCAGTGTACATAGTATTACCAGTGAGTTTTACACCTTTAAATGATTTCTTATAGCTCATTAATGTATTTTTCTTTCAGATTGAAGAACTCTCTTTAGCATTTCTTATAAGACAGGTCTGGTTTTGAAATCCTTTAGCTTTTGTTTGTCTGGGAAAGTGTTTCTTCTTCACATTTGAAGAATATTTTCACTGGATATATTACTCCAAGTTACTTTGCTTTTCCATTCACCACTTTAAATATGTCATGTCACTCTCACCTGTCCTGTAAGGTTCCCCTGAGAAGTGGGCTGATAGATGTATTAGAGAACCATTTTGTCTCTCTCTCTCTCTCTCTTTCTGCTTTTAGAATCCTTTCTTTATCCTTGACCTTTGGGAGTTTCATTATTAAATGCCTTCAGGTAGTCTTATTTGGGTTCAATCTTCTTTGTGTTCTGTAACTTTCTTGTACTTGAATATTGATATCTTTCTCTAAGTTTTGGGAAGTTTTCTGTTACTATCCCTTTGAACAAAATTTCTACTCCTATCCCTCTCTATGTCCTCTTTAAGGACAATCACTCTTAGATTTGCCCATTTGAAGCTATTTTCTAGATCTTATAGGCATGCTTTATTGTTTTTAATTCTTTCTTTTGTTTCCTTCGACTGTGTATTTTCAAATAGCCTGTCTTGAAGCTCACTATTTCTTTCTTCTGCTTGATCAGTTCTGCTATTAAAAGACTGTGATGCATTCTTCAGTATGTCAATTGCATTTTTTTTTTTTTACTTCAGAGTTTCTGCTTGATTCTTTTTAATTATTTCAGTTTCTTTGTTAAAATTATGTGATAGGATTCTGAATTTCTTCCTTGTGTTATCTTAAATTTCACTGAGTTTCCTCAAAAGAGTGGTTTTGAATTCTCTGTCTGAAAGATCACATATCTCTGTCACTCCAGGATTGGTCACTGGTGCTTATTTAATTCAATTGTTGAGGTCAGGTTTTCCTGGGTGATCTTTATGCTTGTGGATGTTCATCAGTGTCTGTTCATTGAAGAGTTAGGTATTTATTGTAGGCTTTGCAGTCTGGGCTTGTTTGTACCCTGTATTAGTCGTTTTCATACTGCTACAAAGAACTATCTAAGACTGGGTAATTTATAAAGGAAAGAAATTTAATCAACTCATAGTTCAGCACAGCTGGGGAAGCCTCTGGACACTTACAGTCACGGTGGAAGGTGAAGTTGAAGGAAGGCACTGTCTTCACAAGGTGGCAGGAAGGAGAAGTGCTGAGCGAAGGGGGAAAAGCACCTTATAAAACCATCTGATCTCATGAGAACTCACCCACTCTCAGGAGAACATCATAGGGGAGATCGCCCCCATGATTCAATTACCTCCACCTGGTCTCTCCCTTGACACGTGGGGATTATGGGCATTACAATTCAAAATGAGATTTAAGTGGGGACACAAAGCCTAATCATACCATACCTGTCCTTCCTGGGAAGGTCTTATAGGTATTTGAAGGGACTTGGGTGTTGTGATCTAAGTGTTTGGTCACTGCAGCCATATCTGCATTGGGGGCACCACAAGCCTTGTAATGCTGTGGTTCTTGCAGACTCATAGAGGTACTGCCTTGATTGTCTTGGATAAAATCCTGAAGAATTCTCTGGATTACCAGACAGATACTCTTGTTTTCTTTCCTTACTTTCTCCCCCAAAAGACAGAGTCTCTGTCTGTGCTGAGCTCCCTGGAGCTGGGGGAGGGGTGACACAAGCACCCCTGTGGCCACCACCACTGGGACTTTGCTGGGTCAGACCTAAAGTCAGCACAATGGGCCTTGCCTAAGGACCACAGCAACAACTGCCTGGTTATTGCCTATGTTTACTCAAAACTCTAGGGTTCTACCATCTGCAGGTGGTGAAGCCAGTCAGGCTTGTGTCCTTCTCTTCAGGGAAGCATGTCCAGAGAAATAGTCTGGGAGTCAGAGCATGGAGTTAGAAATTTTACAAATCTACCTGGTGCTCTATTCTACTATGGCTGACCTGGCATGCAAGGTGCAAGACAAAGCCCCTCCCACTCTTCCTTCCCCTTTTGTTAAGCAGAAGGATTCTGTTCCCTAGTCACCACTGTCCCAGGCCCATAACATGTACTGCCTGACTATTACCAATGTTTATTCAAGGCCCAAGTTCTGCCTCTACAGTTAGCTTGTGGTGAATCATGACCTGTTACACTGTCTTCAGGGCAGTGGGGTCCCCTCTGGTCCAAGGCAAGTTCAGAAATGCTGTTCAAGAGCTACGGCCTGGAATCGGATACCTCAGAAGCCCCTTTGGTCCTCTACCTCACTGTGGTTGAGCTGTAACCTAAGCTGCAAGACAAAGTCCTCTTTACTCTTGCCCCTCCTCTCCTCTCCTCCAGTGGAGAGAAGAAGCCTTTCCTGAAGATGAAAGCTGCACTGGCTGGGATTGGGGGGTGGTGACATAAGCACTCCCTTGGCTGCTCTGTTTGGTGTCTCACTGGGTCATGTGCCCCCCCAGATCCACTGGCTTTGAGCCCAGTACAGCACCAGGACTTGCTTAGGAATTGCAGTTCTTGTGGCCTAGATTGCCTTTCAAGTTTATTTAGGACCCCAGGGTGCTTTGGCCCACAGTGGAAAGACTTTACAGAACTTGGGTTCTGACTGCTGGGATAGGCAATTTCCTCTAGCTAGGGCTGATCTAAAAGCACCCTCTGTGGTGACTGGTTGAGTTCTGCCAAGTGTTGCTTTCTGCAATGATAGGGCAGCACTGTGTTCCAATGCAAAGTCCTACAATCTATGTTTTTTCTCTGCGAAGCACAAAGATTCTTCCCTACACCACGTGGCTGCTTCCAGGGGATGGGGTAGACAATTCAAGACTGTCTTTCCTACCCTCTTCAGTGCTTTTTTTAATGATATTAACTTAAAACCAGGTACTATGATAACTCACCTCATGTTTGGTTCTTGGGAAGGTACATTTTTGTGTGAATAATTGGTCAATTTGGTGGATAATTGTTCAATTTGGTTCAATCATTCTGAGGGGAGGACTATTGTAGGTGGCTTCTATTTGGCCATCTTGTTACACCCTCCCAGTTATTCAAGTGAATCAATTTAAAGAAAATATTAAGTAAATAATAGGTCATGTGTGTAGGGTAAACACACCTGATGGCAATAACTTAAGCATACTCTTAGAATGACCCTGTATGGCAGATGCACCTAAATGTATGTTCTGAGCTAGGGAATATGGGAGTGGACAACCCAAAGATTCATTTCTTGTCTGTGAGGAACATTTGAGCCCCCAACTTGTCCCATAGAACATGGGCCATACAGAGGATTGAGGCCCTGAGTTTTGGGTTAAATGAAGATTGCCAGGTGGAAGTAATTAAGAGGAAAGTGTCAAGTGAAAAATACCATATAACCTGCATGCTGTTGGCAGGTGGTTGCAATTTTTCTGCCCAGCCCACCGTCGTTAGGCCTTGCAGTTATTTTGTCTATTCCACCATCACTGCACTGTATGAAAGGCAGATACATTGTCCAGCCTGCCGTCACTGTACTGTATGCAAGGTTGTTCTCCTGTCTAGTCGCCTGCTGCTGAACTCTCTCCCCCGTATATAAGCCCCTAATAAAACTACACATCTCATTTGCTGGCTTTGGGTCTCTTCTTCAGCATCTTGAACCAGGAGTCTTCCCTATTGAAGTTAATAGAGATTTGGCACAACAACATGGTTCTCAGATATGGAAAAAATCAAGATGGCTCCCAGATGACTGAAGTTTGTAAAATTATGATTTAATCCAACCCCCTGGATTTAAAACAAGTGTCCAATGTGAAGAGCTAGTTTTAAGCTAAAAATTGAACTAGAACCCAAGTATCCTCTATCTTAATTGCCCCCACTATAACAATCTCCCTCTCCAGCTTCTGAAGCTCTTCTTCTCCTTCCCATTCTCTTCTCCCTAAAATCTTCCTTTCTACAGGCAAGTTGTTCATTTTACTGAAATTTATGTGGCACTTTTTTCTCTTGTATCCAGTTTGCAACATCGGCAGGCACATCTTAACTGAGCTGTCAAGAATCTTTTCCATCACTTAAACTCCATTAAGGTCTACATTCCACTTAGATCTACATGTTCATAACTGAAGATATTTTTAATAATGATATAAAAGTTTATAATATTAATATTTAAGTTCTTAACAGCCTTTATTCTTGATTTTAACGAGCACAACTATTCATGTCCTTTGTAGGGACATGGATGAAGCTGGAAACCATCATTCTGAGCAAACTATCACAAGGACAAAAAACCAAACACTGCATGTTCTCACTCATAGGTGGGAACTGAACAATGAGATCACTTGGACACAGGAAGGGGAACATCACACACCGGGGCCTGTTATGGGGTAGGGGGAGGGGGGAGGGATAGCATTAGGAGATATACCTAATGTAAATGACGAGTTAGTGGGTACAGCAAACCAACATGGCACAGGTATACATATGTAACAAACCTGCATGTTGTGCACATGTACCCTAGAACTTAAAGCATACTTTGAAAAAAGAAAAAAAAAATTCAAAATTGCATCATAAAATAGTGTTTAATAAAATTGGTTTTACAGCTATAAAAAGAAAAAAAGCGCAAGTAAGTTGAAAAGTTTCATTATCTAATATCAGTAGGGGCAGTAGCTAGAGCTAAATGCTGAAAGCATAAATGCAGTTGAATTTGATTAATGTCTATTAAATATCAACTATTTACCAGTCACTGTGCTCAGCTTTCAAGGTACAAGATAGATTTAATATCCTAATAGCTCTAATTTATTGTGGACATTTAATTAATTATGCCATTTAGTTCTTACAACAGCCTTCTAAGATAGAAAGCAGTTATCCATATTTTATAGATGAAGGAACTGAGATTCAGAGAGTTTAGGTAACTCATCTAGAGGCACACAGTTCATAAGGGCCAGGGTCAGAATTTTAATCTACTTGAGGCTAATCCTCATGTTTTCATGTTACAGTATTTTGCTTCTCAGAGTTCCAAACTTCAGTACCTTATAATTTAGCAAGATATGTATGTTGTATATAAACATATAAACTATTATTTGTATATATATAAACTATTTGGTTCTGTTATTAAGTATGTGACTCTGGGCAAGATTTTAGCTCTCTTTGTCTCAGTTTCTTCATCTGTAAAATGAAAATTATTTGTATATAAACATATAAACTAACAGTCTATTTGGAAAGAAAATAATTGGGAATATAAAATTTAAAATATTCCAAATAACAAATGAATGTAATATCTTCACAAGTGGCCAGCATTCAAAATTGCATTGAAGGTGGGCACATTGGAGTCCTCTTGCCTCAATTGTAAAGGAAATCTAGGGTTCAAATAAGCAAAGATTATTTGGAAGATGTCTGAGGCAGAGAAATGGGAATGTGCAAAGGAATGGAGATTAGAAGAGAGAAGCCAGGAAATGGCGAGCTCTCCATTATGGTTAGAGCAGACAGTATATGTAAGCAGAGAGATAGGAGCAGAAAGGTCAACAGTGGGCAGGTCATAAAGAAGTTGAATGCTAGACTTTAGGCTTAATCTAGGGACAAAGGATCCATTAAAGGTTTTTGACAAGGGAAAATGTGTGAAAAATTGTGTTTGAACAAGACCCATCTGGCAAGAGTATTCAGGTTGAGTCAGGAGGGGAGGGAGTGAGAAGGCTGTGGCCATGGAACTGTAATAACTTTATGATGATAAAGGCCTGGACTGAGTGGTAGCCATGGAACCAAAAAGACACTTCCCTTACTACTCGGTAACCACCTAGAGGTTATACAGCCATGGTCCCTTTCACATTCTGGATCTCAGGTCTCCTATTTCGAAAAAGCCCATGATAAGGAGATGGGGATAGGATGAGTAGAACAGAGCCTCACCCAAGTAGCAACATCAGAGAAAAGAAGCTAAAAGTATCTTAAGAGGGTGGTTTTCAGGGCTAAGTGAAACATCAATGCAGGTGACACTAAAGGCAGTACTTCAGGTAACTAGGAGGAAGAGCTGGTGAAAATCCTCAGAATCAGAATAGGTATGAGCTACACAAAGGGGATCAAACAGTGATTGTTCTGTAGCTTTCTGGAGGCCTTGCTGAAATCACGACTAAGAAAGAAACCCTTTACAGACCTTTGAAATTCTAACTCAACATGGCATTATCTGCAGTGTGTTTACTGTGTGTTGCCTGATGAGAAATAATTGTGTGGTTTGAAAATGGCTGCCTGTTCTGACATGTAACTGCTGTGTAGTAATTTGCAGTCATCTATATTTTGTGTTTGCCTTATTATTGGACTGTCCATTTAGGAGGCATAATTAGGACCTAGTAAGCTATAAATAAGGTAGAGTTATACTTTCTGGCAAATTCTTTAATGTGACTGATTACCCTTGGCACAAAAACTACAGTTGCATGAGCTTCTTAAATAAAAACTGCATAATGATCTTTCCATCTGTCAAAGTCGCATAATTAAAGGCATCAGCAGCGCATAGAATTAGCACTTCAGGTTTTGTTCACAGGTTTGGACAGCATCCATCATCAGTCTGACAGATGGAATTGTTTTTTCTTTACTTCTCCATTTGCTTTCATATCTGCTGCTACATAGTCCCTACTGAGGGCCCCTTTGAAGATTGAGAATCGTGGACCTTGGATAATTGACTGCAGGCAGGATCTGTTGGCTTGGTTCATAATTTATCAGCAGACGTAAGCTGAGACTCTAACTGCATGCCATTAGAGAGAGGATCAATCTGTCCCGTTATCCCCTTGACACTGGAGAAAGCTATTATAAGGGCACATGAGGACACATGGCATTCTCTAGATGGAAAGAGGAAAGGATGGCTTCTTAGTGGCATTTTCTGAGTACCTGCTAAGCACCCAGCTGTTGATGTTACTACAAGAATTGCAGATGAGTCATTACTTTCACCTGCATATTCTAGCACCAGCTCCCACATTAAATAATAATAATAATAACAATAATAATAATAGTTGCTAGTTTGTTGACTGCCAGGAAAAAATCCTCAAATATTTTTTCCTTTTACAGATGAAGAAACTGAGACAAAGAGAGCTAAAATCTTGCCCAGAGTCACATACGTAATAACAGAACCAAAATTTTGCCCTCTATTCAGAATAGTCTACATAATTAGAAAAATGTGGCTAAGTAGTAGGCAGGGTGATTAATTTCTTTCCCATATACAGAAGAATGTCCATAAGAAAGAGAGAGTGGAAAATTAATAAATCCGTTATTCAACATGAGGTCGAAATACAGGCAGTCTTCCAATCAGCAGAGGGTTCTGTTCTGAAAATGTATTTGTAAATTAGTTGTTTGGCATTTATTCATAAAATGAAATGTTGTCTGGGAATTGTTTCAAAATAATAGGGAGTGGTGAAGATTAATATTGGTCATAAGTTAATTGTTGAAGCTGAGTGAAGGGTACATGGGGTTTATAATACTGTTCTCTCTACATTTGTGTATGTTTTACATTTTCTGTTAAAAAAAAGTTTAAAAAATACAGATGAAAACCTAGCCTCGCTATGGATAAATGTACAGATACATATATGGAAATGCATATATGGAACATTCTACATAAAGTTTTCAAGAAACTTTGTTGTATTGGCAAGCACTCTTCTTATACAATCTGTCTCAAATTGTAGGAATTCACTCAGATGGCTATTCGTGTGGTAATGATTGGCTTTAGGATTAAAATAGCTTCTAAGTTCTCTTTGATCTTTAAGAATCCACAAATATAGCATTTCCTAGGTGCCTTTATTAGTCTGGGTTGTTCAGAGAAACAAAACCAATATGAGGGGTGTATGTGTGTAGAGAGATAGAAAGAGACATTTATTATAAGGAACTGGCTCGTGTGGTTATGCAGGCTGAGAAGTCCTAGCATCTACAGTTGACAATCTGGAGACCAAGGGGAGATGATGGTACAGTTCCCTTTCCAGTTTGAGTACAAAGGCCTGAGACCCAGGACAGCTAATGGTGTAAGTTCCAGCCTGAGTCCAAGTCTGAAGCCAGGAGAAGACTGATGTCCCAGCTTGAAGACAGGTAGGAAAAGCAAATTTTCTCTTATTCCATGTTTTGTTTTATTCAAGCCTTCAATGGATTAGGTGAGGCCCACCCAAATTGAGGAGGGCCACCTGCTTTACTCAGTCTACAATTCAAATGTTAATCTCATCCATAAATACCCTCATAAACACCTAGAATAATGTTTAACCAAATATGTCCAGAGGTAAAAAGCAAATCAGTTGGAGATAGAGGCTTTAAAGTGGTAACTAAAGTAAAATTAGTTACCTAATGAGCCTCCAGGCCTCTTAGTTAATCCATGATCACAAGAAATTTAATAGACTCACTGTGATTCACATCCACAGACCCCAAGTTAAAACCCACTGAGTGGAAAGTTGTCTGCTCACCTCACAGTCAGCTATATCTGAGACATCTCTATGGCAGGTAATTGTTTTTCCTTATGGTCTCAACTTCTTCCCCTTTCTTCTCTCCTTCCTTTCTTCCTTAATTTCTTCCAGAAAAAATCTATTGATCCAATGCTATGTACCTGGAATAGTGTTAGGTACTAGGAATACAGCAGTGAATCACACACATTGGCCCAGTTAGAATCAGCTTTATAACGTCTATGTAAAAGAAGCTTAGGTAAAATCTGGTTGAAAGGAGGGCAGGAAACTTGTCTTGAATCTTGTTTTGTGTAAAACTTTACACAGCACTAATAAAATGCCAATTTTTTATATCAAATATACATGGGGCAGACTTTGGGAGGCTGAGGTGGGCAGATTACCTGAGGTCAGGAGTTCGAGGCCAACCTGGCCAGCATGGTGAAACCCCATCTCTACTAAAAATACAAAAATGACCCCATCTCTACTAAAAATACAAAAATTAACAACTAATTTACCTATAATCCCAGCTACTAGGAGGCTGAGACAGGAGAATAATTTGGACCCAGGAGGTGGAGGTTGCAGTGAGCTGAGATGGTGCCACTGCACTCCAGCCTTGGCGAAAGAGTGAGACTCCATCTCAAACACACACACACACAACACACACACACACACACACACGGGGCAATACTACTGGAGGGTTGCTACTTCCCCACCTCTTGATGCTGCCACTGGTCCTGTCTCCCATCCCCACAGATCTTAAAATCTAGAGAGAGAGAGACAATAAATAAGTAAGTATAGTACTGCCACTAGTGATAAATAATGTGAAGAAAAATATAGAACATTAAAAATATAATAATGAAGCTTAATGTTGATTGGGATGTCTTTTCTCTCTGAGAAAGAAACATTTAAGATGGGTCTTGAATGAGACTATGTTAGTATGCTAGAACTGTCATAACAAAATACCACAGACTGAATGGCTTAAACAATAGAACTTGTTTTCTCATAGCTCTGGAGGCTAGAAGTCCAAGATCAAGCTATTAGTAGATTTGGATTTTTCTGAGGCCCCACTTCTTATCTTGCAGGTGGCCACCTTCACACTGCGACCTCACTTGTTTTTTCCTTCAGCCTAAGTATTATCTTTGTTCTAATCTCTTCTTCTTGTAAGGTCACCAGTAATATTGGATTAAGACCCACTCATATGACCTAATTTTACCTTAGATGCCACTTTAATGCCTCTATTTTCAAATACAATCAGTCTGAGATACTGGGGGTTAGAACTTCAACATATGAATTTGGGAAAACAAAATTCTGTTTATTACAAAGGCCATCTATTAAAAAGTGTTGGAAGTTAGATACAAAGTGCATTGCAGATTTGGTGTCAATGTAGAAAGAATAGATAACCTCTGTTTACTCTAGAATGTCTTAGCCAATGTCCAGAGCAGGTAATGGCAATGGTGGGAAGAGGGGAGGGGAAGTCAGAGAAGAATAAAGAAAGTGTAAACTGGTAGTTACTAATGATGAAGATAAAAGTTACTGAAAAAAACAGATTCCTGAGCAATGTCAAAGGCTTGGTTGAGGCAAGGGAACAATGTAATTCTGCCTGGGGGATGTAGTTCTTCTCTGCCACCCACTTAGCTGCTTGGTAAAGGCTCAGCAAAGATGTGTAGTGGGTTCATTCAGAATGGGGTTTTGTCAGAGAGGGGTGATTGGAGAGGAGAAGGGAAAGGGAATCATGATACTGAGTTGTGGAATCTTAGCTAGATAAGGATGAAGGCAAAGAAAGAAAGAGAAAGATAGATACAAAGGAAATGGATAAATCAGTGAATTCGAGGTGGGAAGTTCATTTAGTGACGTTGTATTTCCTAGGCTCTTGGACATCCAGAATTGCCTGCTTTACTCACAGACAAGAAGTTCTAAAAAACTTTAGTACTGTCTCCATAAGGTAGCTGGACATATCTTCCCAGAAAGGTCATTTCTCTCCATCCTCCTTAATCCAGAGGCTATAAAACATTCCCATTATTCCCCCAAATTTCCCATCTCTGGATAGGGAAACTCAAATCACTTTGTTGTTTTGGCGAGCACACTAGTGATCCCTAGATCCAGCTTCCTACTTCCACCCTCCTCTTCAAGCCCCATTGCTCATCAGTTAAAATGGCATCCAAAATAGCACGGAAGGACTACCTTCAGTTCTCATAGATTTGAGAAAAAGGAGATTGGTGCCAAGAAACTTTATTCATGCTAAGTAAGACTATAGATCTAAATATCATATGCTAACAGAAATTCATTAAAGGATATGCTTTAAAAATGATGGAATTCATCATTTTCAGAATTTCAGTTGCTCATTATTTAAAGTTCCTGGTTTCTCTCTGCACTGTAAACACATGCAAAATTTATTTTGCAAAAGTATGTCAAGTAACGCTTTCTGACCAAACAAAGAAGACTTGATTTAATGACTATAGGGATGGACCCAGTCCCAGCTGGAATAATTGGTGAAATATTTACAATCCATGGTACCATAATATATGTGCAAATGTAAGCGTGATGTTGACTGACCCAGATACCAGCTGAACATGCCTTCTCTAGGACTGGATTAATTGTTCAGCATCCCATTCTTCGAAACTATTTGGTGCTGAGGACAATTAGACAGAAACTTCAGAGAGGGGGCAAGAAAGAAAAATCTGGGGGAAAAAACCCTCAAGGAAAGATATGTGCCTAAAATCTGCAGGTAGCATATCACGTTCAGGCAGACATAGCAAAAGACACATCAATTCATGGCTTGGCTATTATGTGTTGGGTTCTTTTACATCCATTATTCTGTTAATCTTAACAATAACACTGAAAAGTAGATGTTTGCTGATTAGAAAACTAAGTTCAGTGATGATAAGAGATTTGCTCAAAGTCATATGCCCAGTATTGGTGGCAAAGCCAAGATGCCAACTTAGGTTTGTCTAGTTCTTGAAGGTATTTTCTCCATCCTTACCTGCTGGCACCTGCCCCCACTCCATGCTTCTTCGAGAACACAACCATTTTCCTGCTTTCATATTTGCTCTCCAATCTGCCCTATAGTGATTTGCATCTCCTTCAGTAACTATCCAAGCTATTCCCTTGCTGCTCATTATATTCTTTGTGACAGCACATGTTCAAAATTGTCTGCTGGGTCCCCACTGTCTTCTTCAACTCATTTATTAATGATGGCTCCACCAGCTCCACTGCAATGAACTGGCCGATGAGTTAATACTCTTGAATAGTAATTTCTCTATTTCAATCTCATTTGTTTTACTGAAATAATAAATGAGAAATATTAGATTTATTGTGATCATCATTTAAATATATTCAAGAAGAAATGACATTCACTAAAAACTGCAGTGTTTGTAGGGAAACTAGTGAATAAAATTAAATAATAGATTTAAAAACCATATCCAACCTCTGCTAGGTTTCATAAGGCCTTGCTAGTGAAAGTATGGCAGCCTCATCAGGAACTGGAAGCTCTTCAGAAATACAGAATCTCAAGCTCCACTGTAGGCCAGGGCTCCTGATCAGAATCCGATTTAACAAGATTCCTAGGTCATTTGTATACACGTTAAAGTTTGAGAGGCACTGCTCTGTTGTACTTACTTTTGGCATCCAACACACAAGGGTAAGTGAAATCACTGTTGCTGGAGAATTCTTTGAAATACTAGAAAGAGTAAAAGTTTCGGTGTCACACAGAATGATGTGAACACTTACTAATTTTATAACTTTGAGTAGGTTGCTTAAACCTCTCTAAGTCTGGAAATCTTCATCCATAAAGATGAGAAAGGGTCAAAATGGGGCAAAGTAACAGCCAAGAGGAACACCAAGGAGAAAATGGGAGGAAATGGATCTTAACATAGGGTCAGTCAGAATGGAGAGGTAGGAAAAGGTATGGAAGGAGAATACTCCTTTACCTCTTACTGGGAGTGTAACTTGTAAGATTTAGTTGACATTCAGGAAATAGGTGAGATAAATTTTGACTATGGTTTTACTATGTTTTTTTGCCTGTAAGTAAAGTTTTGAATAAGTAGTGACATTCTGTAGGAAAGCAATAGAACTGGTAAAATAGGTGACTTAAGGATTTAAGAGATTTAATGAAAAATCTCTTATAAACAAAACAAAAAGGTCTTTAAAAATACATCTGCATATTTCTCACAATTACCCTTGTGATCAAATTAGTTGGGTTTTTTTCTATATCCAAGTCTATAATTTTTAAAAACCCAGTTTGCTAAACTCTAATGAGTTTTTGAAAACTTTATCAGCAATATTATCTTTTCTAGTCAGAGTGATAGTTATATCAAAATATCTCTTGTTTCTTTGATCTATTGATACAATTTCAAAAATGAAGGAATGAAGCAGAGGTTCATTTATTTCAGCATTGATTAGATAAAACAAAATGTAAAACTTATTACATTGGAGATGCTTTTCAAATAGTTTCCCAAACATTGTTAAAAATAATTCTTGGCTGGGCGCGGTGGCTCACGCCTGTAATCCCAGCACTTTGGGAGGCCGAGGTGGGCGGATCACAAGGTCAGGAGATTGAGACCATGCAGGCTAACAAAGTGAAACTCCGTCTGTACTAAAAATACAAAAAAAAAAAAAAAAAATTAGCTGGGCATGGTGGTGGGCATAGTCCCAGCTACTTGGGAGGCTGAGGCAAGAGAATGCTGTGAACCTGGGAGGCAGAGCTTGCAGTGAACTGAGATCATGCCACTGCACTCCAGCCTGGGCGACAGAGGGAGATTCCATCTCAAAAAAAAAAAAAAAAATTAATTCTTTTACCAAAATGTAGATGTTGCAAGTGTTTCCTTGAATTATAGTATTGAAGAAAATGTTGTTAACATAATTTTGTGTAATGAGAAACATTCATATATTAATAAATTATAAAATTATCCTCCAACCCCATCTTACATTATCCTTGCCCCCTTTTTATTGCAGTATCTTGCATAAATATACTGCCTAAGTAGGATTACAGGCATAGGTAAACAAATGATTACAAAATAACTTGAAAAATAAAAAGAAAGCCTTACCATTTTTTGATGTTTGTTGGGACAAAAATATAATAATATGCTATATTTTCAGTGGAGGAGTTGATGTGGGTCAACCTGGATATTGGCCTGAAAAGTACTGTTTTTTGAGCAAAAAAGTTTTAGAAAATGAAACCTAATATATTCTTCTGACTTGTGACAATCCTGTTAAAAAAAATAAAATGCCATCACACAATATTAGAACTTATATGCATAAAGAAAAACATCAAAAACAACTTTGTGTGACTTAAGGCAGTTTTAGACTTTTTAAAAGCTTCATTCTAATTTTAGCAAATCATCATATTTTGTTTATTTTTTGGAAAAAGCTAGAACTCGAAAATGATTCAAATAAAAATGCCATATCAAAAACTGGAGGAATCAGGGCAAGATTTAAAGCTCATATTTCAAAGAAAGTAAGGAGATTATAGAAATATAAAACAATGCATAATTCATGAAAAAATTTGGCATATTTGAAATGTTCTTAAATATTAATTGGGTACCCAGATAGAAGTTTCTATCAATTCTATTCTATGATGAACCTATGGAGAACTTTTTATATTTGTATAATAGTTCATAAGTACCTTTGCAAAGAAAAAACTGTCAGCTGGGATTTTCTAATACAAAGTATGTGCTTCTATTTGAAAGACTGAATTGAAAAGTTAGGAGTGCCTGATAAGTGTGGTTTGTGAATCACTAGTACTATTTTAGCATTGAAAAAAAAAAAGAGGAAAGGCTGTATCTCAATTATGATAGCAAAATTTTGTTGATACGGAGCTTAAAGCTGTCTTAACGATCAAGTTCCCTCATTTCTGATTAATGATGTCCATGACATGAATGTACCAATTATATTGCCCTACAAAATCTGTGAACCAAAGGTAAACTCTCTTAGAAGGCAAATTCAGTCTTCAAATCTCTATGTGCTCACTGTTTGGGGACAGAGTTACACCATAGTTTGTTGGCTTATCATGTTTAATTGCTACAGGTAAGCAGTTGTTAACTATCCAAGTTATGAAAATGACAGATGGTAGCCAGAAAGTTCCATAGGGAAAATAAGAATATTTATTTTTAGAAAGAGAAGGTGTCTGAAAACATGACTTGTGCGATGATCAACCATTTCTCTTTTGAGAATTATATAAAGTTGTTGGCCTACTGTCATTTAAGGAGTATATGTTGAGAAATGGTTTCAATGAAAGTGATTGGCAGAAAACTATATGATTTAGGCAGTTGTGGAGGCTTAGAATTATATTGTCCAAGACAGACTAATTGCAAATGATGCTTAATAGATATTATTATTTTCCTGTATGATGATAAAGGCATCTCTGTTATTAAATAGAGTTAATTTTTTTCATTCATTCAAATTAAGTCAAGGTAAATCAAATTTTCTCTGAAATAAAAAGCCTGAATGTAAAGACTGAGATCAAATACTGATCCCCTACATCATCACAGACATGTACCACATTGTTTGGGGCGCTTGCTATGTTACCTTCCTAAGGGTTCCAATAACAATTTGCCACAAGCTAGTGGCTTAAAACAACAGAAATTTAATCTCTGCTGGTACTGGATGCTAGAAGTCTGAATTCAAGTGTTAGCAGGGTCATGCTCTTTCTAATAGCTCTAGGGGAGAATCCTTCCTTCACTCTTCTCACCTCCAGTGATGGCTAGCAATCCTTGGTGTTCTTTGGCTCATAGATTCATTGCTTCAATCTCTGCCTCTGTCTTCACATAGCCTTCTCTCTGTCTCTGGGTCCAAATGTCACTCTTCTGATAAGGACCCTAGTCATTAAATTAGGACCCTCTCTAATCCAGTATGACCTTATTTTAACTTCATTACACCTGCAAAGACCCTATTTTCAGGGTCTTGAGGTGCCAGGATTTAGGATTTCAATATCTCTTTCTGGGGAACACAATTCAACCCTTAACCCTAGCCTGCTCCTAATTAGACCAGGAAAATCATGAATTCATTTACAAATATTTATTGAGAGAAATATGTCTATTGTATCAGGCACTGTGACGAACAAACTAGACCTAGTGCTTTTCCCTAAGGAACTTATGGTCTAGATTCAAACCATATTTTATAAGTATTTAAAATTTAAAATAGTTATGTGTAGTTTATAACTTCACGAAACCTTTTTAATTTACATTCCCATGATAAATCTTCAGAACAGTCCTGCACATATGCTGAGTAAATATTAGTAGCTACTTTTTTTTTATATGAGAAACTGAAGCATCAAGAGGTTAGTACTTGTCCAAAACTAGCCATTAGAGTATTTTACAATACATTACATAGAAATATGATTAAAAATGAAAGACACAAGTTCACAAAGCAAAATTTACATTGATAAATTTATTTTATTTCTAATTATCAGTGATACTCCAGCAAACATTCTATGATTTATTTTTCTAAAAACCATAAGATCTTAAGTGTGGCAAGAGGCTCTTATAGATAGTCACTGAGGAAAAAAGTCAAGCTAGATTTTAGTGTGAATTCATAGAACCATAGTTAGCTACATTAGAATGTCAGTGTTAAAAATATTGAAAGGGGTCAGGTGCGGTGGCTTATGCCTGTACTCCCAGCATTTTGGGAGGCCGAACCGGGTGGATTGCCTGAGGTTAGGAGTTCAAAGCGAGCCTGACCAGTATGGAGAAACCCCATCTCTAATAAAAATACAAAATTAGCCTGGCATGGTGGTGCATGCCGTAATCCCAGCTACTCGGGAGGCTGAGGCAGGAGAATCGCTTGAACCTGGGAGGCAAAGGTTGCAGTGAGCCAAGATCGCACCATTGCAATCCAGCCTGGGCAACAAGAATGAAATCCTGTTTCAAAAAAAAAAAAAAAAAATGTTGAAAGGAATCTTATTTTATTCAGTCCCACATCCCTTCCACAACAGGTATCTGGAAAGAAAATTGTGGCACTAAAGAATGAAAAAATGTGAGTACTGTGTAGTTATTTCCCTACAGTTACTTTAGGCAGTGGATAGTATTTTATACATTCTAAACTGTAATGAGTGGTATAATGAGTAAAAATATGCCAACTCTTAATGAACCATAATCAGTATCTGATGGTGCAGTCGTGCTGGCAGTGGGTGGGGAGATGATTAGTCAGTGGATGAGCTCGGATTCTATCCCACAGATTGTGGCGGATTTTGTTTTTGTGTTGTTGTTGTCATTGTTTACAATCTTTCAGACTTGTTTCTGGAGCAACTACTTATGAGAAATGCTTCAGCAGACACACAATTCTTAGCCCCCTGTAACAAAGCTGCTTCCAGTGCTGAAACCAACGTTAAGAAAGAGAAAAGAAAGTCATTCAAAACTGAAACCAAGGTGATGGAGACATGAACTAAGAGGCAGATGACAAATGGAAGAATATACTTGCTTAGCAAGTGGCTGCATTATACTGTATAGCAAAAATAATGTCTTGTTAGTGAATCAATAATAGGAGAATGGGGAAGGAGAATGAATAAGCAAGAGAAGTAGCTAGAAGTAGACACAATTCTGGGAAGGTAGATTGCTGCTCATGGGAAACAGAGCACATTCTAATTATTATAATTTAAAGAAAAAAAAGTTACATTCTCTAATGACAGGGAGTCTTTGGGGCATCTGCATACACAAGTGAGAACATTTCTTCTTATGATTCTCCCAGCACTAAGGATCTCCTTGTGAGAAAATTAGCTATTCTGGGAATATGCATTCATATCTTGCAATATGGAATTTTTTTCATTATCTTAAAAACAACCATAGCAGCATTTTCTTATAAATAACTCACCATCTACTGTGCTTCTGAGGTCATTTTTTTGTCACATATGCAGGAAGCCAACCATTCGCCACACTATAGTGTATTGTAAACTGGACTCTCTCATTTCTTATCCATGATGAAGACCTTAAAATCATGCCCCCTTGTCTCACACATACAATGGATGAGCTCAATGACATTTCTGTTGTTTTCTCACTCATAATCCATTTTCCTTCTGATAACAGCTTTAAGCATGTCCTTTAGACTTTTGTTCTTTTCCCATATCAGAGGAAGATACTCCAGGTGTGGAGAAATTAGGCAGACATGGCCCATCACAACCCTTAGATTGGTGTATGGATGAAGTCAGACCAAAGAGAGCTGGCTCTGGGGCTTTTGCTAGAATTTGGTGGAATAAAAAGCCTTCTTTCTACTGGGATTCCTGTCCCAGTAGGATGTTAATTTGGGACTGAAGTGTCCATTTTCGTGCTGAAAAACTAAGCCCAGCTAGAGAAAAGTAGACACAAGACATGGAGAGAGAAATATTTCTGGTGGTAGTTTTTAAGTACCAGGATTCAGTTATGCCTGAAAAAGCCATCTCCCCGGGACTTTTCAGTTAATTTGGATAAGTTCCCTTTATGCTTAAACCAGATTAAATTCACTTTCCAACTGTTTTCAGCCAAAAGATTCCTGAGTACTCAAGCATTTAGGACCCAACACAATTAGCTCAAGTTCCATAATCCATTGCTCCAAGACAGCATGCTTGCCAACATGTCCTGTCATCAGTCCTCAGTCCTACTGCATTCTGCTGCCAGAATCATATCGATCTGGAAAAGGAGGTATTACTTATAAAGATAATTTATTGTGAAGGTATGTCATAACTTCCTGAAAATATCAATCAAAGTAATCATATATGAAGAAAAAAGTACAAGATACCTTTTCGTCTCCTTCCCTACTTCAACCCACTCCATAATTTTCCCCGTGGGTACATCCAAACATTTTAAGCCAATTATAAAAGTAAGTGTGTGTGTGTGTGTTGGTGTTGAAAAATTGATATGCATTTTAAAAGCAAAAACTGTTAGGGAGATACATTCACACTTAGGGAGGTAGACAAGTGTCCGTAAAATATTATAACATTTTTAAAATAGATGCAAGTCATATGAATAGTATGATCATCCCTTAATAAGGAGTCACCACAAAGGAATCTCTACCAAAAGCCCCTCTCACCCTTCAGTGAGAATTTGAGACATTATGTAATCTTGTCCCACATTTTTTTTTTCAAGACAAGGTCTTGCTCTGTTGCCCAGGCTGGAGTGCAGTGGCACAATCTCGGCTCACTGAAGCCTCTGCCTCCCAGGTTCAAGCAATTCTCATGCCTCAGTCTCCCAAGGTGCTGGGATTACAGGTGTGCACCACCACTCTTGGCTAATTTTTGTATTTTTAGTAGAGACGGGGTTTCTCCATGTTGCCCAGATTGGTCTTGAACTCCTGACCTCAAATGATCCACCTGCTTTGGCCTCCTGAAGTGATAGGATTACAGGCATGAGCCACCATACCTGGCCTTTTCCTACAATTTTTTTACTTATTTATTTGATTTAATTTTGCTTTACATTATAGATCACTGCCTACATATTTGACTAGTTTCTGGACCATAAGCACTTTGAAAGCAAGGAGTGAGTTTGAATTATCTTTGTATTCTCAGGATTAAAAATTTAGTGGTGAATTTATGTTTTTAGGTTAATCAATGAGTGAGTGAGTCACATAAGGGATCAGAGATCTCATTGATAAATGTCTTCCTATTCTAGATTGAATTTAAACATGACTATGCTGACGTTAGCCTGTATTTTTATGTAAGCTCATTCTCTCAGAGTTCTTCTTGTATTAGAAACCTTCCAATTCTTTTGGGAGGGCAAACATTCATCTGAGTTCACCTTGTCCTTAATCACTACAGAATGATGACAGGAAGAAAAGAAATCAAACTAAGATGCAATTATAATATCCCCTGAAATACCCAACATTGGCTTTAATTAATTAACTAAATTTTTATTATTATTATTATACTTTAAGTTCTAGGGTACATGTGCATAACGTGCAGGTTTGTTACATATGTATACTTGTGCCATGTTGGTGTGCTGCACCCATCAACTCGTCAGCATCCATCAATTCATCATTTATATCAGGTATAACTCCCAATGCAATCGCTCCCCCCTCTCCCCTCCCCATGATAGGCCCCGATGTGTGATGTTCCCCTTCCCGAGTCCAGGTGATCTCATTGTTCAGTTCGCACCTAGGGGTGAGAACATGCGGTGTTTGGTTTTCTGTTCTTGTGATAGTTTGCTAAGAATGATGGTTTCCAGCTGCATCCATGTCCCTACAAAGGACGCAAACTCATCCTTTTTTATGGCTGCATAGTATTCCATGGTGTATATGTGCCACATTTCTTAAACCAGTCTGTCACAGATGGACATTTGGGTTGATTCCAAGTCTTTGCTATTGTGAATAGTGCCGCAATAAACATACGTGTGCATGTGTCTTACAGCAGCATGATTTATAATCCTTTGGGTATATACCCAATAGTGGATGGCTGGGTCATATGGTACATCTAGTTCTAGATCCTTGAGGAATTGCCATACTGTTTTCCATAATGGTTGAACTAGTTTACAGTCCCAGCAACAGTGTAAAAGTGTTCCTATTCTCCACATCCTCTCAAGCACCTGTGTTTCTGACTTTTTAATGATTGCGATTCTAACTGGTGTGAGATCGTATCTCATTGTGGTTTTGATTTGCATTTCTCTGATGGCCAGTGATGATGAGCATTTTTTCATGTGTCTGTTGGCTGTATGAATGTCTTCTTTGAGAAATGTCTGTTCATATCCTTTCCCCACTTTTTGATGGGGTTGTTTGTTTCTTGTATATTTTTTGAGTTCTTTGTAGATTCTGGATATTAGCCCTTTGTCAGATGAGTAGATTGCAAAAATTTTCTCCCATTCTGTAGGTTGCCTGTTCACTCTGATGGTAGTTTCTTTTGCTGTACAGAAGCTCTTTAGTTTAATTAGATCCCATTTGTCAATTTTGGCTTTTGCTGCCGTTGCTTTTGGTGTTTTAGACATGAAGTCCTTGCCCATGCCTATGTCCTGAATGGTACTACCTAGGTTTTTTCTAGGCTTTTTATGGTATTAGGTCTAACATTTAAGTTTCTAATCCATCTTGAATTAATCTTGTATAAGGAGTAAGGAAAGGATCCAGTTTCAGCTTTCTACTTATGGCTAGCCAATTTTCCCAGCACCATTTATTAAATAGGGAATCCTTTCCCCATTTCTTGTTTTGTCAGGTTTGTCAAAGATCAGATGGCTATAGATGTGTGGTATTATTTCTGAGGACTCTGTTCTGTTCCATTGGTCTATATCTCTGTTTTGGTACCAGTACTATGCTGTCTTGGTTACTGTAGCCTTGTAGTATAGTTTGAAGTCAGGTAGCGTGACACCTCCAGCTTTGTCCTTTTGACTTAGGATTGTCTTGGCAATGTGGGCTCTTTTTTGGTTCCATATGAACTTTAAAGCAGTTTTTTCCAATTCTGTGAAGAAATTCATTGGTAGCTTGATGGGGATGGCATTGAATCTATAAATAACCTTGGGCAGTATGGCCATTTTCACCATATTGATTCTTCCTATCTATGATCATGGTATGTTCTTCCATTTGTTAGTGCCCTCTTTTATTTCACTGAGCAGTGGTTTGTAGTTCTCCTTGAAGAGGTCCTTTACATCCCTTGTAAGTTGGATTCCTAGGTATTTTATTCCCTTTGAAGCAATTGTGAATGGAAGTTCATTCATGATTTGGCTCTCTGTTTGTCTGTTACTGGTGTATAAGAATGCTTGTGATTTTTGCACATTAATTTTGTATCCTGAGACTTTGCTGAAGTTGCTTATCAGCTTAAGGAGATTTTGGGATGAGTCAATGGGGTTTTCTAAATATGCAATCATGTCATCTGCAAACAGGGACAATGTGACTTCTTCTTTTCCTAACTGGATACCCTTGATTTCTTTCTCTTGCCTGCTTGCCCTAGCCAGAACTTCCAACACTATGTTGAATAGGAGTGGTGAGAGAGGGCATCCCTGTCTTGTGCCAGTTTTCAAAGGGAATTTTTCCAGTTTTTGCCCATTCAGTATGATATTGGCTGTGGGTTTGTCATAAATAGCTTTTTTTTGAGGTACGTTCCATCAATACCGAATTTATTGAGCGTTTTTAGCATGAAGGGCTGTTGAATTTTGTCAAAAGCCTTTTCTGCAACTATTGAGATAATCATGTGGTTCTTGTCTTTGGTTCTGTTTATATGCTGGATTACGTTTATTGATTTGCGAATGTTGAACCAGCCTTGCATCCCAGGGATGAAGCCCATTTGATCATGGTGGATAAGCTTTTTGATGTGCTGCTGAATCTGGTTTGCCAGTATTTTATTGAGGATTTTTGCATCGATGTTCAACAGGGATATTGGTCTAAAATTCTCTTTTTTGTTGTGTCTCTGCCAGGCTTTGGTATCAGGATGATGTTGGCCTCATAAAATGAGTTAGGGAGGATCCCTCTTTTTCTATTAATTGGAATAGTTTCAGAAGGAATGGTACCAGCTCCTCCTTGTACCTCTGGTAGAATTCAGCTGTGAATCCATCTGGTCCTGGACTTTTTTTGGTTGGTAGGCTATTAATTATTGCCTCAATTTCAGAGCCTGCTATTGGTCTATTCAGGGATTCAACTTCTTCCTGGTTTATTCTTGGAAGAATGTAAGTGTCCAGGAAATGATCCATTTCTTCTAGATTTTCTAGTTGATTTGCATAGAGGTGTTTATAGTATTCTCTGATGGTTGTTTGTATTTCTGTGGGGTCGGTGGTGATATCCCCTTTATCATTTTTTATTGCGTCTATTTGATTCCTCTCTCTTTCTTCTTTATTACTCTTGCTAGCGGTCTGTCAATTTGTTGATCTTTTCAAAAAACCAACTCCTGGATTCATTGATGTTTTGGAGGGTTTTTTGTGTCTCTATCTCCTTCAGTTCTGCTCTGATGTTACTTTTTCTTGCCTTCTGCTAGCTTTTGAATGTGTTTGCTCTTGCCTCTCTAGTTCTTTTAATTGTGATGTTAGAGTGTCAATTTTAGATCTTTCCAGCTTTCTCTTGTGGGAATTTAGTGCTATAAATTTCCCTCTACACACTGCTTTAAATGTGTCCCAGATTCTGGTATGTTGTGTCTTTGTTCTCATTGGTTTCAAAGAACATCTTTATTTCTGCCTTCATTTCGTTATGTACCCAGTAGTCATTCAGGAGCAGGTTGTTCAGTTTCCATGTAGTTGAGTGGTTTTGATTGAGTTTCTTAGTCCTGAGTTCTAGTTTGATTGCACTGTGGTCTGAGAGACAGTTTGTTATAATTTCTGTTCTTTTACATTTGCTGAGGAGTGCTTTACTTCCAATTATGTGGTCAATTTGGAATAAGTGTGATGTGGTGCTGAGAAGAATGTATATTCTGTTGATTTGGGGTGTAGAGTTCTATAGATGTCTATTAGGTCCGCTTGGTGCAGAGATGAGTTCAATTCCTGGATATCCTTGTTAACTTTCTGTCTCGTTGATCTGTCTAATGTTGACAGTGGAGTGTTGAAGTCTCCCATTATTATTGTATGGGAGTCTAAGTCTCTTTGTAAGTCTCTAAGAACTTGCTTTATGAATCTGGGTGCTCCTGTATTGGGTGCATATATATTTAGGATAGTTAGCTCTTCCTGTTGAATTGAGCCCTTTACCATAATGTAATGGCCTTCTTTGTCTCTTTTGATCTTGATGGTTTAAAGTCTGTTTTATCAGAGACTAGGATTGCAACCCCTGCTTTTTTTTGTTCTCCATTTGCTTGGTAGATCTTCCTCCATCCCTTTATTTTGAGCCTATGTATGTCTCTGCATGTGAGATGGGTCTCCTGAATACAGCAGACTGATGGGTCTTGACTCTTGATCCAGTTTGCCAGTCTGTGTCTTTTAATTGGAGCATTTAGTCCATTTACATTTAAGGTCAATATTGTTATGTGTGAACTTGATCCTGCCATTATGATATTAACTGGTTATTTTGCTCATTAGTTGATGCAGTTTCTTCCTAGCCTCGATGGTCTTTACATTTTGGCATGTTTTTGCAATGGCTGGTACTGATTGTTCCTTTCCATGTTTAGTGCTTCCTTCAGCATCTCTTGTAAGGCAGGCCTGGTGGTGACAAAATCTCTAAGCATTTGCTTATCTGTAAAGGATTTTATTTCTCCTTCACTGATGAAACTTAGTTTGGCTGGATATGAAATTGTGGGTTGAAAATTCTTTTCTTTAAGAATGTTGAATATTGGCCCCCACTCTCTTCTGGCTTGTAGAGTTTCTGCCGAGAGATCTGCTGTTAGTCTGATGGGCTTCCCTTTGTGGGTAGCCTGACCTTTCCCTCAGGCTGCCCTTAAGATTCTTTCCTTCATTTCAACTTTGGTGAATCTGGCAATTACGTGTCTTGGAGTTGCTCTTCTGGAGGAGTATCTTTGTGGCATTCTCTGTATTTCCTGAATTTGAATGTTGGCCTGCCCTACTAGGTTGGAGAAATTCTCCTGGATGATATCCTGAAGAGTGTTTTCCAACTTGGTTCCATTTTCCCCCTCACTTTCTGGCACCCCAATCAGACATAGATTTGGTTTTTACATAATCCCATACTTCTTGCAGGCTTTGTTCATTTCTTTTTCTACTTTTTTCTTTTGGTTTCTCTTCTCGCTTCATTTCATTCATTTGATCCTCAATCGCTGATACTCTTTCTTCCAGTTGATCGAGTCGGTTACTGAAGCTTGTGCATTTGTCACGTATTTCTCGTGTCATGGTTTTCATCTCTGTCATTTCGTTTATGACCTTCTCTGCATTAATTATTCTAGCTGTCAATTCTTCCACTCTTTTTTCAGGATTTTTAGTTTCTTTGCGCTGGGTACGTAATTCCTCCTTTAGCTCTGAGAAGTTTGATGGACTGAAGCCTTCTTCTCTCATTTCGTCAAAGTCATTCTCTGACCAGCTTTGATCCGTTGCTGGCGATGGGCTGTGCTCCTTTGCAGGGGGAGATGCGCTCTTATTTTTTGAATTTCCAGCTTTTCTGCCCTGCTTTTTCCCCATCTTTGTGGTTTTATCTGCCTCTGGTCATTGATGATGGTGACGTACTGATGGGGTTTTGGTATAGGTGTCCTTCCTGTTTGTTAGTTTTCCTTCTAATAGTCAGGCCCCTCAGCTGTAGGTCTGTTGGAGATTGCTTGAGGTCCACACCAGACCCTGTTTGCCTGGGTATCAGCAGCAGAGGTTGCAGAAGATAGAATATTGCTGAACAGCAAGTGTACCTGTCTGATTCTTACTTTGGAAGCTTCCTCTCAGGGGTGTACTCCACCCTGTGAGGTGTGGGGTGTCAGACTGCCCCTAGTGGGGGATGTCTCCCAGTTAGGCTACTCAGGGGTCAGAGACCCACTTGAGCAGGCAGTCTGTCCCTTCTCAGATCTCAACCTCCGTGTTGGGAGATCCACTGCTTTCTTCAAAGCTGTCAGACAGAGTCGTTTGCGTCTGCAGAGGTTTCTGCTGCTTTTGTTGTTGTTGTTGTTAACTGTGCCCTGTCCTCAGAGGTGGAGTCTACAGAGATAGGCAGGTTTCCTTGAGCTGCTGTGAGCTCCACCCAGTTTGAGCTTCCCAGCAGCTTTGTTTACCTACTTAAGCCTCAGCAATGGTGGGCGCCCCTCCCCCCGCCTCGCTGCTGCCTTGCGGTTAGATCGCAGACTGCTGTGTTAGCAATGAGGGAGGCTCCGTCGGCGTGGGACCCTCCCGGCGAGGTGTGGGATATGTTCCCCTGGTGTGCCCGTTTGCTTAAAGCACAGTATTCGGGTGGGAATTACCCGATTTTCCAAGTGTTGTGTGTCTCAGTTACCCTGGCTAGGAAAAGGGATTCCCTTCCCCCTTGCACTTCTCAGGTGAGGCGATGCCTCGCCCTGCTTCAGCTCTCACTGGTCAGGCTGCAGCAGCTGACCAGCACCGATTGTCCGGCACTCCCTAGTGAGATGACCCCAGTACCTCAGTTGAAAATGCATAAATCACCGGTCTTCTGTGTCACTCGCGCTGGGAGTTGGAGACTGGAGCTGTTCCTATTCGGCCATCTTGCTCCGCCCCCCCAATTACCTAAATATTTTAACTTAGACTCATGGCTTTCTAATCTTGAACTGTGCCTAACTAATAAAAGATTATTGGCTTGTTCTCCTGTGCCTAATTCTCTATCTAGTAACTTGCCTTATATTTCATATATTTCCTTTCATTTCTCTTCATTCCCAGGTTTGGAATTGGAATTTCAAACTGATGGATGGGGATATATTAGGAGCCACAGACTTCTAACTGCTCAGGCTTCCAATATTGCTGGTTCCTGGATTCCCATCAGCTCTGTTTCATCTCCTCAATACTTACTGCCATATTGCACTGCCAGCTCCTGTCACCCACCTCATAGGGGAGGTAATATAGCATGATGAGTAAACAGCCAATATTTAGAATGAAGCCTTCATCCAAATCCCAGTTCTACTTCATAGCAGCTGTGTAATTGTGGGCAAGTTATTTAACTTCTCTATGCCCATATTTCCTGTAAAATGGGATTTATAATTACCTGCACAAAATAGATTTTATAAAGGGATGTTTTTCGTGTCCTCTTTCATCTG